>NC_059493.1:3838758-4177260 GCF_018139145.2 Gymnogyps californianus | reverse complement strand
TTGGGCTGAGAGAGGCTAGAATAAACATCGCCTGTTCTACCTCCTGCTCAGCACCTGTTCGTGTCTGCCTGTTTCGCCATACAAGTGCACTGGGCATGTTCCGGGATTTTGACGAGGCCCATCTGTAATTCCCCAGCCCACAAGGCAGTTTAGTCTGTACATGGAGCACTTTTAACACATGGTCCGGCCAAACCTTGCAAATCTCAATCTGTATTAGTGGCTCAGCAAGGGCTCAGATGGCAGATATTTATTCCAATTATTCATGGGATGGCAAGCCAATTTTGTGCCTTGTTAAGTAAATTGCTCCTTCAATAGGATGGGTTTACATATCTGGTGTACTAGCCTGGGGAAATAAAAGTTTTCATTTTGCACATAATTGTTCCGAATGTTGACAGACTGCAGGAAAGACACAGCTAGTATTTTCCATTCAGAAAGACACTGATCAGATTCTTAACCAGAATCAATAATCAAATGTATTAATATAAGACACTAACAAAAATGTCCTCATTTTGGTTTCACTTTGCAGTGGTGTAATTTTCGAGCAACTCATGAGAAGCCATTCGGTGACCGTGGTCTTTATAATAAGCAGATGCAATAGGACCATCTTTAGAAAACATTGCCAGTACCACTTAAATGTTCTTTAACTAATACTTAGCTGGGACAATCCAAATCTCCTTTGAAGCTAACTGATTAGTATTTGTGATGCATCTTGAGATCTGCAGATTAAAAGCTCCAGAACAAGACGATGTTTTACTCTGTTATTACTCAATCAAACATATAGAAACACACATTGAAATTAAATTGCTGGAAAAACCTTGATGCTTCCTCTCCCCTTTATTTTCCTCCATCCTTTAATTCTATTTCTTTGATAAACTATTACATTTCAAGAGCCTGGTCTTTAATACTCCTTTTGTAGCTATACGAAGCGCGTTAGGAATGATCTGCCCATTAGCTACCAGAGAAGATTCACAGGCATCAGTTCCAAATGTTCTAAAGCCGTTTACTAGCCTCAGAGACTTTAATGATAAGTGTGGGAGGAAGACAGACACACAGAGAAGGGAAGACCAGCAGTCTTCCTACGCACACTCCTTATTAACTTGAGTAATCCCCTTAAAGCTATTCAAATGAAATCTTGAAGCCTGATGTAACTGATGTTGCAGGCAGACAGGTAAATACTTCTGTCTATATAAATAACTTTATGAAAATTGCAGGACTTGACAAAAAAGATTTCCTAATTCCAAGCCTCCACTCTAACCCTCTGGTCTTTCTACAAGAAAAATAACTTATTCATTATGTAACATCTGCATACCCCAAAAGACGTGCAGCTAGGAATGGCTGAGCTAAAAACAGATTTGAAAAAGGAAGCAATAAGTATGTGAGCAGATTCTGGAACACAGGCTGAGAAAAAGGAAAAAGGTTTTTCCTGCATCTGACCAGCAGCTCACTAGAAGCCAGAATTTCAGAACTCAGAAACAAGTTTTCAAGTTCTTATTCTTCTAGCAAATTCTCCCGAAAGTCATGTTCCCAAACAAGTTAGGATTAGGACTCGATGAGATTTAGAGCAGGTCTGTGCCAAGGACGGCTGGCTAGATTTAGATTTGTGGCTAGCAGTGGCCACTGAACTAAAATAAGTGCTAGAGTTAGAAGCAGCAGGGACTAATGATCAAGACTTTTTTCATGTGTAGCTAATGTACCTTGCTGGTCTCATGGCTATTTTTAAGCCTGTAGTTAAGATTTCAGGCCATGAAAAGCTAATGAGCCAGATTTATTGTGGGACTGGCCACAATTGGCCTTGCTTTGTCCTAAAACTTGGAGGAGAAGGAACTGGCTTTCAATGGTTTGTTAAATGGTAAAATGTTACTTCTTGCGTGTATTTCACCATTTCATGCATTTTAGAATTAATTACAGTGTGATCACCCTGGGAAAAAAACCCGTATAAAAACTAAAGGTATTCCAACTGCATGCTGTAAACAGTACATGGGGTTAAACACTACAGGAATAGGATTAAAAAAAAGTATGTTAATATATAAACTTTAGTTTACTGTATAAATCTACAAGTGTTCTGGGAAAAACTGTGCATGATCACTTAAAAGACTTCATCATAACGCATCATAATGAAACAAGATACAACCGTGCAATAATGCTCACCATTACTAAATTTCAAGACCCTGCTTTAAAATATGGCAAGGCAAAAGAGCTTCTAAAGCAAAAGTTAGGCTTTGTTTTTTCTTTTTAATATTAAATATAGAAGTTCTGAACAAATGAAAACAGGATTTTAAAATAGGAAGTACGAGCTAATCTTAAAAAAAATGCAGGGCATTATTACAATCTCTTTGTAATAATATGAGAGAAGTAAGACTATATGATAGTTCAATATAAAGCTGTAAGCAACGAATCATTATCCACTGACAAGAAAGCTTGCTCAAACAAGTACTTTGATTTTCAGGAGACCAGGACCCTTCATTTAATAAATTCCTATCTGGTATTGCAGATGTTAACTGCCACTAATGTTTGGAAAGGACAAACAGTGAAATGTTAATGGAAGTTTTTTTTCTATGCCAGCCATCAGTGCTCAGTCAGCCCCCGTTTCTCCCCAAGCCCCTGCCTCTGTGAAACAAGCACAGTCCTGCACTGAGATTCATCTTTCACCTTCCTGTTTTCCTGCAGAGCATCCTCCCCAAAGCTGCATGCTGAGTGACTTTTGAGAGTTTTACTGAGATGTTCTGCGGCAACCCCTGAGGAAAAAGAGGTTAAAGGAATAGCTGGTACAGCAGGCAGGAAAGTAGCGGTACGGAGTGCTTTATTGCTGCCCATTCCAGCAAAACACACAAAAAAAATTCCTGTTTCCCCCGCCTCAGCCCTTCTTCCAAGAAATGTCTGCCCGATGGATAATCAGTGCTGATTCAATGCCCAGGAGGGCTCCTTTAAAGAAGAAAATTGCTGCAGCATTCACTGTATTCATCAAATATTATTGCTGCTGTCTAGAGCAACAGGAAGATCCATTACCAAAGGAGAAATAGATTCAGCAACACCTTATGCTAGGTACAGCGATAAATTTTTATTTTAAAGCAATGCCTGCTTTTGGTTGGGACCCAGAAAGGGAAAAAAATGAGAGAGCAAGAGAGAGAAAAGTCTGGCTAGAGGAAAAGAGGAGTCTGAGCTGCCTCCATTAGTTTCACTGCGGGAGACTAGGAAAGACTGGGAAGTTCAAAAGGAGGAGCAGGCGCTGCAGGAGTGACTCAGCATCCTTCTGCGGCAAAAGGGGAGCATGTCAGCAGCCACCGCCCTTCCCTGGCTGCGAGCACCAGGCCTGCCCTTCCCCATAAGCAATAGCTGCAGGAGAGACACTGCAGCCATGCCAGACCCCCTCCCACGGGAGGGCTGGTCTCCTTCTGCCCCAAAATGTCCCTGCAAATAACGGCAAGAGCCACAGCTCCCTCCACAGCCATAGCCTTCCCAAAGCACCCATGGAGACCGTTCCCTAGGGCCTGGCTCCAGGGAGAGCATCAGCAAAGCTGCCATACTCCCGTCTCCCCACTGCAATCCAGAGAGACTACCACACTCCCTCAGAGCCGCAGAAATGCTATTAACTCTCTCTCTGCCATATTCACCTCCTACTCACTGGAAGCAGCAGAGCAGCTGATTCCTCTTCCTCTCCTGCACTCCATCTAATTCTCACATAGCTATATACCACTGACTTTAGTAACTGTCATAGGACAGAAAAGGAAAATAAAGGGCCAAATAGTACTGCATGTCCAGACCCACGCAATTGAAGCTGCTCTCCTACAAGATGTACATACAAAGGTGCACGTAGGAAGAGAACCTCGTGCTTTGTTTCGACAGTCACCCGAGTTGCTCAGTGTGCAAGGGCAGGTAGAGAACTTGATCCCCTCATGCTGACCAGAGCGTGAAACTGGGCTCTTCCCACTCCCACTGCAGAAGTGGGCCCAGTTCCTGCAGTCTGGACTTGGTGGGGAGAAGCACTTGGTGTCCACAAACATCGCCTTGTAAGTTAGTGCTTGGCAAAGGCTGTAAGGAAGCAAGGGAGAAGAGACCTACGGCTGGTACAAAGCCCACTCTTGTTTGCTCCTCAGCTATTTGCTCATGTTCTGCTAGGTTCGTCTTGATTTCCTATCTGTTCCCATCCTACCTTTCTATTCCTTATTTAACACCTTCCTCTTGAGTGTTGTTGATTTTGGGGGGGGAGGGTTAAATTGACTTTTTTCTCCCCCCTCCCCTCACCAAATTTTACCTGGCCCCTTCTCTCAGAACACTTAGGGGGAAAAAAACCACCTTCCCTGGGAGAAAATTGTTCTGATCCCACGGTACCCCAATGACCTTATTTTGTTGCATTATTTTTGGCTACTTGGGGGAGAGTTTTATGTAGTATAAACCACAAACACTAGCTCTTGGGGTGAGGTCTGGAGGTGACAACGCCACTGAAAGCTTGTTAACTATATGAAAGCTGGGGCAAAGCAGGCATTGCTGCTGAACAGGAAAGGGGAAGCTTGCTCTTTCCGATTCTTTTCTTGCTTGCAGCAGTTAGGCTTCTGGCCAAAGGGAGCCTGGGACATGGTAGCTCCTCCTTTATGCGGGACTCTCCTCCTCTCTCCCTCCCTTCTCCTCTCTCTTTGAAAGTTGGTGCAGTGTTGAACTTTTGCCAGAAACTGGACCTGCTGCAGAAGCAGCAGCTTCCCAGAGGGAGGAGGGAAGAGGCAGATTGAGTAATGCTTTCTCTAAGCTCCTCTTGACAGCAGCTAGTCAAACAATCCCTTCTCCCTCTTGCTTCCCCTCTCTGCTTATAGCAAGCCTCTATCAATCCATAAATTCCCACTACAGAGAATGCAGCACAGGGTCCTACCATCACATCCCTGTGGTGACAGGCAGAGGACACTGCCAAGGGCTGATGCAAGAGAGTTTGCTCCCTCCTTTTCCATTTGCAAAAGGTCAAATCCCCCTTTACCATGTCCCATCCCTCCCTAAGGATGCACAGAGAAACTTAAGTTTTTCCCTTGGGCTGCACCTGCCTCTGTTGCTATCCCTGACACACCAATCCTAGGCCCTTATTAAACCTCATGCAGGCAGATTCCATCTCCTTCCCTGAAAAGTCCAGAAAAAAAGTTTCTGCTCCCTTTCTGCCCTCCCTTGTCCCCCTAAGTTGCAGCTCCATGGGAGTAAATTCCCAGCAGGAGGCGCTGGAGGAGCACACGGAGCACCGAACTACTGCAGTCTTCCCCCAGGGATCTGCAAATCCAGAATTAACCCTTCCTGCAGCCTTTTCCTTTCCCACTGTGCCCAGCATTTCTCAGTTCACTGCAGGCTGCTCTGAGACATGGCAAGCTTCCTGAAGGAATGATTTAGGTCAGATTATATGGATAGTAACTCTGCCCCTCAAGGCAAGCCCTAGATGCAGTTGTACAGTCTCGGCCAGCCTAAATGAAATCTGCAATGCGTTTTTTTTTGTCTCTGAACACAGCAGTATCAAACCTCAGGGGGCACTGAACTCAATAGGTTGCCTCCTGTCTTACTCATCAGGCTGCATTACTACAAGAAATAACTCCTCCCTTTCTTTTTCCTCCCCCTCAGCTATCCCACACATATGCACTTCGAGGAGACAGCCCAAAAATGCACCTTCACCTCCCTGACTGTGCTGCGCCTACAAATAAAGGCATTTGCTTCCTACTGGCTGTGCAGTGCTGCAGCAGCAGCTGTTTCCAGGGCTGCAAACTGACAGAATGGCTTCTCTTTCTTCAGCAAAATCTGCAGACTCATAGCATCTAAACAGTTTTCTGAACATCTGATCTCCAGACTTACTGGTCTTGACCCAAACTTCAGATGTTACCAGATTTAAAGATCAAATTAGCTACAGGAACAACCCAGGTTGTGCCACTCCTCCTTTGCTCAGATTAGTGGAAGCAAGAGCACTGCCATGCTCACAAATCACTTGAATAAATATAACAGAAGGAGCATCCCAGCCTTACAGAAAGTTACACATGTCCCTAGATGTTGTGGATAATGTGACAATTTGCTCTTTGCTATCTTCATGTACACACTCAAAAGACAAAGAAAGATTAAAACCAAGTTGCATGTAGCCACCCTTGAAGTAAAAAACCAAAAGGAATTAATGAAACTGCTTTCCATGTTGAACGTGCAATGGGTATAACAAACAAACTAGGTATCTTTTCCTGAAATCATAAAAAGTTATCTTGAAGTCTTTTTCCCAGTACTTCAAAAGCACAAGTACATATTAGAGCTTGTACAAATGTCTTCACTGAAATCTTTTAAAGCATATTCCTCCTTATGATGACAAACCACTGTCTTAACTGATCAAGAAGTGCTACTTCTATGCTTTATTTTTATTGATACTGCCACACATTGTAGAGCCACATCGGTCTGCTAGATACTGTGTGTACATAAATTCAGAGAGACAGCCTGCTCTTAAGCACTGGCAATGGAATTAGGCAAGCAGAAGCCGGAAAGGAAAAATGTTAGCTAGAAATCTGAGGCATTGCAGACTCAGCCTCTAAGCTGTTGCTTTCCAGAGCAAAGGAGCTGCAAATGCGTTTCAGGACTAGTGCCTGACTTGCCCAAGATCACACAAAGCACAAGGACTTCCTTAAATCTGGTTACAACCATTTTTGGTCTGTGTCTATTGACTGTGCTTATATCTGTTTTTCTCATGATATGAGAGGACTTTTTAGCCCATGAACATAAAGGAAACATTTCCCAACAATACAACAAAAAAGTATGCACACAGGATTATTCCTCTAAACACAGTGACAGCAAATAAACTCCTCATACCATTTCTGAGGTGTCACTGAAAGATGCAATATACTCTCCTTAATGTTACAGTATGTGATGCACTAACACAAAGAGGTTAACAGTGTTTTATCCTGTGGTTTCATCCTTTACCAATTGAAAATTTCCAGGAATTCCAGTTCAAAGCACGGAACTGGAAGAGATAATCTTGGTTCGATTTATAATGCATGAACTGATGCAAGCATAGCAACTCAAACTGGCACAAAAAACTCCTGGTTTGATGGTTTAGTGAATTACATACTTGAGAACCCTTTGCTACAACCTCTTGGCTTCTGGTCATTTCTTGTTCCATCCATTTTATCATTTCAATACCCGTATACCAGAAAAAGAGCGTTGTTCAAGGACATATAACCATTATACTGATGTGCTCTAGGTCAGAGAGGTCTCTCAGCTTTCCCAAAGGTCATCCCATCTGCAACCAGGCACAAACCAGGAGGCAGTGAGAATCCACCCATAAAACTCTTCACTGCAAACAAATAGCTTTTACACTGCTGTCCAGCTGTATTATTCTGTAGTGCAGACTGCTGTATTGAAAGGTGAAACATGACCTTTCATGTTTGGCTTCAGTATTTGAAATATGCTTATTATAGCTTCACAAACATCCTCTTATGGATTCCATCAACAGAAGCAGAAAAATGAGAGATAAAAGGATATATCTGGCTACCTCATCTTTCCTAATCCCCTGTCTACTCAGAGCTATTCTCTACAGCACCATCTCAAGTGCTTTATCCTACCTCATAATAAATGGCCAGGTTATTCTCCTTGAAAAGCAAAGTTAATACCATTTCTAGTCAATTCTGATGGTCGTGTTTGTGAATCAGCAGACCCTTGAAGATTTATCTCTTTTTCCACTGTGGAGGCCTAGAAACTGCACTCCTTTCAGCTGCTGCAGGAATTTCATCCCAATTGCAATGGACCAGCTAGGTAAACCAAGTAATCTCCCACACCCCTGTTGGTTAATTACTGGGGCCAGTGTAAGTGCACATTTCACCATTTCTGCTGTCAGACAGGAAGCAGACAATCACCTAGAAGGTAACACTTACAACCACCTGCTCAACAGCCACAACACCCCTTTGAGACTTTGGAGTAACTAAAACAAATGACTGAGTAGCTTTTGGCAATGCCAAATAAACAGACTGAGACTACTTGGTTATAGATGCTAAGTGCTTCTCAAGTTGTTATTTCAATAATACATTTCTCTTATACAAAAGCCAAATTCATGCTGCAAGTTTCTACTAACCTGAGGGCTTTTAAAGGGTCTAAGATAGTGACAATGCAAGTGCTGAAAATACTAAAACTGAAAGTCCTTAAGGTCCACATCTCCAGAAGAACAGAGGCTCTGAACTCCTACTGGCGACAATTAAGTATAGAGGAAACATACCTTGGGAATAGGATTAGACAGAGGGTAAGATGGCGAAAACAGTTAATGAATGTACATTTAACAAACAAGAAAAATACGATTATGATGATTAAGCCAACTGAAAAGAATCAGTAACGACTTATTCATGTAAATGTTTTGCAAATGCTTAGAAGATACAAACAAAATGTCTGGAACCACTGAATTTAGCTCACCATTTAAGTTTTTAGCACTAGTCACAGAAAGGGCTAAGAGCTTATCATGAGGATAGTAGAAATTTTAAGAGTGAGTATGATAGATCCTGATCTAACCAAGCCTTGCTTTCTGTTGTGAGGATCATGGAATGCCTAAAGGCAGAACGCATTGCTTAGTACCTGCACACGTATCATGTTCGTGCTACTAACAGCAAAACAGAGACTATTCCCAGACTGAATTGATTCTCCCACACTATGGGATGAACTATATTTTAGGCTTCACAATCATAGAAGGCGATGGCTGTCACATAACATTATAGCTGTTCAGATGTAGTAACATAAGACAAAAGCCTGGGAACTTGTCAAAACTCCAAACCCTGAAAAATTAAATCTTTTTATTACTCAGCAATGAAAGACCACAAGATCTGTCCGTGACTCAAAGTCTCAGGGTTCCAGTTTTAAGCAATTCCCTTTTCTCTCCCCCACACTCAGGGGACGGGGGGGGATGGGGGGGACAAAAAAAACCAACAGCAGTTTTAATGGAAGTGAAATATTTCTATTTCCCTCAAAAAATTGCACAAATAAAAAGAAAAAACAACAACTTCTCATCCGCCCTTATTAGTAGTATCAAGAAAACACTTGAATTCTCACAGCTAACATATGCCATGAGAGCCTCTCAATCAGGCTGTATAATTTATAATTTCATCTATGCGTTAGTGGTGCAAAGCCATTTTCTCTCTAGGAGGAGTAGTGCCAGAGATTAAACCCCTGCAGACCTCTGCAAATGTTTCAATTAAGTTATATTAGCGTAAAACCAGAGCAATAGGCTGCATTTCATATTCTATCCCACATATGCATAAATCCTTGACTATCACCCTTAATAACCAAATATAATACCAAGAATCTGATGCATGCAAGAAGATCTGATGTAGGAAATCAGGTGCACTGGCTGCAGAAGTTTAGTAATTTTTATTCATATACTGCAGAGCTGAGCAACTTCAGCTCGCTGCTATGAAATTTAACCAGTCAACACACTGCAGTACCAGTCAGACAGTTTTATTGCTCACTTTTCTTCTGTGTTTTATGGTCAGCAGTACATGCCAGACTATTAAATAATGGGATGCTTATATCTTGCTAAGAAATGCTTGCACATGTGCGTAGGGAAAGATTATACACATACTAAAAGGTAGAGGTGGCCTTGCGTACACCCCACATAAATTTTATTGCTGCATATGCAGCAAGGAGAAAAATCTGTCAAAGGTTTAAAGAATAATTGAGTTATAGGGAAAGTATTCCTCAATTTTCATCCAGATTCTGTGATCAAAGGAAGAACATACCCTGGTAATCAGGAATTCAGACTATGCTTAAGTTCCCTGCAGACCACAGATAGAAGATCTCTCTGCCTTTTAATTGTGCATGCAGTCCACAAATAAATACTCTTTTTGACCCACATTTTATCTTTATTGTCATTCATACCGGAAAGTTTTTGGAAGGAAATAGAGTCTCTGACTGCATTATGAGCCTTTCATATGCTCTCAACTGTATTGTAAATGCAGTCTCCTCTCTTCTACCCACTGTATCACCAACAGAACTAACTTCAGCTGGCGCAGCCAATATGTGGTCAGCAGAAATTGGGAAACAGGGAAATATTCACACTGCTGGCCTCTGGATGTTGCTGCTGATATAAGTATTCAACTTCAAAAATATGAGGGATATTAAATTTCTCCTATTATTATAATCTACAGTTGCTCAAGCACATGTTCTTACAGCATATATCCCTCAAACAAAACTACATATACATAGTTATTTTCACTGAGCTTTTAAAACTTTGCAGTAGTCATACAGCTGGTTTCCCAGAGCAACTCTCTGGGGCATACGAACACTTAGGGTTCACTTTATCTTTGTTCCTTAATGTTCAGGTGGTTCACTGTACTGATGAGAATGTCTCAGGTCTTTAACTGAGTCCATTGCTTAACATGCGTGAGTACAGACCATAAGCAGAAAACACCACCGTATAATGGCACAGGGAAATGAAGACTTGTAGGCATACGTATTCAGCTGCCCCTACAGATAAAGACACATGCATGACACAACTCGGCATGTAACTCATCTTCTTCTGCAAAAACAATTGTAATAAGCTGTAATTTTTCAAAGGAGTTTGGAGGAATTTTGTGTCCAAATTCCTTTGGGGTTCAGTGGGAATTGGGCATTTCCAGACATGTGAAAATTCCATTTAAATCATTATGCTTGGTATGTATTAGATATGTAGGCAGAGCACTCTGCTTTCAGTCAGCTGAAACAACAGCATTCACTTCAATTTAATATTACTTTGAGAAGGAATTGGGTAAGAACAGTAATTCAGAAACACTGAAGACTGAAAACTATTACAACCACACTGTGAAGAACATTTTAATGTGGTGAAAAAGGTTTCCAAGACAAAAATAAAAAAATATAAGGAGTGACTTAGATAAGCCACTGGAAGGGAAAAAAACCATGCTAGAGGTTACAAATGCCAACAAGGTAAAAAGACAGACATTGATTCTATTGCTTTCTTCCAAGCCCAGCATGTTACTGCTATGGGATACCTACACGATATGCCTATCAGTTGCTCCATGATGTACCATAAGATCCGATTGACTGATTCCAATCTTGCACAATCCAGTGTAAACTGATGTTACAACCATTGAGACTGATGAGTTGTTACTAATGAATACAAAATAAGAATTGTGTTCTATAACTCACCAAATCATGGCGGGGGGGGGGGGGGGGGAATCTATGTTGCAATTCATCAGCAGTTGATTCAGTTGAGAACTGTCACAATTATTCTTTTGTATTTTATGGCATCATAAAATACCACTTTTCAGGTGACAGCTTTAAGACAGGTAAGATCACTCACAGGGAGACAAAAGGAAAAGATGAAGCTCAGATCGCCAGGTAGCCTTAAGTTGCAGGACTTCAGTGAAGCCTACAGCCCAGCACCAACTTCCAACAAGCTCCTGATGTGGCCCTCGGTCTTCTGAGTCTAACCCCTTCTCATGTTGGCAGAAGACCCGTTCAAAGCAATGAGACTTTGCAAGAGAGTAAATGATCTCTTTCAAAATGGGCTGTGCGGGCTTTTTGCAACCACGTACATTGCTCTGCAGCTGGCAAAGTAGGGGACTTTTATTTGTTCAAGAACCTTTTTGTTTATGTTTAATTGCTGGAATCAAACAAAAGCAGAACATCTATTTAATTGATTCTGGGAGTTAAGAACTAACCCTTCAAACTGCAAAGAGGAATCTGCCATCAGATTTTGTGGCCTAGTTTGGAGTCCTGATCCAAAGAGTAAACAAAACTAATGAATCTTCTAATTAAGCATTCATTGATAGAGCTCAGATCAAAGAAGTAGCTGGCTGTTTCCTCTAGCTCTTGTAATCAAGAGACAGAACAAACTAAAAGTGAGCAAATTAACGTTACTGTGCACAGCAAAACAGAATTGGTGTAAGCGATAATAAAATAACGAAAGCTTTTCAGGCACTTACTATATATGGCACAAACAAAGCAAACAGCTGTTGAAAAGACATACATTAAATGCTTATTAGCATTTCTTCTGTGTCTTCCAGATACTGTATTTCAGTCCTTGCAGACAAAATTCCACATGGGCTTTGACAATTCATCTTAGTGTTGTCTCATATTAAAAGGGCTGTTTGGAATATAGGAAGCAGACTTCCTAAAATGTAAGATTCATTCCAATTCATAGAAGAAAAATGCAGCAGGATTAAGAGAATCAAAGTAGAACAGAGCGTGTTCATTTGCACATTTCAATTCAACTCATTCAGAGATTTTGATGTAATTTTAGATGTATACCTAAGATCTGGGTTCCTAACTTTGGGACAAGGGAAAGCAAACGGGACCCATTACTCCTGCTTGTGACTTTCAAAATATTCCCCTGATAGGTAGAGTATCAGCAACATACAACAGCAATTTTCAAGTGTGTTCGGCATAGGGTGAAAGCTTAAAAACAGCCCAGACAGATGTAGAAATTCTAGCACACACGAGAATAAACCCCAAAGAAATTTCTTCAGGGTCTCCTCCCCTCCTAGAAGTTTTAAAGAAGTAGCTACAAACACAGAAAGCCTTGTAGGGCAACTTCAAAATCGTGAACCAGACTTTTCTCAGATGTAGTTCCCAGAGGCTTCAATGAGAATTCTCTTTTTCAGTTTTTGCAACACACCTCTCTGTGGTAAGATCAATAAACAGGCCTATAGGGACAGCTCGGCCGTAGGCATGCTTTACTGCATTCCCATAGCACTAACTACTGGCACAAAGCGTTGACTGCTACAACGGACCTGTTCCAGCTCTCCCCTTTCTCCCTCAGAGCTGCTCTGATCAATCTTGTCAATAAAAATCAATCAATCCATAAAACATGGTGCCACTGAATGCCAGTATGTTGATTTCTTGAATTTGCAGTAAATTTATAAACAATTACAGAACACTGGGAAAGGAAATTGCTTAATCATACTTTACTATGTATAGTATCTCTCAGGTGCCTGGTTTTTGAGTATAGGTACCACGCATAGATCAGCTCTTACCATCTCATTTTAGATACTGTATAAAAAATAGGACGTTGCACAACACATCAGAGCTATGTAACATTTGCAACAGCGGGAGTACCTGATTCCCCACTCTCTCAAAGCTGTGCCTTTATGGAGTAGAAACAATAAATAAAAAGTACAATGCTTTTGCTTTTCTGACTTGGGACTGCTCAATTCCTGTGCAAGTTCAAACTAAGCAGGCACAGCTCTTTTTATGCTTCTGAAATAAGACCAGGAGCAGACAATGTAGACTTCATTCTGCCATCCACCTCAACCCCAAACGCAGCTGTTACACTTTCTGCTGGGGCAACCATTCTTTGACGGAAAACCCCACTAGACTTCAATGCCCAAGTGTTTTGCAGCATGGGGGAATTTTCACTGGCTCTAGTTGCATTCAAGTAACTTCTCGGTGCTCACTGAGGCCCTAGCACTGGGCCTAGACCTAAACTCTTCCTTGAGGAAATGCCATTCCTAGACTGAGTACACGTTAATTACATAGCACGTAGCAGAGGAAAACGTACGAACAGAAATGTATTGTCATGGAATTGCTTGCTTTGCTTATGCAGCAGTAGTACGTGACTGCACAGCTGCCATTTTAGCATGTCACTACTATTATTTCTGTATCATTCATCATGATAATTCACATTATTTAGGTCAGCCAGCCTAGGGGAGGTTTTCAAGGTATGAACCTGGACTTGGGCTTCTTCTACCTAAAGTTTGTGTTAGATGAAATCATGACACTCACACCTAACTAAAACAGCAGGAGAGCAGCTTTAGCTTCAGCAGATGGAAAGGGACATAACGCTAAGCTGCTGGGTGACTCAGCTCATCTCTAGTGACTGCCTGCCTGATTTTTTCAATGCAGTCTTAAACAAAGATGAGAGGAATGGCATAGACCATTTCATTCTAGTTGGAAGCCAGTCTTTATCCTGTTCCTCTGTTCACTACTACTTAAATGATTTTTCTAACAATAACATCAAGGGGCTAGATTATACTCTGCATTATCACAAAAAGCAACAAAAGGGAGACAAAGAGAATGGGGAAATCAGTCAGCACTACCTTGTACCTGGAAATTCAAGTTTCCGAAGAAGTAGCTTTCTTTTCCTTATAGTAATAAAGCTTCATCCTTACCTCTGAGTCACACTGAAATTCAGCACTGCAGGGCTGTCTGCAGACACACTTTCCCATCTTCCTGGCACACACTGCTGGCAGAGAGGAAGGGGTTTTCCACTCATTTTTCCTCTCTAAAAAAATATGAGAAAGTATATTAACAGCCTACAATTACAAAGCTTATTTTCCTGGGATATGAAGTGTAGTTATTTTTAGAAGCTGAGGTATATTCATTTATTAATACATGGCATAATAAAGGATACCAATACTAATTAAATCTTATGCTCAAACTGAACGTAGGGGAGAGTAGCATAAATCCATTAGCATGAAACGAGGTATGCCAGTTTGCATTAGCTGAGTATCCCAGAACAATTTGCGTTTCGAAGCTCACAATCTCTGACCAAGCCCGCTGTGAATCTTTCCATCTGCTATAATGTCTATATTGCTCATTTCTTCCCTGGGTGCTCTGCAATCTACACAAGCTACCTCTTTTGGGCAAAAGTCAAAACCAATCTCTGTTAAAGCTAAAATGTATTAGCACACAAAACTATACCTCTGCTGCTGTACTTTGCATATTCAATGTCTGAATAATGGATAGCTGTTCTAATATGCATGAATGCAACTGCTACTGAAATTTAAATCACAAACTTTGAATAAAATTTTGAGTAGAAGCCTCGCTTGCAGTGCTTGTAAATTCAGAGCAATTCCATTGATCTTCATGGGGCCACTTTAGATTTGCAAAATAAAATCTCTCATCCGCTCTACTGTGACTGAGTGACGCATAAGCCTTTACTAGCTCTTGCTACAGTTCATTCCATCTAGCATGAGCTCAGATGAAAAGAGACTGTAGCTTTGTACCTCTGACAGGCTGTTGCCCTTCACAGCTTAATATCCCTCATATTCAAGTACCCTGAAACCTATGGAAATGATGCCACACAACAGGTAATGTTCTGTTTGAGATCCCTAGAAGACATTAGGAAACATGATTACATTAACCCTGCTCTACCTTTACTAGACTGGTGTTGAGCAAACATATCTTTGTGCCAGAAATACTGAAGTACCATTGCAACCAGTGACAGGCATACAGATTAATTTATGTCTATTACTAAGTCTCTCCTCTTTCTTTAGGAAGCAACTAAGCATTTTTGTGGTCTCTCTCTCTTAATAAACGTCCCCCATTTATTAAGACCCATGCCTATGTTTATTCCTTCCTCCAGAAAACTTTGAAGAGTGTGTTTTGTAATATATTTGCCCTTCTGACTCAGAGAGACAAACTACCATTGCCTTTTTGAGCATCCAATGAAGTTGGTGCTCAATATATTCCTAGCTTACTTCTGATAAATCTCTGCTACATAAATACTGTTTTGTTTTAATCAACCGGTGGCTAATAATCTCGGTCAGAGGTAGCTGCAATGCAGCTGTCCAGTTTTAGTCTCTGTATTAGCCAGATTAGGCAAGGATAAATATTCAGTCCTTATGGTCCAAGTCTCAGACAGACTTGCCTCTAGAGAATTTCAAGGAACAGAGAAAGCACAGCTAGATAATTAATGTATTCTACTAGGACTGCGAACCACGCCCCGTATTTGTTTCTTCATTCATGTAATTACCTGGTTATGAGAAACCACTTGCAACAAAGGACACGGTGAGGACAGCAGGAACTTGAAGAGCACACACACCTTGCGAAAACTGCAAATTGAAGGAAAAAAAAACCCACGCTATTTATGCATGGAGTCTGGGAGTTTTCAGGTACAGTGAGGGCTGTATGCACCCCAGCCTCATTGAGACCATGGGCCTCCCCAAGACCCCAGCTACAATATGGGGTTTGCCACAACCTCCCCAGGGTTTCTGCCAGGGCGGCTTGTGGGGAAGTGGCGGACGAGGAAAGAGGGGTGTTACAGAGAACCCCAGCAGGCTGGGGGGGCAGCAGCTAGGCCTGAGGGAGGCCTGAGGCGAGGTGGGCCCCGAGCAGGCCCGAAGGGGGGCCCGAGATAGGCCCGACGGGGGTCTGAGGCGAGGGCGATGTGAGGCGGCCCCGACGGGGCCACACCAGAGCCAGCTAACGGGGAGCACTAACCAGCCCTGCCGCAGCACCCCGAGCCCGCAGCGAGGCGCGGAGCTGCGCAAGGCGCGGAGCGGGACGTACCTCAGCGCGGCGGCGGCGCTCCTCCCCGCCCCGGCCCCGCCCGGCGGCTGCGCCTGCCCGCCCTCCCCGCCGATAAATACGGACGGTCGGGCTGCGCCCCTCTGCAGAGCAGCCGCTGGCCCCCCTCCCCCGCAGCCATGAGCACTTACGGTTACGACCCGTTCTTCCCCTCCTACAAGCGGCGGTACGCCGAGAGCCCGCGGCTCCATGTCTCGGCGATGCGCAGCAGCGGCGGCTACAGCTCGGCGCGCTCGGCGTACTCCAGCCTGTCGGCGCCCGTCTCCTCGGTGTCGGTGCGGCGCAGCTATGCCACCTCCAGCGCCTCGGGCTCCCTCCTGCACTCGGTGGACAGCCTCGACCTGAGCCAGGTAGCGGCCATCAGCAACGACCTCAAGTCCATCCGCAGCCAGGAGCGGGCGCAGCTGCAGGACCTCAACGACCGCTTCGCCTGCTTCATCGAGCGGGTGCATGAGCTGGAGCAGCAGAACAAGGTGCTGGAGGCCGAGCTGCTGGTGCTGCGGCAGAAGCACGCCGAGCCCTCCCGCTTCCGCGCCCTCTACGAGCAGGAGATCCGCGAGCTGCGCCTGGCCGCCGAGGAGGCGACGAGCGAGAAGCAGGCGCTGCAGGGCGAGCGGGAGAGCCTGGAGGAGACGCTGCGCGGGCTGCAGGCGCGCTACGAGGAGGAGGTGCTGAGCCGGGAGGACGCGGAGGCGCGGCTGCTGGAGGTGCGGAAGGGCGCGGACGAGGCGGCGCTGGCGCGGGCGGAGCTGGAGAAGCGGGTGGACAGCCTGCTGGACGAGCTGGCCTTCCTCAAGAAGGTGCATGAGGAGGAGCTGGCGGAGCTGCAGGCGCAGATCCAGTACGCGCACCTCTCCGTGGAGATGGACGTGTCGGCCAAGCCCGACCTCTCCGCCGCCCTGCGCGACATCCGCGCCCAGTACGAGAAGCTGGCGGCTCGCAACATGCAGAACGCCGAGGAGTGGTTCCGCAGCCGCTTCACCGTCCTCAGCGAGAGCGCGGCCAAGAACACCGACGCCGTCCGCGCCGCCAAGGACGAGGTCTCCGAGAGCCGCCGGCTGCTCAAGGCCAAGACGCTGGAGATCGAGGCCACCCGCGGCATGAACGAGGCGCTGGAGAAGCAGCTGCAGGAGCTGGAAGAGAAGCAGAGCGCCGACATCTCTGCCCTGCAGGTGAGGGGGGCCGGGGTTTGCGGGGGGGGGTTGTCGGAGGCATTGCTTCTAGCTCACGCGTGAATTCTGCAACTATACTACACATCTAAGCTATAAGGTATCCTAAAATTGTAACGCAACATGCCACAGAGCTATAACGCATGATATATCCTCTGTCTGTATACCGATAAATCCTTAACTATATCATTATAAAAAAGATATCCTCAAGCTAAAACTAGAAAAACCACATAGAGACTAAAAACAAATTTCATGCATGCTTTAGTCCTTGGATAGCAGAAAATTGGGCTCTTAACATTAAATAGGGATGGAATAATAGGGTGTAGATATAGCGGTGGGGAAACTCTGGCAGGGAGGGTGGGATTTGGTAAATGGTGCCTTTTTGGCTGAGGGTGGAGTTGGAGCTGTTTGTTTTCTCTGTCTGCTAGAGCAAGATTAAGTTAATAGGATTGGAGAAATTCCTTGCAAGGTATTATTCCTAGAATGGGAGAATTAAGAATTTTACGCTGTCAATATTGTTACTTGCAACAGGATACGATCAACAAATTGGAGAACGAGCTGAGAACCACGAAGAGTGAAATGGCTCGGTACTTGAAGGAATATCAAGATCTGCTCAACGTGAAAATGGCCCTGGACATCGAAATTGCAGCATATAGGTATGATGGGGGGAATGCTTTAGTAATTCAGAACTCGGATCAGGTTCCTGTTCTCTCTTCAAGAGAATTAATTTTATTTATCGTTCCTCCAGCAGAATTTTTCATAGATAGATGTGAGATTTTAATCAGGTCTTCTCCATTGTCTAGCAAGAAGCAGTGCTTTTGAGGTAAAGTGTTTGCTTAAAGCAAAATCTTCAGTGTAGCAAACTTCAGTGATTATGATAGAATATATGTATATGCATATAGAACTGTTAACTTGGCAATATATGACCTCAGTTCTCCATCTTTACAGATAAAAACGTCTGTTCTGTACTTGCAGTGAAGATTTTGTATCAGTGGAACTTCTTAATACAGATGGCTGTGTTCTGAAAATTGGAAGTCCCTTACAGGCTTTTAAGAACGGGCTTTGTTTCTAACTCACAGAAGCGATCTCCTGCAAAGCAAATATTTTACAGCAGAATTGCTGCTAAATAGCTGTTTAATGTTTTGTCCCAAACACTGTTAGAAACAGCAAATGCCGAAACAGTTTCCATGAATGCCACAAGGGGGAATAGTGAGAAAGTGGCTATAAAGCTTGTCTAATAGATAAACATAACTTCAAATTGTTACCTCTGCATTGTTCTCTGCAACCCTGCAGGCTACCAAAATACACCTCTAACTTCACCTGCTATGGAAACCTAATCCTAGGGTTTTTTTCCCCATTATTTCTTCTAACAAGGAAAAGTATTAATTCACCAGTAATGCACACCTCTGAAACTTCTGAATTATTCCAAGAAGATAGGGTAGCGTTGCCATATAGTTCCTCGTTGTGGGCTAGTTTTTGCACTCCTAAGTATGCAGTCTCTAGGGCTTGTGCTGCTCAAAGCATCATAGTATGAATCTGCTGAATGCTGCTGCAGCATAACTAAGTCATTTCTGCATGCTTTTTTCCTGCTAGGAAACTGCTGGAAGGTGAAGAGACCCGACTCAGTTTCACTAGTGTTGGAAGCATCACCAGTGGCTACACCCAGACTGCCCCGACTTTTGGCAGGTCTGCCTACAGTGGTCTCCAGTCCAGCTCCTACCTGATGACAACCCGTTCCTTCCCCACGTACTACTCCAGTCATGTCCAGGAAGAGCAGATTGAAATAGAGGAAACAATTGAGGCTGCTAAAGTGGGGGAAGCCAAGGCAGCCCCTGCAGAAGAAGGTGAGGAGGAAGAGAAAGAGGAAGTTGAGGAAGAAGCAGGAGGTGAAGAGGCTGAAGAAGAGAAGGAAGGTACTTATAGTTACTTTCAAATCCCTCTCTTTCATGCTTCACCCTGCTCATATGGGGTAAAACCCAGAAATCCTGACGACTAAGTCTAATGATTAGACCTCTCTCATTGTCTGCTTGCTTGAGCAAAGAATCGTGGGATTAAGCACACAGCATTTAAGCAGGAAAGCCTGAATATTGAAATGAAGATAAGGTAAACGTTCAGTATCAGGCAGATTATAGGACTGATTATACTCCCTTGGAAATCACTAGGTGTTTTTTCCATTCAAGTTTCCAAAAACAGGAACGATAATACCTGAACAGCAAGTAATGTTATATTCATATGGCAGCAAACAGTACTTGGCTATTACAGACATCCTCAAAAAGAAGGAACAAGGACATCCTGAGCTAAATACTAATTCCCAGAGAGTAGCCTAGCCTGTGATAATAGGAACATCAGCTGATGTCTGTGGATGTAACTGTTGGGTTCAGTGGATAGCACTATCTATTGCCTGAGGTCTAGGTAGTTTTCTTGTTCAACCAAAGTATATGCCACTTCCTTGCTGCCCCACAACTTATTTACCAAACTCACATTTTAAAGAAAACATAAAAAGAATGTTATCCAGAGTTGCTTTTCTGAACTTCAGTTGCATAGCTCTGAAGGATTTAACCTGAACATATCTGAAATGCATTGGTTACTATTGAACTATTATAGGAGTTTATTAGTGTAAAGATTAATTATAATGAAGTGATAGCTAAAGAGCTAACCAGAGAGCAATGGCAAGATTCCTTTTTGAACTCAAGTCTTTGGATAAGGCTTAAAGCAATGAGTCCACAGTCCATATTTTTCAAGGCCATGATTTTGAAAAGACCTATGAAGTGTTTCACTCCCTCTGAAATCTAGGATAAGTTGGTTGGGTAGTTCTGTTGTTCTCCCTTGCAAGTCCTAGATCAATGGCCCTGCTTTTGTGCAAAATCAGTTGCCAGCCCCGTCATGTTTCACTGGGTGCCATCCAAATGTGTGGGGTTGAAGGGTGCAGGTATGCTGGCTCCCCTTAAATTTGGATTAGGAACAGTACATAGATGTGAAATATTTCTTTTTGCCTTTCAAAGGTGCTAAGGAAGAAGCTGAAGAAGCCAAAGAGGGTGAGGAAGAGGAAGGAGAAGGAGAAGGGGAAGAAACAGCAGCAGAAGAAGGGGAAGAGTCTCAGGAAGCTGCTGAGGAAACTGGTGAGGAGGAGAAGGAAGAGAAAGAAGCAGCAGGAAAGGAAGAGAGTGAAGTGAAGAAGAAGGCTTGATTTTTAGGCAGTTTAGCTTTCTCTCATCAGGTCAACAGAATAAACAATGATTGACTGAGCTAAAATTGCAGTCTCACATATTTAATTCAGTGACCACTGAGGTTTAAAGTTAATGATCTATGATGTTTCTCTCTGTGTAGAGTATCAGTATGCTTGCAGAGCACCCACTGGCTTGCTCCCTGAATGCCGCATGGGCTACACGTATGAATTCAGGGGTTATGTCTTTCTTGGGTGGTTCGGAACATTACAATTTAAAATGGGGGGAAAAAAAAAAGTCATGGGAATGAAAGTTTTCTTTAACTTGCATTTAAAATAATTATGGAAACCTTGGGTGGGTAAAATAATGGAGGCTTCAATAAATATGTGCAATAAAGCTAGTCAATAAAGTTACAGAAATGCTTACACAGATTCCTTGTATGTGTCATGTGTCACTAATGTACTTAAAAGGTTGATGAAGTGGTGTATCACACTTGTCTTTCAAGCCTGTGTAACAGGATATGGGATACTGGTTTCTGTCTCTAGCTGATATGCTTGGGGGACTAAGAGGTGGACAAAATTTCTTGATGGGGCTGTAAAATTTCATGTGGAAATCTTTACAATGGTAAAAATACACTGGTGTCCTGATGTGCTGCTAGCTTTGTGATGGGTCTCACTGGGCTGTTAGGTGCACAAGCTCCCTTTTGCCTCTTGAAAAAAGGAGAAATTTTAATAAACCAATACAGAAGCAAAATGCCAACATGGCTGTTACACATTGGTAGGAAGTTCTTCAATGTCTGACAGATCAGTGTTGAAAGGGAAGAATGACTGCGGATGTAGCTGAGACTTGGAGCAATGTCTGTGTATTTGGGGGGGAAAAAAAAAGCTGTGGTGAGGTGTTAGAGGGAAGGACAATGCAGGGGGGGTTCTCTCTGCTACTTGAATGAGCTGTCTTTCCAGGGTGCTATCTTAAGTCAATCCAGTATGGACTGAAGAGGCTCGCTTTCTTCAGAGAATTTGTTAGGGCCTTTTAAAGTTTTGAGTGTGAGCTCAAGAAAGGTCTAATCTGTGATCAGGCACAAGACAGGAACAGCTCAAACGGCAGCAAAGCCTGGCAATTCTGAAAGCAATGTCAGTGTCCTGTGGTCTGAGCCTATTTATTTTCAATTTAGCTAAAGTTGATGCCTAAAATTAAACGTTGTGCTAAGGGCAAGTACTAGACTAATGCTGCAAATTAAACCATTTTAAATAAACTAAACCCATGGAAACCCATGTTAAAACAGGCATTACATGGCTGCACTAAAACTTTTCACAGTCGCATTTAGCTAGATGGATTTTTGCATAGGATTTTGGGGTAACTTAGTTTTGTACGCTGACTTCATGGTATCAGTTGACTTGCATTGGTTCTCCTCAATGGCTATGTTCAGAGAGAAAGGAAGTGTCTTTTTATACAAATTTTATACAAATTTGATCCAAAACCATCTCCCTTTTCCGTGTTGAAAGAGTTATAAAGAAGATGATGATGGATGAGGTAAGCACTTGAAACAATTCTTTCCTTCCACGTTCCCAGGAAAAACAGCAGGAGAAAGAAAAAGCTTTGGTAAAACCATTCAGGAAACAGAGCTTGTGTGCATATGTAATAATTCCAGTAACTCCTGTTCAGGTAGTTCTAGTATCATTTCCAAATGCTTAACTTTCTGCCCTCCCCGCTTCCTTGGGTTTTTTGGTGCTTTTGAGAACCCGAAGACAAGTAAATTAATTTTCCCTTTCTTCAACAACATCTTTTTAAGTCTTTCTTTTCACATTTCCCTTCCACTTTTAATGGAGATTTTTCTACATGTATTTATGCAGACTTATTCTTACAAAGCAGATTTTCTTTTCTATCTCCAGGAAAGCAGTGGTGAGCGGTGGGGGGTACTTGCAGTACCATGGGCCAGAGACTCAACCATGCTGTTTGCTCAGTGCTTTTAAAAGCTATTGATGGGATTGCAGGAGAGCTGCTCCTTTTGGTATGTGATACCCTTAGTTCAAACAGCAGAATATTGAGTCCAAGAGATGGTACTTGGAAATTCACCTAAAAGCACTATCAGAAAATGCTTAGCATGGCACTTCACTTGGGAGAGAGGTTCTGCTCCTATGGAGCGAAAAACATGTTATGCACCAGACCAGAACTCATCACAGCGATTAAAGCCAAACCACTGTTAAATAGATTGGCATATATTAAAACCACTGCCCCATCCTGCCTTTCTCCAAGCACTTTGAGCTCCTTTTAACTTTTCAATACCTGATTTTGCTTCCCCTTTCATGTCTGTTTTTGCACATAAACTCCTTCTTCATTCAGTCCTTTGTATCCCTTTCACTTCTGGGAAGCAATATGGCTTGCAGCTCTCCAAAGCGTTGCAACCAGGCTGCTAGGGATGCTCTCAAACCAGCACATTTAGAGATATACCAGCAAACACATTTCTCCCTGCAGTGTATCTCGGTCCGATCCCCGCTCCTTATGTTATTTTTAATGTATTGCAGCTAGAGGAGAGATTTCACGACTCTGCAGGAAATGTGTGAGTCACAGCCATGGCAGTGAGCTGCAGAGAGTGACAAGCTGCAGTGACCGTCCAGCCTCGTTTGTCCCCCCCAGTCCTGCCTTGCTGCTAAGGTAAACTGGTGGGAGGGAGGATGGAAGCGTGCGTTTGCGTGCTGAGACGCTCTCAGGGTTGTGGGGATCCTACTGGCAACACTTGTTTTACCTTTGAAAATCCAGGCGTTCGCTTTGACGCAATGCAGTAAAAGCAGGCAGAGGGAGACACGATAGAAACTTTAACCCAAGTTGCAGCTGCAAGTAAAGCCACGAATCTGTCCCTGAATTTTCTCTTGCTGTTTGCGCAGACGGGCTCTGGTTCAGGCTGAGATCTCATCACAGGGAAGACAAATACAAGGAGGTCCTGAATGCTTTTCTTGAGATACACATATACACACACACTCCCCTTCCACTCCGCAAGAGGAAAACTTGTACAGGTATAATATCCAGATTCTAGGAATTTACCTTCTAGTAACTAAATAATTGACAATTCATCATTTGCTGCCTTCCTAGATTAGTTAAGGGTAGTTTAATCCTGAACAGAGAAGGAAGAAAGCCCACATGTGAATGGGAAAAGCACAGACCCTGATGCCTGGAGAAAATTCTAGTGCCTGACTCAGCTCCCTGGCAAATGCAACCTATTTGTGTTTTGTAACACTTCCCAGTTTGTTTCCACCCGGAATTTAGTTCTGGGATGCTGAAAATCTCGTAATCGTAGCATCTCCACAACCCGGTATGGTAAAAAGATCCTGTTTTAGAGCCCTCCAGCTCCTGAAGTCACAGGGGTCTTGATAGCCCACCTTCAATAAGATGCATAAATCTTCACAGTAACTTCCTGTAATTATTGCTTTTGCCTTCATGGAGTCTTTTGTATTGATTAATGAACTTCTGTGTCTGAAAGTAATTAATCCCTTCACTGGTTATGCACAGTCTGAAGAAGTAATTGGTGCAGAACAGGCAAATAACATACTATTTATGCATCTCTGCCCTGGAATTATGCTATCTTTTGAAGCTGCTTGATTGCAGATGTCAGTAGACAAAACCTCTTGGCAACATTAAATGTTAATCAGTTCTTATAGTTTTATAAATATTTAGAAATGTGTTAACCAGTTGCTTATTTCTCTTAGGATTTGATGGAAACATTTGCAGTGGGAAATAGACTAAACTCACAAATTTATTTTGTGTGTTAGAGCAGAAGAAAAAATGCAGTTGTGGGTAATAACTGAAGCCTGCAACATGTTTTGGGTGGAAAAGGGGGGGAAATAAGGATATTTTGAAATACACCGTGCCAGCGCATAGCCCAGAAGTTTGCCTCCCATGCAGGCTATGCAGTGAATTCCCAAAACCTTTCAGGAAAGTCGATGTACCCTGGACAGAAGTGTCGATACAGCCCCCTTGTACAAGAAACTGCAATCCTGGTTGGACTGCCAATGTGCAAGCAGAACCAAAACAACACAACTAATAATCTCTAGGTCCTTGTAGGTGTATCCTACCTGAACGGAAAAGAAAGCATAACGTGAAAAATAGCAAGCCAGTTTGGGATCCCACCTGCATCTGCGTAAGCCCACGTTAACAGTGTTCTTGAGTCTCCCACTGACATTGAAATTTAATTCACTCTACAAGGTGACGCTTCTTTGTCTTGATGCTGAAGATGCCTGACTTTCTATGCTGAGGGGTGGTAGCCCACTGGCTTTGCAGTTTGTGACATTTTAGCAGATTCTAGAGCTTATTTGGAAGCACATAAACGGAAAGTTTTATGTTAAATATTGGTCTCTGGTTTAGTTTTTGGTTTTAGTGGTGGTGTTCTCTTGAAAATTTTGATTAGACCCAAGAGAAAAATAGCTTCAACGCTCACAAACCATTGGGCATTTCTATATTTTAACATAATTTGGTGCAAACACTTACTGACAATAGGTGAGTGTGACTGGGCTACTTAACTTCTTACTCATAAAGGTATAGTTATTTTATGTCACATACACATGTAACTTTCACAAATAAGCTCGCTACACAGAAGCTGCCATTTAATTTGCTAGCTCTGCTTTAATTAAACGTCACTCAACCAGCAAGCTGTTGAGCACAGATTTCCATTATTGATATCAGCAGGAGAAACATTCATTACTTTGCTACACAAAGACATTCAGATTTATTTGAAAGGCTTATCTGCTGTGGACTCTCTACAATTTCTCCAGTGAAGAACACGCAGAACCCTTTCAATTAAAAACTACTTGATCTTCAATTATTGATAGGGTAAAGAATTGGAAGGCATATGCAAATCACAGATTTTGATCAGAGCCTCAATTAGTCAGCAGATTTCAGGGCAGTCCATGTGCTGAACCCAGGCTTAAAACTGATTTGCTTTTCTTTGCTAGTTATGGGAGGTAAGGCAGTAGCAGTGTTCTTCATTTTCCTTTTGAAACGTGATAAACACAATATTAATCCCATAATAAGATGTATTAGTTCCCCAAATTGGAGTTGGGGCCCTCCTCTTTTTCCCCTTTGTTTCATTTGTCTCCATTTATTTTCCATGTAGCGGGATTTTAGAGGGCCCTTTAATTGGCTTTCTTCTTAACAAAGCCAACCTGGAAGTGGCAGTAGACATAGGCCGACACTTAGGAGGCCTTTCTTTTGGCAATTAAAAAATGCTTTAATTTGGTTTTATCTGTCAGTCATACCAGGTATAATCTGAGCCCTACCCACCCTCAGTTCAGGCTCTGAAAGGGTCTCATTTCTACAGCTATTTTCAAATGGACAAATATGTAAAAAATGAGTGAGAAATATTTTTCATACATGACACCAGTATCATCTCTGGGACAGTTTCCATTTTCCAGGAATTAATTTATTTGCTCTTGATTTTGGAATTTTGTGTTTAGAGGCAGATTGCCCCTGTTGATCATTTGAGAGAGAGAATTGATAAGGATGTTCCCATATAATTAAGGCAGGAGGGGAAAAAAATAATCAGAAGCTACCCCATTTTGATGAACACATGGTGTCTTGGTTGAGATTACTTAACGGGTCTTCGCACACTTAAGTGACAAACCAGTGTCGTAGAAGATACCATGACCAGTTGTGGTTCACAGACAGGCTACCTTCACAGGAAAATCCAGGAGTGATCTGGAAATTGCTACATCTTCAAAGCCTCCTTACACGTTGAGACTAGTGTGCAGGGAGGAAAATGATACTTGCAGCGGAGTTTAACACTTTTACACTTAGTGCAAGCAGGATTGCTCAGGTAAGTGATGTTAGCAGCACGTGGCTTAGAGACCTTCCTGTTGCTAGCAAAAGCAATTGCAACCCCTCTAAGCACCTAAAGGCCAGGCAACAGCATTTAATAGATTCCTCTCTACTCTAGAAAGCATGCGATATGACTCTTAAGTATTTGCTTAAACCAGCTCAAGTATTTGCATTATGTTACAGGAATTTTGTTCATCATATCCAATTCAAACTTGTTTTCTAAATGAGGACACTAAGGGAAAAACTCAAGCAACTCTTCAACCCATGCAACTGTGTTCCTGTTCAGGACAGAGTATCGAACTTCAGGGAAGGATCTGCGTTGGAAAAAAGTCACAAGACAAATCATGTTTTCAGTATTGACCTTTATTGAGCAAGAACTGCTGTGACTTTTACATCAAACAACAAAAGGTTGCATACTGTGCATGTCAACTAGGTTCTCCCATGAGCAAAAGTCCACCCTAATTGCACCAGTGAGGTAAACATAATTATTTATAAGTAGCTTTTTTTAAGGCTAGGAGAGTTCTGGTTCTCATGAATATTCTATTACTGTTTTCTGTTTGGTTTTGGCTCAGTTGGTTCTTTGCATAATACATCTTAAGTCGTTCCTCAGATATATCCCTCCAACAGCTCAGGAAATTCAAAAGCTTCCTTTGCACATTTCAACTCATGCACTATTATTAGTATTATTTTTTTTTTTTTTTTAGATCCCCAAGCTCTGTGGAGGGAGTACATCTTGAGCCTGCATGCATTCCCCCCCTCCTCCCCTATATTGCACAAAAAAAGTAAAATACTGTGTGTCTGGAGCCTCCATGAGAGAACCCGTTCTGCTTTGAAGCCGTCACTCACATGCATTTTGCAGCTGTCATATGGCTTAACCTTTTGCACCAACCCAAGCTCTTTAATTTTTTTAATTTAGCTATGATTTATTTTATTCGGTCTCTTTAATCTCTTTTACTACAGCATGTGAAGTAACTTTCTCCACTTTCTTGGTGGACACTAATTTCTCCTCAAAGCTTTCTTCATGTTCCTCTACCTTCTGAGTGACTGTCACCGACTTTGTAATATATGTGGTTGTACTGTCCCCACCTTCACTAGTGATTTTCTCTGCTTTTTTGGTTACGACAATTTTCTCACCCTTATCATCAATTGGGCTCACATCTAGGCCATTGGTGACAACTCCCTTGCCTTCCTCCTCAGCCTCCTTCTCTTCCTTTTTCTCCTCCACCTCACCATTCACTGCAATGTCTTCTTTCCTGGACTCCTTCTCTACCTCTGCACTAATTTTTGTTACCTTTGTGACAGTGATGGTCTCCTCCACCACAGCCTTTTCATCTTTGACCGGGGAGGCCGGCTTCTCGGGAGAACGGGGCTTCTCCGGGGTCGCCGGTTTCTCTGGAGAGCGGGGCTTTTCTGGGGTCGCTGGCTTCTCCGGAGAGCGGGGCTTCTCTGGGGTCGCCGGTTTCTCTGGAGAGCGTGGCTTCTCTGGGGTCGCCGGCTTCTCCGGAGAACGGGGCTTCTCTGGGGTCGCCGGCTTCTCCGGAGAACGGGGCTTCTCTGGGCTTGCTGCCTTGTCTGGAGAGGTTACCTTTGGTGTCGCTGGCTTCTCTGGAGATGCTGCTTTCTCTTCCTCCTTGCCTGGTTTCTCACCACCTTTCTCCACCTTCTGTTCTTTTCCTGCTTCTGCAGCTGCTTCTTTCTGGACAGCCTTGGCCGGCTCCGTTACTGGGGATTTAGGGGGTGACTTTGAGGGAGGTGTTTTGACCTTCTCTACCTTTGCTGCTACCTCTTCTGGTTTGCCCTTGGCCTCAGCTTCTTCCCCCTCTTCCTCAGCCTCCTCCCCTTCTTCCTTTTCCTCTATTTCTTCTTTTTCAGAACCTCCTTCTTCCGCTGCATCGGATTTCGCAGCTTCTTCCTCCTCTGCTTCCTCTTCCTCCTTTTCTTCCTCAGGTGCAGCTGCTTGTTCTGCAGCAGCCTTCTCAGAAACCATTTCTTCCTCTACAGCTGCTTCTTCTGCTTTTTCTTCCTCCTGTTCTTCTTGCTGGGCCTTGGCTGCCATTTCTTCTGCAATAGCTGCTAGGGCATCTTCCATTTCAGACTTTTCATCCTCCACCTTTGTCTCTTCAATGATTTCTTCTACAAACTTGTGCTGGACCTTCAGCTTTGGTGGTTCAATTTTTGTTTTCTGAATTTTAGTGGATGCTATTGTGACAGATGGTTGTCTGTGCGTGAATATGGGTCCAGTAATGCTTCCAGAGAAGGCACTGAATCTTGTCTCTTCGCCCTCCAGTAGCTTCCTAAGGGAATCAGGAGGAGGGGGAAAAAAAAAATGAGCATAGAAACCCAACCTAAGGCACAGCTACTAGAATATTTCCCTGTCAGCAGGATGAAACCAGTTTGTATGTGGAATATGCTAGAGCTGATCAGCATAATCCATCGCTCACAGCCCCAGTTTGGCTTTCCTTGAATCAGCTCTTTTGCTAAATTCCTATTCAGCAAACAGCTTTTAGCTTGATTTGCATGTGGCAAGTGTAACACCTTTGGCTGATCAGTTGAAATTCATCCTTAATGTCAAAAACTTTATTATGCCATAAGTCAGCACAGAGTATGGCAAAATAATTAACTGCATAGGATGCATTCGGACTTAGCCGAACTGAGAATTTGACACAGCCAACAGACCCAAATCAAATATTGTGGCCGAGACGTTCAAAGCCAGTTAGAGCCTATGTCCTAGCAATAGCTTGGGCATCTGCTTTTCTTGTGTGGCTATGAAAGCTGAAGAGACTTCTGGTCAGCTCACTTTGGAAGCAAACAGCTATAGACCCTGGCGTATCTGTGTGTTTGTCTGAACAACCTCAGGAATTCAAGCAGATCTGGAGATGGGTTTTTTGTTTTTACTTTTCTTATATTCAAATGCATGGTTTTCATCTAAGCCTGTGACCCAGAAAAATCAGCAGTTCTCCGATGAGAGTTCTAAAGTGATGCAAAGGCAACTAAAAAGACCTGCCAGGTGATGGCAATAGCAAGCAATGTTCCTGCTCCAGATTAGAGTGGATGCCTTTAAAGGAAAGTTGAGCAAGAAAAGCAAAAGTGTTTGTGACAAGCAGATTAGCACTCCCTGCTTGAAACCATGATCAAGCAAGCCCACTGTCTCTCAAGCGATAAAAGGGAATTCAAGTGACAAGCACTGCTTGCTTGGCATATGTAAAGCCAAGTAAACAGGGATTAAAAATAAACTTGTCTTTTGCTGCATCTTCTGCTTTTGTAAACAAGGGCAGAATGCGGCACCAGGGTGCCACTGCACTGAGTCATGCTATCCTGTCCCCACTGGGCTCGCTGGGAGCTTTGCCACTGATTACCAGAGAGCTGGTCCCTAATGAACTCTGGTTTCTTGCTGCAAACACTCCATGGTCTGCATGGATTTTGAAACAGTTCTAATTTAGTCAAACTCTAATTTTACTTGTGTTCACTGCATGCAGATAGTTCTTATCTGTGGTAAAGCTTCCCAAGCCAGCAGCGTCTGCAGCGCTATTAATATTCCAGACATGTCCGCAATGGTCCTACTGTACCTGTATGCAGCAATTTCAATATCCAGGGCCATCTTGACATTGAGGAGGTCCTGGTATTCCCTCAAGTGGCGAGCCATTTCCCACTTTGTTCCTCTAAGCTCGTTCTCCAGCTGATGAATCGTGTCCTGCAAGGGAGACGCAGAAAACCTCTGTGACAGACATACGCTTCACGCGGAGACAGAGTGGAGAAAGTTCTCAAAAGGGACTTTGGGAAACTCTTTCCGCCGCCCCGGGAGGCAGGGCCAGGATCAGAGCAGGACCCCCCCCCGGCTCCCACCGCCCTCCCCGACATCTCCCTCCCCCTGCCGCCAGCCCTTGGGGGGCCCGGCCCCGCCGCCTCCCGCTCCCCCGGCGCCCCTCGCTGCGGAGCTCCAGCCGGGCACCGCCGCCGCCCCCGCCGGGCTCGGGGCAGCCCGGGACGCCTCCCCGCTACCTGGTAGGTGGTGAGGTCGTTGTTGTGGCGCTCCTCGATGTCGCTGAGCTGCCGTTCCAGCGACTCCTTGGTGCCGCGCACCGACTCCAGCTCGATGCTCTTGGACTGCAGCTGCCGGCGGTACTCGGCGATCTCCTCCTTGGCGGAGCGGATGGCCTCCTTGTTCTGCTCGGCCGCCTCCGTCAGCTTGGCGTAGCGGCACTTGAACCACTCCTCGGCCTGGTGCATGTTGTGGTCGGACTGGCACTCCAGCTGGGCGCGGATCTCCTTCAGCGCCGTGGTGAGGTCGGTCTTCAGGTAGTCCTTCCTCTCCACGGTGGCGTGGGACGCCTGGAGCTGCGCCAGCAGCTCGGCCACCTCCTCCTCGTGGTTGCCCCGCAGGAAGGCCACCTCGTCCTGCAGCGACTGCACCTTCTTGTCCAGCTCCGCCCGCATCAGCGAGGCCTCCTCCATCTCCTTGCGCAGGGCGCGGATGGTGGCCTCCGTCTCGTCGCGCAGCCGCGCCTCATCCTCGAAGCGCTCCCGCAGGCGCTGGATGTCCTCCTCGATGTGCTCCGAGTCCAGCTGGATCTGCGCCTTCTCGTGGCTCACCTGCTCCAGGGCTCCGCGCAGCTCCCGCAGCTCCTGCTCGTAGGCATCGCTCAGCTGCGCCCGCCCGGCGTGCTTCTGCCGCAGCGCCGCCAGCTCCGCCTCGATCTCCTTGTTCTGCTGCTCCAGGTAGTGCACCTTCTCGATGTAGCCGGCGAAGCGGTCGTTCAGCCCCTGCAGCTGCTCCTTCTCGTTGGAGCGGCTCAGCTTCAGCTCCGCCGCGCCGTTCAGCAGCGAGGACTGGCTGACGTCCAGGCTCTCGGCGGAGCTCAGCACCGTGGAGCCGTAGGCGGCCCGCGGCGGCCCCAGGTTGGGGCGCTTGTAGGAGGAGGACACGGTGCTGCCCGAGCCCCGCGACCACGACTGCGAGCGGAAGCCGCTGGACGGGGAGGCGCTGGCGCGGCTGTAGGTGGCCCGGGTCTCGGTCACCCGGCGGTACGAGGGGTTGCCCAGGGGCTCCATGGTGTAGCTCATGGCGGGGCACTCGGGGGCGGCGGCGCAGCGCTGCTCCGGCCGCCGCCGCCCCTTATATAGCCCCGCCGGGCGGCAGCGGGGCGGCCCCGCACACGTGGGGGGGGGGGGGGCGGCCTCCCCCCCGGCCCTGCCCCGGCCCCGCCTCCCCTGCTCCGCCTCCCGTCCTCGCCTCCCCCGCTCCTGCCCCCGCCCCGGCTCCCCCTGCCCTTCCCTCTTCCCTGCTCCCCCCTTCCCGGCCCCCCAGCCCCTGATGCCCCCCCCGCCGACGCCCCTTCCCCATTCCCCCTTCCCCTTGCTTCCCGCGCTCCCTTCCCCCTCTTCCCCTTTCTCCCTTCCCACCGCTCCTCCTTCCCCATTTCCCATCCCCTTCCCCCTTGCCCCTGCTCCCCCCACTCCCTTCTTTCTCCCCCCCGCTTCCCCTTTCCCTTTCCCCTGCTCCTTCCCTCTTGCCCCTGCTGCCTTCTCCCCCCTTCCCTAGGCCATCACCCTCTTTCCTTTCCTTTCTTTCCTTTCTTTCCTTTCTTTCCCTTCTTTCTTTTATTTCTTTTCTCTCTTTCTTTTCTCTCTTTTCTCTCTTTTCTCCCCCCTCCCGCAGCGGCCATGGCGGAGCGGAGCCCGGTGCCGGCACCGGGCCGCTGCCGGGGGCGGCGGAGCAGCGCCCGGCGGAGCCCGCAGGGTAGGGCCCGGGTCGGGGCCGGGGCCGGGGCCGGGGCCGGGGCCGGGGCCGGGGCCGGTACCGGCGGCTGCAGCACCACGGGCAGCTCCCGCGGGGAGCGGGGCGCGCCGGGGGCCGCCCTGCACCGGGCAGTGCCGGGGCGAGCGGGGGTGAGCAGGGGGCAGAGGGGTCCCGAGATGCAGCCCCCCCCCCCCCCCCTTCCCCGCATCCCCCTTCCCCGGGCGGGGTCTGACATTTGAAGGTCAGAAGCGGGCAGAGCAGGGAGGCTGGGTGGGTTCACTGGGTGGGTTCACTGGGTGGGTTCGCTGGGTGGGTTCGCTGGGTGGGTTCACTGGGTGGGTTCGCTGGGTGGGTTCGCTGGGTGGGTTCGCTGGGTGGGTTCACTGGGTTGCTTTGCGGCAAGGAGAGCGCCCTGCAAAGGCTTCGCCTCCCGTTGGGGTGGAGGACAGGCGCAGGAACGGGGGGATCTGCAGGAGGCGGCTGGATGCAGCCGTTGCAGTGCTAGAGCCGCCGGGCAGTACACGAGAGTTTGAAAGACCCCCCCCCCCCGGCATCCAAAATCGTTGATCTTGATTCTTCTTTCCCTCTCTTCCTTCCTCTCTTTTCCTCCCACCCTCACGTTTTAATCTAACGCTTGGTGCATTGCTTAGAAATAAATTCTCCTTCTTTGAAACCTTGTTAAAAATTATCTTTACATGGTGCAGTACGCTTTGTATGGGTTGCCTTACAGTGACTAGAACCCAGACTTTGAACTCCTCTTGGATGGGTTACAGCTATATAGGCAATTGATTAGTAAGCTGCAAAGAAAAAAACCCCAACTGCTGGTGCTAGAAAAAGCCCTGCTACAGCTCCCGTTGCAAAGCGGAGGAATGCTGAGGGGGGGAGATTTTAACTCCTCGTTCAGAAGGTGCTGAAAAGGGTCTGCCTGTGTTCAGCAGTCTGTGAATTTTTAAGCGGGGGATCTTGTTAACAGGCAAAACCCTTCTCAGAACTTGCCTTCTTGCCTTTAACCCGGGGCATACGCAATTCCTGGGTTTGATGCTGCCGTGTCTTCACTGTGGAGAGTTAGGGAAGTCTGAGGGACAGGGTTAAACTTTGCAAACCACATGGAGCACCGTACCTCTGCTGGCTCATTAATATGATGCTGTCATAGGACTGCAGCACTGCAGTCAGCGGAGAAGTCAGAATTATCCAAGGCATCTGCTGAATTGTATTTGCAAACATAGGCAGTTAGATCCACTGTTTAACCTCTCTGGAGTTTTATATGATAAACATAGAGAAAAGGTTTTATTATAATTGAAGCAATCACGGATTCTAAATCTGTTCCATTAATTTTGCTAAAAGTTTTCTCCATAGGCAAAAAGCATCCCTTTGGATTTAATTGGAAGTCAAAACAAAATTACTGTCTATTATGGCATTGCGTTTTGTTTCCTTTTAGGGAAAGAGATACGTTACGATCTGGTTTATTACTGCTTTTTTCCCTGTTAAGTAAAGACTGGGAGGGGGGAACAGATCATGTTTTTATACATATGGAAAACTTACTGTAAAACAAAACATATGGTTAACAGAGGTGCTTGGGATTTTATTATCCTTTTAATCTTCTGAAAACAAGTGAATGGTGTTGAGCAGCAAGTAAGGAGGGGCACATTGAACTTCGTAATAGAACTCCCTTTCATTAAATACCTTGATGCACGGATTGTTTTAAATCCATTTACCCGGTATGCAAAATAAATTGTTGCTTTATAATCAAGCAGTGATAGCGTTTGACTTATTTATTTCATATTGAAATTCAAGCAATGCAAACTTTTATAGAAGACAATAATTTTCATAATGCATATTGATTACCTTAAAAATCAGGATACTTAGATGAGAAAAAGTTTGCATTCACAGAGGCGTTTACAAGGACGTACAGAAATCCTTCTGAAATAAAATGCATTGTTTTAATTTAAAACACATTCTTGCAATGTTCGGTTCTGATCTATAATCAGATGCAGGTGGACAGTACCCCTGCTACGTTTTCCTGAAGGTGATCTGAAGGTTAGAATGAGTCAGGGAAATCAGTCTAAAATGTTGCCTTATTTCTGATGAGCAACTAATCCCTTTTTCTATCAACATCCACTTTGGAGATTTTGAAATGCAGACTAATATTTCTGCTTATAGAGAACTTTTTGCCTCAAAGTTTAACAAACAAGCATTGCTACTTTGGAGCAAACAGCAACCTGATGTCTCAGGCTTTGAAGCAGAAGAAGGGAAGGAACAGGCACTCCCACACAATCGAAAAGCAGCAGCATTGATTTTAATCTTGATTAGACACTATCGACAAGTCTGCATTAAAGAAATACTATAGGAGGATGAGACTGAGTTCTGCAGCTTCCTTAAAAAAAAAAAAAAAAAAAAGGAAAGAAAACACAGAAGGTGGAGTTGCACAACAGCCTGACTGCTTCCAGATAAAGGAGTTTAAAATATATCCAATGATAATGAATTAACTTGAATATCTTTTTTAAAATTATAGAATCGGATGAGTAGAAGAAAAGGGGCGTTTGAGCAGGGTTTTTTATGTCATAGAGAGGCAGTAGAATGAAGACAACTGGACAGATAATACAATGCAGTTGGTTGGAACTATTAAAAAAATTATTTATCAGCTTAAAGGGGGTTTCTCTTGGTAAGCGGCTGCCTGTTTTTAATATAAGCCTGGTTGAAGCTTAAGCTTAAGCAATTTAACCCTGAATGAGGTCTCAGTGATATCTGTGCAAGGAGGGCAAACAGTAACATCAGAAAGAATTTTGTCAGAGTGAAAAAAGAGTAAGGAAATCAGAATTTGGTCCACTTTTTATGTTCCACACCACAGAGTAATGTAAATTGGTGTGACTCTCCAAGCCAAGGAAGTTATGTCAATTTTTGTCAGCTGAAGACCTTAACGTCCTAGAACCTTATGTGGTCACCATAAACTTATAATAAATAATGGCCCAGATAATCAGCTGGCATCAGTTGGTCTCATGCCAGCAGAGTCAGGAAAGCAAGGACGGACATTTCAGTCCAGCGGAGGATATGTCCTAATAATATTTATATAGCGACAGCTATGGAAGAAAACACTTAGATTTATGCGCTAAGGGCCTAGTCCTGTACGGTGTTGGATGCTTCTTGGAAAAGGCTTCAGGACCTTAATTCCTAAGGAAGCCGAGAAGTGATCAGCATGCACAGAAGGAGTGCACAGCACGCTGCAGGATCGGGCCATCACATGAATGGGCAGGGCTGGTGTCCAGCTTCATGGGAAGCTGAACTTTTAGAAGGATTGACTTTTTTTGTTTCTTTTTGTAATTTCTTCAGGATCTTGAGATTTGAAACATCCGACTCTGGGGGCAGTTAATGATGGGTTATAAAGATCATTCACAAATTATCTTCAGCATCATTTGGGGACACTTGGTACAATGAAGGAAAGGGGAGGTAGCGGAGGGGAGGGGACTGAACCGTGGGCATCTCATCTCCGTCTGTCTCAGACTTGCTGGGAGCAGTGGCGAGGCCGGGCACCCTGACTAATGCAGCTACGCCGGGCTTTTTGACAGCGTGGCACAGCATAAAATACGAAGGTCCTACTGGGCAATGCTTCTGCTTTGAAAAATCTGTATGTTCATTTTCTTTCTGTTCTCAACTGGACTTTCTCAAGACAGAACTGTAACACAATAACATTTTCCTAACACGTCTCACTTCTTATCATTCCTATTCAGCCAGTGGTCGTATTTCAGGACCTTAAATCAAACATTTCCAGACACTTGCATTATTTTCTTCATGCAGAAATGCTTTGTGTTGCATTTGAAGATAATAAATTTCTGAAAACACAGTCCTAAAGCAGCATTTGCATTCAATTTACCAGTGAATGAAAATTTCTTGCAAATTCCTACAGATCATCACGGAGCTCATTGCTACTTTCGCTTTCCCGGATTTATTTGCTGCAAGAGTAGTTAAATGTACAGACCTAAGTTTCCTTCAGTGTCAATACCAAGAATGATTTCACAGCTACAAGCGTACTTCAGTCATTTACTAACTTCAAAAAGCTAAACACTTACCATACCGCCTGCATTTTTCAGTGGTGTTTTCCTTGCATTTTGCAAGGAATGCAATTCCCTGTATTGCACACTGATTTTCCAACGTCTGTAATGCAATGTTCTCTTTCGTGGCCACCTCCTGCCTTGTTTCAAAGAGCCAATTCTTTAGCTTGTGTGAATTCACAAAGGAGCAGAGTGCCGAATTACTCCAGTGAAGGACTTAGCCTAGAGTCTTATGATTAATAATAGAAAGATATTCAAGAAAAGTTTCAGATCCCACTATAGATTACTGCAGCTTTCTCTGGCATTATATGGGATAATGGCCCGCACTTGGGTGAAAGGGAAAGGGAGATTTCCTGCCTCCATGTCCATGACAGCTATTCATGTCTTTGATTTTCCGTAAATATCTTCAAGCAACATATTGAATCCTTGGCCAGCAAAACCCCTGTCCATGCTACTTGAACTGGATGTTGAATTCCGTTCCACCGTTTCTTTAAACTGCTCTTTGACCAATTAACTATAGATGTGTGATGAACTTGCTATGTGAAAAGCAGATTCACCACACAAACAGACTGTGACCCTTCTTAATGACATTTCTGAGGCGATGGCCATGTACAGTAGACAGATATTGGAAAACTTGGTTCCTACCAGAGAATTGCTTTGTAGATTCCCATATCAGAGAAGCCAAAAACTGACACAGCAGAAACAAGACTGCCCAGAACAGGTTTTTTTAGGCAGAAAGAGTTTGGAGGTGAAGGTTAATGAAATAGAGTCAGAAGCAAACTTGCACCTGCTCAAGGAAAGGAATGAGCTTCAATGAAGACACCGAGCCTCAGTTTCCTTTCTGGTACTATTCTTCTATACCATCAGTTGGATGCACCTCTGATGCTGTGGCCCTGTTATAATGCCAGAGTGATGTAGATGGGTTTGGGTGCAGTATTGGATTTAGATCCTCTGCCCACATATCAGAAAATATTAAAAAAATGTAGCAGCTCTAAGACTGCTCTAAGGACTTCAATCGTAATGATGCTTAGTGCCTTTCTGTTAATATTACTGTCTTTTAACCATAGTAGTATCATTTTGTCACAGCCAGCTTTATCCAAGTACCTCAGCAGAGTTAACTTGTGGAGGACCGGGTCCAGGGGCAGCACAAATGAGTGTGGAGAGTGTCCCGATGCTTCAGGTGGCTCTTCAACCCCCGTGGATATCCAACACAGGCTTTGAGGAGACTGAAAGTACTAATTTATCCCTGGATTGAAAAAAGCGTTCATAACAGAGATACATCTGCAGAGTTTACATGGTTTGAAACTAGTTTCGGTGGGTTGTTGCAAATCAATTTGTCAGAGAGAACTGGAGTTGATGGGGGAGTACGTGATGGGGGAGTCAGGGTATTACTGTACATTTAGAGGTATGTGCCTGGCGTTGGAATAGCCTCAGGTCTGGACATCACAACTGAGGTCCGTTAGCTCAAATTGCCTTGCCTGTTTGGTTAAAATTTAAATCAGAGTTTCTTGATCCCGTGCCGAACTACATGCTGAATTTCACATGTGACATCTTCTAAAAGCCGTCACTCTAACAGGAATTGTATGCTGCTGAGGAAACGCAGCCTGCAGTAACCTGTCGTCTGTGATCACAACTTTGAATTGTACGATTAGCAGGATGGCAGAGGAGTGAGATGGGATCATACACTGACGTTCTCTAATCAATAGGTAGGAAATGGTTGATTTCAGATTTTCTGGTCTCTCTCGGAAAATTTGTCTGTATTCAAGGTATTAAATCACCCAATTCTGCCTTTTGTAGAACTGGCCGATTCAGGCACACAATAGACCAGACGCTGCAAAGGATCAGCTCTGAGCCACAGCCCAGGCAAAGAAAAACTCAAATTTAATTGGCTTAGGTGAAAAGCAAAGGAAGTAACATGGCTTTGTTCCCTTGATGCTTCTACGCTCTGCTTGGTTTTATGGCTCACTGGTCATTTTTCCTACATGTATTGTCTGACGTTTCAAACTGAGCTATCCTGAAAGTTGCCATCCAGAAAATAGCACAGGTCAGGATAGCAATCTTTTAGTGATAAAGTGGTCAAAAATAGCTCTTCCTACCTCGTTTTGAGAGTTTTTTTCCTAGCCCTCCCTTTCTAAAAATATAACTTTGAAAAGTGGCCACAATGCTTCCTTTTATGACTCCTTTTCCTGGAGTTGTATATAGCATATGACAACGCTGCCATAGGACAAAACTATTTCTAGAGTGCTGCTTCCCAGGAAAAATGGAGAGAAATTACTGCAGGCTGGAAATCAGAGAAAGTTAGCCACAGCAACAGCTAACTTTGACATCGGTTATCACAACACATACGTCACGCTAGCAGTTAGAGGCGTTATTGGGATCGAAGCCCCATTTTTCAATACAGTGGCAGCACACAGACGGGGAGGTCTTGCCAAGAAACCCTGCCTGCTGTTTGAACCGCAGGATTGATGTGCAAACCACACCTATGTTTAGGATCAGTTTTTCAAAATGCCTCCTCTCTGGACGAGCTGGCTCAGAATATCCTGGGCCTGACACATAACCTGAAACCAGTGGATTTTAACACAGCAGAACTGCCGATCGTGTAAATGGGCTGAGAGCTCTGTGTAGCATCCAGGCTCGGAGATGGGAAGCTCTTGGGCAAATGGAAGGCCAGTATAAATCAGTGTTGCTCCACTAATTTCAGAGAGGTGCCTACATTTGCTCCAGTTGGGAATAAACCCTATAATCTATGAGGATTTATGCTTATATTATGCATGGACCTAACCCTGCAGGCAGTTACTAGACGATGTATGGCAGCTGTTACTAACTTGTTTGTGGGCTTGGCTCCTCCATATGCATTTGTGTTTATCTCCGCTGTTTACTGTCACTCTGCTTTTGCACTCAGCTTTACTTTAGTACTTATTACTCACAAAGCAAGAGCTGCATCCTGCTTCTTCCCTGTGACATTTGACTTTTCTTTCTTTTATTGACTTGTTTTTAACTGAGGCGAAAAAGTGCACTTCAATATGGATGATTCTTATTTCTGAAATAAAAGGCCTGATACAAGGAAACATGTTCTCCCTGCTAGTCTAATTTGTATCTAGGTTAATTGCTCTCATGCTGGATGTTTAATTGATCTGCGTAGAGAAAGCCAATGAAAGGCTATAGCTCAGTGACGGCTCTACATAACTGCAACGACTCCTTATTTTTCTTTCTAATTAGTGCTGAAGGAAGAGTCTACCTTGCAGAAGGCTACCGAGATCTCTGAGGGATCAGTTATTATTTAGATGCTGTATATAAAGATAGTTTATTTTTCTGATGTAGACTTTTACAGTAAATGTTGAACAGAGCTGAAGAGGTTTTTCAGGTAAGAATGTTTTACAGCAAATTTAAGAAAGAAGGGACCATTAAAGTAGTCCTGCTTGGAGGACTTACCTCGTGCGAAGGCTTTATGGGTGAAAAATCTGAGAACTTCATTATATTAGTTATCTTATCAGTTTGGCCAAGGAGCTCGAAGGAGCCTGGGCAACCTAGTCATTCTGCTTTTCTGTGAACTGCGATGGCATGGCGGCATTTCAGCCCTCAGGGCTCCTTGCTGTGACCTGCTTCAGCTTTCTGGACTAAACAAATGCGAGATTCAAATGTTCCTCCAACAGCATATCAAATATTGCTGGATGAGACCCACACATTAAAATGCAAATGTAAAATTGTACGAGGGCCTCAGTTAAACACAGACGGCTCTTTGTAGCAACTGGACCAGCTTTCTTATATGCGGTCACAGAACGCAACAACAGAGTCCGTGTTTTACTGCATCATCTTTTGAAACTGCTCCCTATGTGCCATGGCCTGAGACAATTGCCCTGTGGCTTTTATGACAGAAATGTGAAGTCTGCATCTCAGGCTCATGATCTCTGCTTGAATTGGATAAGGAATTAGGGGGATGGGCTTGCTTTGTAAGATGCTCCTTATGTTTTTAAGGCTACATAGAGAAACCTGAGCTGCTTTTTGGCCAGAATGTCAGTTCAATTTCTCCAGTCTTATAACATCTAAAGAATATTCTTAGTAGAAATAACTATAAGCTGATTAGGAGGGAAGCAATAAATACAAATCAAATCGAATCATGCAGACACTCACAGCAGGAAAATCAATAATTTTAGTAATACATTTTGCAAACTCATTTTATTGTAAAAAAATACATATAGCTCCTTTGAAGTCTTGATTAAGCAGGAGCTGTAAGTCTTCCTTTTTGTCTCAAGGTCCTTAGCTGCACCAAAATTCAGAAGTTCTTAAAAAAGTTTAAAAGCAATGGTGTCAGTTTATACCAAGTAAAAGCTGGAGTGTGCGGACCATGCACACAGGGCAGGCTAGGAAGGCCGTCCTTCCTGAAGGGATGAAGTAGAAGAGAGATGTTTATAGGGAGCTGCCTGTGGCAGTTCTGAAATGATTCCATAATGCGATTTAAAAATGGGAAAAACAAAGGTAGTTTTTAGTGTTTTTTCTTTTAAATCAATGACTGTTCTGGACAGCTGTACATTTGACTATATCAGTGACTCAGTTTGTGATAAGACAGGAGCTTGTTTTCCATTTGGAATGGCAGGAAAGGTCATCAAAAATGCATTTTTCTAAATTCGCCAGTATAAAATGTAATTCTATATTCCTTGAAAAAGTTATATTCATTGGAGTCCTGTAGGCATTTCATTGCTTTGAGACTCCAACATTTCTGCTTTGTAAGTGTTTGTCTAGCTGATCCTCTATCAGCATTTCACCACTCAGAGTTCTTTCTTTCTTATCCCCATTGAAGGTGAGTGTGAGAAGGACCTACAGGGGTAGAAAAGGTGTCAATATACAGAAATTCAAGTGACCTTCAGTGATGCTGTGGTCACAGTGATGCCGCAAGACCATGACATGCAAACTTGGTGGAATTTGCTGCATTGCTTTCTTTTTAATTCCCAAGCTTCAGATTAGCATTGTCTCTCATTAACTGATTCCATGTCAATTAAATGCATTTAGAAAACACTTTGAGAACAGAATTTAAAAGTTATCACCTGTAAATTTCAAGGTCAGAGTGTTCTGCGTCATCATTTGAAATGCTCCTTGCCTTGGCAGTGCAGGTTATGTCTGAAATTTTGTCAGATGTGAAGTCTGTAGGTTCTAGAATTAAAAAATAAAGCAAACAAAACTCTCCCAACCGCTCTCTTAACCCGATTTTCTTAAATAGCCAATGGGAATTATTTAATGTTTGTGGAGAATGAGAGAAAGCTTTATCTAATAATCTCATTTCTTCTGAGATGCCATAGTCTGCTCCCTCTACATCAATGCATCCATTTCCCCTGTCTCTGCCTTGCAGTGACCTCTCCATTATTATGCCAGTAGTCAAGATAGATTGCCACAAACTTGTTCCAGTGACTCACACTGTTTTTTTCTAATGATTTTTTTTCCTATTTCAATGCAACATCCTCTCCTGTCAATGGCAGAAACAACACGCATTCTATAGATGCTGCTGTTCTCTCTCAGTCCCCCATACAGTTTAATCATGTCTCACTATTTTAGCTGTGTCCGACAGTTACAATTTCATAACATGAAACAGAGATCATGCGGTGGTCCCAGTTTAGAGAAAACTCCATCCAGCCTGCCCACGCTAACATTTCTCACCTTTTCTTGTCCACAGCCCTCCCTGGATCACCAGCTCCCCTGGTTTGTCCTCAGCGTGGTGTTGATTGCCCAGCTCAGCCAGACAGCGGGCACAGACCGGGCAGCCTACACAGCTTTTCCTTCAAATGGAATTCAATGGGAGTTTCCCTAAGGTCAGACTTGGGCAGCTAGCGAGATTTCGCTGGGATTTTAATGATCCTTTCCATCGAGAAAACTCACCTGTGATATGACAGATCTTGCACTGCCATAAATCAGTCTCCTTAACTAGCTTTCTCCCCTGTTCAAAAGCCTTTTCTAAATGAAATTATCTATTCTGCTATCACTGTCATTTGGGGAATACAATCTTTACACACTATTTTGTTAGAGGCATTAATATAATATCCCAGAGCAAGCGATAACATACCCTTCAGGAAGGGGTGTGATGCATCACACCGTGCAAAAGAACAGTCACAAATGGGACTGACTTTGGCATCGGGGATCAGAACAGACTCTTCCTGCTCATCCCAGGGAAAGTCAGGAATAAACTGATGCCCTTGCCAGGAGTGACACGCTGCAGAACTGCAGTGGAAAGAGAACAAAATCCCAGGGGCTGGCTGCTAACGTCAGTGGCACCGGTGCAAATGAGAGCAGCCTCCTGCCCAGGCGGCTTCTTCCAGGAGCGTGGGAGCCTGGCAAGTCAACGATACGGGCAGAAAAGGCATGCCCTCGTTAGCCCCCTAATGAGAAGGAAAGGAAAGCAACCTTCCTTTTTAAGCTAGGCTTGGATGAGGACCTTACCCTGGCCACACCACATAGTTTACCTTCCCCAGCTTGCTTCCCTACTTTTTCCACTACAGCTCTTTTCTCCCCATCAGATCACGCTCCCTAATGCCGCCACTTGCTCTACACTCCTACTCATCACTCGTTTGGCACTGAGAAGACCGAGTGCCTGTTTGCTGCGTGCGGGGGGGGCCCTGACTCACTCACTCCGAGCACGATCACGCCGTGGGGCGGGTGTGGGACGCGGGGAGCCCACCTGAGCCCCCAGATAAATGGTGGTGGCAGCACTGGAGGCACCAGCCCAGGGCAAGGTCTGCCCCATCAGGTATAGCACATTATGGCCACTTCTATGGCCTGCAGCCCGGCGCCGGCACCCAGAGCCACCCTTCCTCAGCAGCTGCTGCTGAAGCTGAAAGAAAACCCCGTCTGGTTGTGCGTGCTCAGATTAGTCTCATCTTCCATATATTTTGTCTACTAGGGAGCAGTGGTACCTGCACACCGTAGCTGCTGAATTGCAGCCCTGTGGGCTGTAATTTGGCCTAATTGCGCACTTCCTTCCATTTGTGGTATGAGTGTTATTTGTATAACTTAAATGCAATCCATGGCATATGGTTTATGTGCATGGTGGAGAGTAACTGAGCCTGCTTTTTCTCCTGTGGGACTTCGAACTTTTTCTATGAGCAGGTCTTATTTCAGTAACTGTAGTTCTTGTTAATAAAATCTTTAATCCCGTAATGAGGTAGCATCGTTTGCGTGGTCTCCGAATGTGGCCCCTCTTTCCTCCTCTGCCACTTGTTCACTGGGGAACCGTGGCTGCAGCATTTCATCTTGCTGTGCTTCTGTTCCTGCCTAATGAATATGGAGATAATGAAACTAATGAAACCATCTTCGTTGCAATGCATTTGAGATCCACTGATGAGAATTACCAGATAAAAGGGAGGTGGTTTTTATCATCTCTCACTCATGAGAACAACTCATGTATGAAATGCTCGGCCTTAGGTTGTAGCTCCGTCTCATCTTTATCCCCTACAACAAAGTCAATTTTACTCTCTCTGAGTAGGGTTTGCAGAACTGGCTGCCATGCCAGTGTCCATTCTGGTGATTAAATGCCTTTCAGTAAACCAAGGATAACTTAGTGTGGTGTTATTAAAACAGAATTTTATGGGCCGTAACCTGCCATCATTTGGTATGCAGAGCTCCCGCTGAGTTCATCAAGATACCCCTGCCCAGAGTGATGGCGCAGGGGGAACGGCCTTCTGGTTCTCCTCTGCTCGCTTATCTGACCTTTCTCTGGGAACTGAGTTGTCTCAGAGAAAAGCAACCGCATGGTCTGACTGCTACATGTGCTAGAAAGGCGTGTGTAACTATGCCGTTCAGCTAAGGCTGCTATATGCAATATAAAAAAAAAGAAAATATTTGAAATATTACTGGATTTATTAGACACATTCACAACCCTAGCAATTTTCCTTTGGAAGAAATGCCACTTCTCTATCATCTCTCCAATATTGCTCTCTTACACTGACTGGATTACACACCAGAGGTGCTGCCTTTCGCATAACTTGCTTGTAGAACCATATGAACACAGTTATGAACGTAGGCTGGTGTTCCCAATGCTTCTCAGCTTACAACAAAAATGATTGCTACGGATCCATTGGCTGTGTAAAATAAAGTCTGTACTTAAAAAAAAAGCTTTTTCTTCTCCTGAATATTTTGGTAACATTATTACATCGTCCCCACTGCTCCCATCAGACACAGGGATGAACAGACATCTTGTTACTTTACACAAAAAAATACGGCATAGAAAATCTATACTTAAAGTACAGGTTCAGTATAGCTTCAAGCTGGCCCCAATAAATTGCTGCTCTGTTATTCTGCATCCCCAGCAGTGCATCGCTGCCCCTGAGGCTGCTGAGTTAGTAACTCCGCTGCGCACCATCCAACAAAGTAATTTGTTTACTCTTGTGTGGTGCATTTATTAGATCTTAATGTTCTCCACCTCTTTGCTAACCCTAATTATAGCAATATTAAAAGAAAGTTCTCACTGTGAGTTTAGTGATTTTGGAAACTTTTGTAAAAGGGGGATGAACAAATTTGTTGGATTGAGTTATTAGCACATTTCCATCGTAAGCCAAAACCACCCCTTCTAGTCCCTAATTTTAATTGTTTCAGCTAATTGTTTGAACAAGTCATTAAATCAAAAGATGCAGTATGAAATTTTCTGTCAAAATGAAAGGCTGTAATGAAAAGCTGGTGATTCTCATCAGTCGGCTGGCTTCTCTGATGCTTTGTCCTGATACAGGCTGGTCACAAGGAGAAATAAGTCCGGGATTAAGGCCAAAGCATTTTGCCTTTTCCAAAATAAGCCTTATTAGCATTTTGCGTTGGTCAGGTCAATTGGTTTCATACCCGAAGTGTGTGTCTGCTGCCTTCAGTTCCCAGTTTGTGACCAACACGTTTGCACAACTTTTTTGCACTGAATCCTGTTTCTAGAAATAGATTAATAACACTTATTTATTGTCTGGAGGAATCCCCATCCTCTTTCCTGACAGTTCTTGGCTCTTTCCTTAATCCCATACCTTTTGCCGTCAATAAAAGAGAAAAAGGTGATGGCTGGCACCATCTTAAACATTGCTTCTGTCCTTGACGCAGCCGCGGTCCTCTCCACGTCCGGCTCCAGCAGAGTCCCTGGCCCGCCGGTGCTGGCCGGGGAGCCGGGCTGCGGGTGGCGGGACCGCCTGCCCTGCAGAGATAACCACGGCTGCCTTCGGCGGGGAATCCTGCTGAGAGATCCCGTGTTTATTGACACAGACATTGTAGACTAAGGCTGAGAATAGCCACTCAGCGTTAAAATACGAATGCCAAGAACCGCTTTTTTTTTCTTTCCTTCTGCAGAAAGGGTTGGATTCTTTTCAGGTTGTTATTTTTCACCCACAGGAACTGCATTACCTCCTTTAATCATGGAAAGGAAACGTTCTACATGCCAGATCTTATCTTCATTTGCAGTTTTTAACATCCTTGCGTACCAGTGAAAAATGTCTTTTAATTAGGATGAAGATGTTTGGAAAGCAATATGAAAAGGAATGGAGGCAGCTTCATTTGGAGCAGCTATGTGTGATAACTCTGTGTGTGCAGGGGCTTGATATAACCTTCAAATGCTGCTCTGCAGTAGCAGGGGGATATTCTGTAAGTATAAATGGATCCTAATTTCTTTTACAGAGCAGCAATCAATAGGTTCCAGAGGTCAAGGAAAAAACTTACGTGCTTTTTAAATTTTTCTTTGTAAATAAATAATGTGAGTGAGATCAGCAGTGACAAATGAAGTGGGGTTGGTAACAGCCCTCCGTGCTGGGTGAGCTCTCGTTCCATGGGAGCCAGTGCCAGCTTTATCACCGCATCCCGCATCTGGAGCCTCTCTGTTTTACACGGCAAACCACTGCACTCCTGTGGTGCGTGAGAGGGTGCCAGTCCCTTAAGCAAAACAGCGGTGACTTGACAGTATACCATGGTCTTGGGAAGTTTTTAAAAGAATTGCCTTGCTTTCTCCTTCCTTTTATTACACTGCAGAGCAGCACATTTCTCTCTCTGAATACTGTGTTAATTTTTTAATCTGTACTTCAGGATATTTAAATGGCACAGTTGCTAGTACAGCCCCCTTACAAGCCAGGGTGATTAGAGATGCATTTCACAGATGAGACGTTTCCCTTAGCTGCACATCCAAAAGCTCGTGCACTTGATGGAAATCTCAGAGGATAAGTGACTTGACCGAGTCCAACCAGTAAGCCAGCACCCATGGCCTGAACACTGGATAGGGATCCTGTTGTTCACTCTGCTTGTCCTCAGGCTGTGCTTGTTCCCTCCTGTTCCTCAGAAGCGGGGGGCTCATTTCTATTTTCTACACCTTTATTAGACTCTCCCAACATAGTTCCCTTTTCAGAGCAATTTCCTCTCGCAGAGCCATTTCCATTCGTTACAGGTAATTGTGCTACCTCAGCGGAGCGGTCTGGAAGGGTTTATTGCCTTTTGTTCAGGCTGGGTGATTTTGGAGCAAATTGGGTGCTTAACAAGGCTGGTTGAAAAACAGGATTAAAATGTGCTGGCAAAAGGATCGTTCTGCAAAAAACCAAGAACCAGAGAAGTTCGTGAAGTAGAAATGCATTCTGGCGGGAGGATGGCATCCCGCAGTAGTTGGCCGGATGGATGGGCTTCAGGCTTCAGGCTTCAGGCTTGACCTGAGGCTTTGCCCAACAGGTTTAGCTGAGAGAGACGATTTTTATTTCCCCACGTGACACATCAGAGGAGCTCTCTTTCTGGGAGGGTTTGAGTTCCCTACTCCCCCTACCTGAAGACACCTCTTTGTATCAGGCCATTTTAAGGCAATTTATGTTTAACAGAACTAGGTTTTGTCTGTAGAGGGGGAGTAGGAAAAAAAAAGGACTTTTTACCAAGGTTCAGGTCAAGGGACACCCCCAACAGCAAGAAACCCACTTGATTCCTTTCTATAGCTTTGTGTGTTGCTGTCGCTATGGGTGGATATATGGGTCACTCCTCTCCCTCTTCCATTCATGTCTCTGCAGGTATAAGCCTGAAATGCTCTTAAGCCAGACTCACATGAGTCAGCAAGACAGTCTGTGCTGGAGCTTCTCCTTCCAAAAATTTCAGCTACTGCTTGATGAATTAAACATGCCCAAGCATTCGTTTCATCGATGTGCTCTCCACTAGGCTGCTTTCGAGGCTTTTTTTATGTTCCACCTTGAGAAAACTAGACAGAAACTGGGAAATCCTTGATGTGCAGTTTGTGAACACAGAAGTTACGGGGAAGTGCTGATTTCAGAAGAAAGGCAGCTACGTGCAGAGGTGTGCTTGGGGGGGCGCATATTCTTAAATTCCTGCTTACAGGAAGGGATTTTATATATTTCATCCTTAAGAAACTGTGAAAAACTCCTGAACTGAACAGCTGAGTGGTGCTGCTGCACATCTTAAAGACATGTGTGAATCAGAAGACGGGGAGAAGAGACGTGTGGAGGATGTTCTGGATGATAATGGATGTCTAAGTGATGATGGGCTTGAAGCATAATTAATGTTAATGGATAGCATTTATATGTAATGCAGAGAACATGTTCTGAAAGATACAAAAATAGAATTTTTTTTTTTAAGACATTAAGTTTTAAACTCTGAGGACTAGACATGGGAGCTACTATGCAGTTATTTTATGCATTTTATCTACGGAAAAACCTTGTTCTTTAGAAGCTTGTGGGGACTGGGAAATGTGTGGCCTGATTTTTTTCGCATCCTGACAACTGAGGGGTGCTCCATCTACCTGGCAGTGTCATCGGGCTGATAAGGCTAAATTTTTTTACTTTTTTGAGAATTGAAATCCAGCAACAAAGATGATCAGAGCCGGAACAATAAAAATAAAAATGAAGAGGTGTTCTGTAGAGGGTATGAAATGTCAGGGGAGGAGGTAGTAACTAACAGCTGTGAGGAGGGAACTAGTAAAATGAGCTTGGGTGATTGCAAGTACTCATCGGTTCGTGCCCTTCTGGCAGTGCTGGTTGTGCCGCTTTCTCTAAGAGCGGTCCCCTGAGGATTCTCTCTATTGAAGGATCAAGGGAGAGGAGCCTTCCCTCTGGCTCAGATGGCAGATGGGGATGCTCTTGGGGCTGGAAATCTCTGATGCAGCACTAGTCATGATTCATTACAGCAGTCGTTAGACTGGAAACATAGTTTTCCCATGCGCAGTGATGTTACAGCTCTTCACAGTGATTGTATTGTGGTACCTTTGCCGTACTGCCGCCCTCGCTGGCCGGGTATCGCCAGATATTTATAGATATGGAATAATTCTTTTCTGGTAACAAGACATGGAGAGAAAGATCTGTGTGTCTGTATCATGAAATACTTCCAGCTAGACTGCACAAATACTTATTACTTACCTTGATTTGTATTCCTTGGGTATAAATTTATTAATGCTCACTGTATATTTTCCACCAAATATTTCATGGCTAGCAACTTTCCATGAATATTTACCATCCATATTCCCGACTATTTCCCTTCTATGGCAAACATTTCATTACATTAAATTTTGCTGTCTGCTGTGTAGGGCTAATGATTTTTTCAAAAGAAAAATGGGCATAGAGCTTTATGAGAATATTACAAGGAATGGGCTTTTTGTTGTTGTATTGAATGCTTCAGAACTTTAATTTCATATAATTTTAGAAAAAACAAACTCAGATGCTAATCATCTGTACCCTTGCTCAAGGGACTGTGTGCTAGCAAGCAAGGGTTCCTATTTATTTATGGAAGGACTACACAAATAGGGCTGAAGAGATTTTTGGTTTTTTAAATTGAAAAACAGGTACTGAGTGCTGGTCCCTCACGCACACAATGTGCCCGAAAGAGCTTTTATTACTATGCTATTGCATTGCAGACCACAAGACTGCATTTCTTCCTCCCTTCCTCAGACAACACCACTGGGGAAAAGGCACTTACTACGAGGTGCAGTCTTCCAAACACAGAGGAAGATCATGCTGGATTGGTGAGCTGCTATTAATACGTATGGAAATTAATGTGTGAGACAAGTAATTAAAGGCTAAAGTAGTCCAGGAAAAGCAGGCAATACAAATAACAATAAAGGTCTTTTTTTCTGGTGGCTGAATCAGACTCCTCAGACCTTTTGCCTTTCTATTGATGGTTCCCGTCAGGTTTCTGCACATTAGCATTTGATAGTCCCCTTCTGCAATGACCCTAAAGACCAAAGCTCGAGATGGGATTAATAATAGTTCAGATTTAGCACCAGCTGCATTAGATGACTTCGGTTTTGCAAAGCAAGTGCTAATTAAGTCCTTGGACCTGGCAACTTTAATGGCGTACCTTCCTTGATGTAACCAGGAATAGAATTACCTCAAACATTAGAGTGGGTGATTGATCCCTAAAGGTTGGAGCATGGAAAGCTGTTGGGCAGCTGTCAAGGAAAATGCCAAAAGCCACAAGGTTTGCAGCAGTCCTACATCTTGGAGTCCCCCAAGGAGCAAAAATCTTTCACTGCCTCTAAGAGTAGCTTGCTTCAACAGCGCTCCTGAAACAGGGCTGTGATATAAAAGTACGAGCTAACCCTCACTTCCAGAGGGTGTTTTTAGCCCAAATGTGTTCCCTCTTTCTCTCTTTTTCTCTTCTCCCAGATACAGTCTGTCCTTGCTCCTGGCATGTCTCTTCAGTTCTGTGTTAGGGAGACTCTGGCAACAAACAATCCCAAAATCTGGGGGAAGAGCTTTAAATCAGTGATGCTTTGTGGGGCACACTCCAACATACCCTGAGCGAGTGACGTGGCCGTGTACCAACCCCAGGCAACGAAACGGCCGTGGGACGCGGAGGCCTCTGCACTGCAGAAGCAGGAGAGAGCAGACAGCAGCACGGTGAGTGGGAGGGATGCGATGGGGACCGCATGGCACCGGGAGCCGGGTGGCCCCCGCATGTTAGCGAGGCTCTGCTCTACCCTTTCGCCTCCGCGTACGAGATGTTACTGAGGGGGAAACTTGTGTCCTAGTTTCTGCCTCTTGGTTTCTTTTCAGTGCGTGTTTTCTTGCAGGAAAGCTGCAGACCTTTCTGTTTTACCTCTCTGAAAAGTCAGTGATGCTCCTGGCAGGGGATGTTACTTGCTCATGCAGCGACCTTTTTCTTTTCTTCTGCTTCTATACTACATTGCTCTGGCACATTAGCACTAAAATTTCTTCCCTTCCTTCCTGCCTGCCTGCCTGTAAGAAACTCTGCTTTCTGTTTATCACCACTATTTTTGCTAACCTTGTATGCTGTCTTTCTCTCCTACCTTTATAGCAGTGCTCAAAGCTCGGGGGACCTTTCTGCTATTGCTAAGTGTGAGAAACATCACACTTCGAGGAGCAGGGAGAAAGCACACACATCGATGTATTACTGACTATGCCAACTAAAAAAGCACCACGAGCAGGGACTGCTAGCCCCAAACTCCCAGTAACAGTCACAGTAACCCACCGCATCACCTCATTTGCATGTGGGTCACAAAATATCCATAAGAGAACGGACTCCCGAATGCATCGCATCGTGGCATTGAGACCTGCACGAGGTCCCTAGCGGATGCTGCCCCTTTGCAGTGGGGTGCATTTAAGCTAAAATACCAAGTTGCTCATAATTTCTGAATCTGTTTCTTAGCATTGCTGGTACCCACTGACGCTAACTACTCGTGGTACTTACCTCCTTCTATTGCATTTTTCATTACTCAGTCTCAAAGAGATTTTAAAAGGGGGCTCACTATCTTTAAGCCCCTTCCACAGACACAGAGATGGAGCTAAGAGAAGAATGAGAATTAGGAAAGAAATGAGCCTTACGAGTCTCGTGCCCTGCCCATTCGGAAATACTTCCATCTGTTTTATGGGGAATCAGCCATAGATATTCAACCAGATAAGCTATTCGGATTTCTTTTGTCAGTGCTGGCATATTTACAGTACTTTGCTGGCACATTGCTTGGGAATTACAGGCAGATCCTCTCCAACATAGTGGGAACAGGCGCATCACATGCTGCATACTCCTGTCTAGAAGCTGTTGGCAAACCACAACTTGTAGTCAATCAAGGCAGGATTTTATAACCACTTCTACCCCCACCCCCTTCTCACATCCCTTATTTTCATCCTTGCTCTTCAAAGCAGGATGATTCACATGGTATAGTAACCTACATTTGGCTTGGCACCACTTATGGGCTATATATAGATGACAGAGTCACCCTGTTCTTCCTTGTTGATTCATTTTGGTTTTTTTTTTTCCAGACATGGAGCAGTGCTGGGTGCCCCGTGGGCTCAGAGAGGAGCTGGGAGGTTAAAGAGACGTCCAGCATCACGTTTTTTACCTGGGTCTGGTCCAGGGCTAAGGTGACTGCTAAGATTGGGTGGGTGCCTTTTGCGGCTATTAAAGAGGTCTGCATTTTAGAAAACCCCAAGTGCTCTCCTTCCAGCAGTCGTCTCTCTCTGAGTTGTTTCAAATTGAGAGCCTAAAAATAAAGACAAATGAAATCACAGTCATTCTGCGGTAGATAGTGGGCAGTCTGTTCCCATCGGCGGATGTTGGTGGCTTGCGTGTTTCTGTGTGGGCGTAACAGCTCTGCTGTTACCCTTTGCACCTCTAGAACCAGACTATCCACAAAAGTGTGCCTTTTTTCTTTTCTTTTTTTAAAGCAAACTGGCTCAGTTCCTTCTTTCACCCGAAACTGCAGGAACCTCCTTTGTTTCAGTGACTGCCCGTTGGGAAATACTGCCCTGCGTGCCCCGAGCCTCAGGCCCTGATAGAAAATGACCCACGGACAGCACTGCAGAGGAAAAGAGCCCAGCTGATCTCCCCCTTTCCCCCCCGCCAGAAACAGCCTCGCTGCTCGGCAGTCACCGTCCGGGGAGATGGCAGCTGTGCTGCTAAACCAGCTTTATTGACGGCCGGTGCGATCAGCCAAGGGCCTGCCTGGCTCCCGGACATCACTTATCAACAGCCTCTCCCATACATCCTAATAAAGGCTCCGTGGCCGCGGGGACCGCGACGAGGAGCGCAGGTGCTCCCCGGCCCCTCCGCCTGCTCGGCGATCAATGCGGCATTGCAGGGAGGGTCTTGATGAGAAATCTCTTGGTGAAAGTGATGTTTCACTAATGGCAAGCACGGTACCCGCCGAGATCTTCAAGGGGAATTCAACCTCTGGCTTTTAGCTGGGTAATGTTCATTTCAGATATGGGGAAAAGACAGGATGAGATATGGATGTACGAACAGTATCTATTGGGTTTTTCTTATTTCTGGCAAGATCTTTCAAGTAGTCAGACACAATGGCAGATGTAAAATGACATTACTGTAGATGAGGATCAGACCCAGTGGACTCTGAGCCACTAAGTGCTTCTGTTTTGCCTGAAGGCAGCTCTGTTTTAGCTCTGTTACACCAGTCACAAAATGGGGAATCGGGAACGTTGCACCCCATCCTGCAGACCCTCAGTCTCGGTGCCAGTCCCTGCTCACCCTGCGGGCTTTGGTGGCCCTGCTCACCAGGAGATGCAGCTGACGTATCAGACCTCGTGTCTGGGAAGGCATCTTCCCACCAGCCCCATGATGTGCTGCTCATGTTTTGGATGTGAAGGGTCAAAGGAGATGCAGGAAAGGATGTAAAGTTTCCTCACAGCTTGCTCACCTTCTGCTTTCTCTGCAGGCACCTGTCGAAAGATGGATGGCTCAGTCTTTAGGACACCAAGCTCAGGTTAAGGAGACTGAGGTTTCATTCTTTATTCTGCTCGACATGTTCTTTGGGATAAACTAAATTCTCTGCCTGTAAAATGTGGGTAACAGTAATTCTCTCCTTAGAGAGTTACCAGGAGGAGAAACGCATTAGACAGTGTTGGACCCCAGATGCCCTGCAAGGCGCTGAATCCTACTTGCTTTTATAATGAGTTCCCCACATAGCCCATCACAGGCTTACAGTATATCTCATTCCTGTAGATTATCACCACCTGAAATATTACAGCATGTGTCAGGCCAAAACTTGCTTTCCTGGCTCAGTGTTTTATTGCTTTCTTGAGCAGACTCTACCCTCTCCCATTAATCAGAAACGTCTTAGTCATCCACAGCGTGCTGACCACAACAAAAAACCCGGCTGTGGGAAGGCTCCAGGGCTGGCACCGGCTCAGATAAACTTTGTCTGCCTGTAAGTGCACAGGGGCGCAAATCAATGACCGGTTATTTAGGGGAGAGGATGAAACAGGCACAAGATTGAAGTCAAGGCAACAGAGTATTTCTGTCTCCCTTTTGCAGCCCGGCTTGCACTGGACCATCTGCATCTCCTTTTCCACCAGGTGCTGAGCACCACGTGGAGTTTTCCTTTCTTCAAACTTCACGGCTTTTTTCATCAGACAAGATTTGCTCTGGCTGTACTGCTGGGGCCTCATCTTTTACTAAATAATTGACAACCAGAGGGTCTGAGAAAGCTGTTCTTCCCACCTCTGACTCTTGGATCTCCCCTGCCCAGCGCTGCTGAGCCACTGCCTTGTTGCAATACGCTCTCTGGCCCTTTGGGAGGGGAATAAGACTACTCACATTATAACAACAGCTGTGCAGAAGTGAGAGGTCAGTGCTTTTAGCCATTGCTAACACCCTCTGGGCACGTCAACAGACAAGGGGTGGGGAAAAACCAATTCTACAAACTTTTTGATCGACTGCACGGTTTTGTGTGCAAATCTCAATCTATTCACTGACAATATTGATCTTGATGTCTGGAGCAGATGGGCACAGCAGGTAAGATTTTAAGATGAATGCAGGAGACAGACCAGTGCCCTGATATCGGGGAATGACTGCCACCTCAGAAACCCCCATGTATTTAGGGTCAGATTCCCTGAAAGCATAAATTTGCCCGATTCCTCTGAAGGCAGATCTGCTGGAGGGAGCAGACGCTTAGCTGGTGCAAATCAGCTTTGGTTTGCAAATCTGTTACGGTTCCAAGGACTTCCCAGTTTTATGTCAGGGGAAGATCAAGCCCACATGGACCAATTTCTGTGAGCTGCCAGTCTCGGTGAGTCTTATGTTTTGGATCAGGCTCTGTACCCATAAACTCCTTAAGGAGAGCAGCAGCCAAGCTGCTACTTAGGAGCTGCAGCTCCGACGTCATTGCCCAGCCTGGCGGCAGGTCCCCAGAAGAGCCGCTGGCTCCAGCCAGCATCGTTCATCATCCATCAGACCTCACCCAGGAACAAACTTCCCTCGGCTCCCTGCCGCCTTCCTGGCGTGGGCTGTCACGAAAGCAAAAGCCTCCTGCACAGGAAAAAAATTCTGTTATTAGAGGTCTCGCCTGCTCTTTAGGTGTGCTGCCCTTTCTGAGCGTTGCTGCTGAGTTGATGTATTATTCTCATTCCCCCTCCCGCCCCGACATGTCACTGGCAGGGAGTTCTCTTTATTGTGCATCACTCGGTGAGAAAGTGGGGCTTGGACGTGCATCAGCTCTCATTAATCAAAATAGTTCAGTCTCCTCTGTGCTGCAGCCTGGTAGCTGATTGCCATTTGCTTTTTTCTGTATGCTATCCAGAGACAGAGCCTGGCGGGAGCCCTGGGCTCCGCAGGGACCCCTCGAGCTCGGGGCAGAGCCCGGTGAGGCAATGTCTGCTCGGGGCTGCGTCAGCGTGCCCTGCGATGGGAGACACGGCCGTAATGCCACCAAGGACACTGCAGCAAGAGCAGAGGCATCTGCCAGGGAACACAGGAGCTCGGGGGAAAGGGGGTGTTTCCTTTTTTAATGTGCTGTTCCTTGGTTGTGGAGCAGATTTTTCTTTTTAAAGGGACAAAAGCAAGCAAATAAATAAATAAATGTGCCTTTCCTTTTCTGTAAGATTAAATGCTTTCGTGTAATTGTGCATTAACCTTTGGTCCTGCATTAGGCTGCTGTTGCTTTGCACCCTTGATGCTTTTAAGCCAGGATTGCAATTAGCCAAAGTGGCTCTTGACAGCCTTCCAGGCAACCCTGTACTGGGGGCCAGATTCCCAAGGGGAAGTGGATCACCGCTCTCATGGCTCAGCGGAGGCGCCTGCCCGGAGGAGGCTGGAGAAGGAGGCACCTTCTCTGCAGGCTGGGGCTAAATGGAGGCTTTTGAGTGTAGGGGGGGTTCAAGGTGGCTTTCAGGCTGAAAAGCTTCCTGCTCAGATGCATTTCTTTGCTGAACTCCCACTCCCACAAATTAGATTATGAGAGTGCAGGGACCCTCCCCTGGGTCTTGATGTACAGCAGGGATATTTATAGGAAAAGCTTTTTAATAGCCTGAGTTGAAAAATCTGGTTTAAAACAAGCCCATCCCCAGATAATTAAATAACCCAGCTATGACTAAGAATATTGATCAGGCACTCGAGCCTCCTCCCACCCTCGCTTCCACGCGCCCGAGTCGGCCGAATTTGGGAATTGCCACCGACTCCCCCGGCAGGACGAGGTGCAGGGACTGCCCTGGGGCATTGGTAGCGGGTCCCTCCTTTGCTAGGTGTAAGTGTTGGCTGGCCGGGTGCCGCACAGCGCTATCAACCATAGCTGCTGGGGGATGGCGTGACCTGCGAACACAGCTACCTGCTCTTGTCTTTCACATCCCGAAGGAAATTTTTGCGGGGGAGATTTTCCTGCCACTCCCAAGCACTGCAGTGGATGCAGCACTGCGCCCAGAGCCCATTACTGTGGCTGGTTTCATCCACTGACTTTAGAATAGTCTAGTTTGACTTAAATCTCACATTTCCTGCTTAAAACATGTTTTTAAAACAATCACACAGGGATTTTTATGGGATGTTTTCTTCTCAGACATCGTCTCCGTATTCGCTAGTTATTCTGGAGAGCTGCTTAGTCCCAGAAACCTCAGCTCCTCTGAAAGCCCATGTACATAAAAATAAGTGCATAAGAGTAAAACATTCAGGGTGAAACGTTCCAAATTTTCTGTTCAAGATGTGTTTTCTTTTTTATTACTATAAAACCTGTTTAAAATAAAGCATTAAAGTTGCTCCTAAATGACTTTTCTGTTTTAAAATTTTGCTTCATAGATTCATGCCTAGTAAGAATGTAAAAAAAAAAAAAAAAGTCAAGGTAAAGATTGTTTGCAAATACCAGTTCCAGTTCTCATACAGCTATTTGCCAAGTTAAATTAACTGTCAACATTACGCATTAGACTCCATATCCTTTGGTAATCTAAATTTTTATTTGGTACTAAATGTTAATCACTAGAATTGATGTTCACCTTTTAATATCCCTTTTCACTATATAGGCTCATGTATGTGCAGTTGTGCACAGGAATCCTATATTTCCATTGGTGCATGCTGTGGCATAAACACTATAATACACTTTATATTATTTAGGTCACATATTTGCAAAGGATAATACAAAAATGCAAACCTCTTTTGTCAAGAAACTCTGTGCTTGGTCCAGGTACTTCTGCCATCAGTAAGAGATTTTTCATAAATATTAATGCAGGTTGGATTCAGTCGTCAGCATTGGGAGCATACAAAGCACGAAAAAATAAATGTGTTTGCAAAATATACAACCTAATTTTGGCTCTGGTTGTTGAAAATACAGGGATTACTGTCAGGAATAGAAAGTGAGTATAAGTGCAGTGAGTTCATACCTATCATGAAAAATGTGATCTGTGCTTTGGAGCCTGCATCTATTTTTTCCATATCACACATGAAAAAGAGAAAATGTATGAAACCTGTTCATCTGCAGCTTTGTGTTTTAGGCTTCCAACAGAAAGGAGCCTCTTACCGGTCTGTTTTCTACAGGCAATGGATTCCAACTGGTATAGAAATAAAGAGATTAGAAAGTGCTTGTGTCAGGCTTTGTGTTCCTTGATTTTCTTTTGTGTGCAAAAATATCTCTGATTTTCTAAGAACAAAGGCTGGGTCAGAGGCACCTTGAACTCGATAGAAAAGAATTGCTTAGTCCATGCGTACCTCACTTGGAAAATCTAATGGGAAAGACTGACGTTCAATCAAAGTAACTGTTTACCTCGGTCCCAACCACAGTAAGATCTTGAAGGTCAAACTGCAGCTTGCTACGCTGCTTTTTTTTGTAAAGCCAGAAAACAAGCAGATCACAGTGGAGCAATTCCCTGCAATTGGGGGAGCAGATGACACTGAACGGGATGTTTCTGAAAGCAACACAGGTTTCCCACTTGTCCCCTGTTGCCACACCAGTCGGCAGCGGGGTTCTCTGTGCTGTTTTCTGTGCTCTTCTGATCACAAAGCTTCACAAACCGTCTGCATTTAGTGCCACTGGAATATGGGCTCTTTTGAAGCAAAGTGACAAAAAACGCTGTGCTGAAAATCTGGAGTGTGAGAAATGTCAGCATGTGGCAGAACGGGGAAAGTTCCTACATGGAGTAAATGGCATCTCAGGGTTTTTTTTTCCAAATGTCTCAAATCCCAAATGGGTATCGTACAAATTTGGGAGCATCCGTGGGTCCCCACTAGACTCATGGCTGATAGAGAACCGCTCAGTCGCAGAATAACTATAACGAAGGGCAAAGAGCAAATGTCATCCAGGCAATCTGACCTCAAAGACAGCATTCTCAACAAAACAAAACAAAAATTCCATGCAGATCCGCTCAGTCGTGAACAAAGTGAAAGCGTGTGCTGAAGCCCTCTCCCTGCACCTTCCCAGGAACCCTGCATGGTTGTACATGTTCTGTTGGTCATGCAAGAGCAAAAGGACATCACTTATTCAACACAGGTAGCTGGAGTAATTCAGCGCCCGTCCTGAAGTAATGAAAAGTCCTAGCAGTACTTGGAACCTGCCGCTGGTGCTTGGACATCGTCTGCTTATTATCTGACCTTGGGGAAGGCAGGTCCCCTTCTTGTGCATCAGCTGTTCTGTTTGCAAGCACTCTGTCATATTTGTAAAACATTTTGGGATCAGGAGCTGAGAAAACTCCCGTCAGCAGTGTTAAATTGCTGGAAGCCATAGCCAGGCTGCGGGAGGCTGTGATTTCCAAACCAGGCTCCTCACCCAGTCAGTCTCTTACTGAATTTCTATTTCTTAATTTGTTAGTTCAAATTCTTTGCTATTCAAAATCAGCTTTGTTAACAATGTCACTTGCAGATGGAATTAGAGTTTTAATGGACAGCCAGCCACTTAGTGGTTTCTACTATTTAGTAAAAACCTCCCAATTAGCCATTTGTCCCCTGATGTTTCAGTGATTGTAACAGGGAGAGAAATGTTAGCTTTCCCAATGACTAACCATCACGCTAGTGATTAATGGAGCATCAGCCTTGCTTTTCAACAGAGGCTTGATAGGAATAGGAAAGTATTTATTGTCTTCATGAAATGAAGTTGAAGGTAAAAATGCTACAGCTTTCAAGCTGCAAGGATGTTGCAGCAATTTATTTCGCAGCTCTTGACTTGTCTGATGTGTTGAATTCAGGAGACAAATAAAACGCAGTTTGAAGTATTTTGGTACACACAAGGCATTTTGAAAATTGAGTTGTAAGTGGAAGCATCAAGGGTTAGACACCAAAGTCTCCCTCCTGCTCAGGAGACAAAAATTCAAGCTGTTATTTCTTGCTAAAGCATCTGCAGAATAATCTCTGTGCTGCGTTACGGTGATCTGTATGCTGACCCATGCTGCCACTTCATTTCCATGTGGCCCTTCCTCTGAGTCTGCCGGCATCCCAGATCGTGTTCAGGGACTGCGACTGCCCGTGGTGGGCCTTATCCTGATGGGAATTTGAGGGATTATGCCATAAAAGAGAAGTAAATGGCTTCTTTTTTAGCACAAGGCACTGGAGGGTAAGAAAACCCATATGGACTGGCTCTGGCACACAGCAAGGTTTCACCCTCAGGAGCTTGTTCGTGGGTCTGTGTTCCCGGGTGACGAGTTTGGCCGGAGGTCGGTCTGTGCCACCACCAACCACAACGTGAGCCCCATAACCACAGGGGCCGTCGAACAGGGGGTGAGCCAGAGCCTGGTCGCAATTTAAGGACCGCATGTTACAAAACCTCACTCAAGCTCTCTGTTGAGAGATACTGGTCTGGAGGTATTAATTTCATCCTCTGTGAGCAAATCTATTGAGGAAAAAGGGTTCATTTTTACAGTCGCTTTCCCAGCTGTAACTGCACTCTGACTGCTATGAAAATTTAGCTCTAAGGGTTAGATTTATGGCACTTTTGAAGCTTGTAAAATCATTTGCTTCTATTAATACCATTCATTGCCCCACTGCCAATTTTATGACGGACAAATCTGCAAGTCACAGATGGAGAAAGACAAGAAATTAGAATAATCTGAAGAACCTGATTTCAAGCCACACAAATTCAACTGGAAATCTGGAATGAGAGCCCAGGAACTTTCTAAGAAATGCATTTATCCCTAACAATTTGGGGCCATAGCAAAATCGTCAGTGACAAGGGGGATGAGGCTCATAATCTTTTTCTGGAGATGAAAAGGAGAAATGAACAGGACATGAAAAGCAGGAGAGATGCCGAAAGTTGCGGGCTGCGTATGCAGATGCACTTCTTTGGCTGTTTGAGACAAAAAGCCCAAATTTAGTCCTTGGTGGGCTTTTAATGTACTATTGGGTCAGTATAAGGCCAGATCAGCCACGCCATGGACAGTGAAGTGAAGTTTGCCAGAAAGCCTCAAGTGCTCCTTGCACTTAATTTATTATTCCAGGTGACTTGCAGTTGAATTTCAGTGTCTTTAAAGACTCAGGTTCTTCCTAATTCTATGGAGAAGCCTTGGATATCTATCCCATGATGAATTAACTCTGTACAACCATATTCATCATCTGGAAAATGCAACTTTGAAAACATTTTGTTTCAGGACTGTGGAAATGCAAATCAGGCTAAAGACATGTTCACTCCTATTCTGTCCGCACCACTCTATGCAGCAAGACAAAATCCTTTATTTTAATATTATACTGATCTTTCCTGTCTGCCAAGATTCAGCTTTCAGTTCTGAGTGGATTTGTTTATCGTATCCAAGTTTTAAGTCCATGAGGCAGCAGTATAATAAAGGAAAATGTGACACACTTTACTACACCATTGGAATGAAAGGAGATTTACAAAGCCTGTATTTGCTTTGTACATACTGCATTTATTTTGTTTTCTAAACTAATCAAAAAGAAATAAAACAGAACGTCAGCTGCAGTCTCCTCTGTTTATTTATTTGTATGAATGGCACTTCCTGAACGTAGCTTTTTCTATCCCCTCTCTTGTTTGGTCTGGCTTAAAATACAATGACTGAGCCATGAAAGCTTAAAAAAAGGTGATTAGAGATGGAGAAGAGAACAAAGCTCACTTCTGAGGAGGTTCAGATCATAAATGGACTTCTGACCTTGAAAAAAAACCTGCTCCAGGATCATGATTTAAATTTTGACTCTAACTAAGGCATATCAAGGACATTCGTATTTTAAAGCAATTTAGAAGTGTTCATATAAAGTGCCTGATATTCTTTATGGTTTACTTTTGATAATCCTTTCAGTATAAAAACTGCAATCCCATCTTCAAATGAAGTATACCAATTTTTAGCAGCTGGGGGTCTTGCCCCAACCCAGTGCCAGCACAGATACTTCTGGCCCATCCTAAGTTACCACCTGCATTTATTCTTGCCCAGCCCTACCTCCCCAGCGCCCTCCCTCAGCCACACCTTGCTGGCGGGGTATTTAATCCCCCTGCATGGGTAGGAGCTTATTTGTTTCTGTGGTTGCAGGAGCTCTGGGTTTTTCTGGGGATGCTGCACAATCAGTAAGTGTGGCCAAGGTTTTCTAAGGTGATTCTCTGTGTTTATTGCCTGAGAATAGCTATGACGCCTTAAAGCAGCCTGGATTTTTAGGCAGTGCTGTGCAATTCAGGAGGCAGCTAATTGTGAAGCATCCCTGAGGGTTTTGCTGGCAAGGAAGGAGCTGCCTTTGTGCCTTGGGGTGTTTGGGTGAGCTAGTGTCTCTGGGTAATCTGTGGCTAGTTTTTATAGTGTAAACTTTGAAGTCTAGTTTGAAATGTTTAGCCTGATCTCTAGCTTGCTGCCATTCATAACCTTGTGGGTTGTCATCAAGGGAAAAGCTTGGAAACATGCAGCAGCCACCACTTCAGCAGTGCCCAGGTAGTAGCTAATGGTCATCTCTGATTTTTGTAGTGGGAGAACAGAGGATAATGGAGCTATGGGTTGATGATCTTGAGGAGTAAATCATCCTGCCAAATGCTGGGGGCGTGGGCTTCTTAAAGGCCAAAAAATTGATCAATACCACTTCTGATTTCACAGCAGGACCCAGAGACTTCTGTCTTTATTTTGCTTTCCTGGCCTAAGACTTGCTCTGCTTCTAACTGTGTTAGCCCTAGCAAATGAGCTGACAATGCTAGCTTGGTTACAAGGGCTATTGGGATGCTGTTATTAAGAGACACATTCATACTAATTTCAGCTGTAACAATCAACTCACAAGCCTGTGTTTAAGGCAGCTGTGAGCAGCAGCCGCCTATCCACAAGTGCTGAGTGATTTTGAGATATGTGAGGCATTTCCAAGTGTTAATTAAGCTTTCTTTCACAGGTTGCTGGGGAAATGCTTGCTGTCTGTTTTAATTTGGCTTTTTCTCTCTTTACCATGACAGAAATCAACCATTAAGAAATTAAAAGGTGATGGAAGAAAGATACAATAATCAATCAAATACTTTCCCAGGCAGGAGTGACTGACTCTAAGGGAAACTGAGGAAATGGAAGCAACTGCCTTCCTAGATTAAAGGTGAAGTAAGAAGACCTTGTTAGCATATTTTAACGAGCTTCTGCCCTCTTGGCTGAGAGATGGTGACTTCCATGTGTGCATGGTGCAGCTTGTTGAGATGGGGGTTGGCTTTAACTCATCTGTACTGCTGTGGGCTATCAGCCTGCCAATGGAGACTCGCTGTGCCCCAGTGGTGGGAGCTGTAAGCCTCTGAAAATGTGCTAATATAATCATAGTCGTGTCTGATCAGGCTGCAGTAAATGAGGGGGTGACAAAGCAAGATCTGAGTAAGCATAAAGGCACTGGATTTGAGACTGAATCCAAACTTTCCTAGAGCTTTGGCTTGCTGTTGCCCTGACAGCAGCTGTGAAGTTTAAGACTGCTGATACCTTTGTGAAGATGCCTTATGTTCTCAGCCCCTGGTCCTCACCTCAGGTGAGACATCCTGAAGGTTGAATCAAATTGCTTCAATTTATCTGATAATGCTTTCTTTTTACCTGCTCTGAATCTTCTTACAGTAACTTACTGCAGAAGTGATTGGCATGGCTTCCTGCTCAATATCCTGGAGAGGTATTAAAAATTAGCCATGGGAGATAAGGGGTGATTATTCAGTGTGATCTAAAATGGGTCCTGCCTGAGACTAGCAGTCATCTAAAAAGAAATGATCCCTAAACAGATGCTTGGCACACAGAAGCAACGTGTCTATCCAGAGATTTATTCCATTCTCAGTTTAAGATAATCTTCAGAAATCTGTTTCAAGTTCTTTTTAGGGGAGGGGAAGGTGGGTTTTTTTGCTGGAAGACAAGAGCTCAAGGATTGCCTTGCTACAATGACAGTTCTCTTCTGCACTTCAGCTTGGCAGGGTGGTCTGGGATAGTATCAGATCAGTAGGTACCGGTTGAGGATCTGGTGGTAAACTGTGTTTTGTTTACAGGATCCAAATTATTCTCCCACCTGCTCTGTTTATGCACACTATTGTTCTAGGGGAGCTTGCTTAAAAGTAACTTGCTTTATTTTGTGCTAGCAGGATAACTTGCATTGATTTCAGTCTTAAAACATGTTTAACACTCTAGTTCAAAGTAAAAAGCCACAACTGTGATCACAACTGATGGATATGGCTCTTTAGCAAGGCAAGCTAGGGGGATTTCACAAGCTAGCCCTTCCTTTATCACCATCTCAGCAAGGATATCATACAGGAGTGTTTGGAAGTGTTAGCCCTCCAGAACAGACAGCTTTACTGCTGGCAGTGCAAATTAGGGCTTTCTGTTGTCTAAGCAGTTGATCAAAAGCTTCTTGTCAGGAAAGATTAGTAGCTATGGAAAAAGCAAAAAATCTCAGGCTTCAGGCAGGCTGATAAATGACGCTTTTTATTTCTGGATCATCCATCAGTTTGTTTTCCTGATTATACTGATGCAAAGGATGGATGAGGTGTTTCTCTCAGTTTGCATATGGTGAGTCAAGCAAAATGTTCATGTGTAGATGCTGGTCTTGGTTCTCAAATGATGCTGCGGTCTAAGAAAAAGGTAGTAAATTAACACTAGCAACCTATCCATGGTTGGGTACCTACCTCCATGGATCTGCAAAGGAACTCAGCTGAAGTCAGGTGTAGATGTCTTGTATGTTTGAACACTGATCTGCCCTAGCTTGGGCATTGGTTGTAGAATTAGGTACTTGGCTTGAGGCACATACTGTTCAAAATGCAAGCATCAACAGTATTGTTCTCACTTGAGACTTGAAGGATGAGACCTCTTTCGTTAGCCACTAAAAAATATATTATACATAAAATAGGCTGCTGCAGTATTGCTCAAAACAGTGAATGGAACTGCAGTCTTGATTTTTTTTTTTACTCATGAAAGTGTATGTCATATTTGGCACCTGCAGTAACAGTTGAACACTCAGATAAATATACCAATTCATAAAGCAGACTATTTTTAGTTTGTGGCTTGCACAGTTGATGTCTTTATTTGACATGGCCTTCAGGAAGGATTTCTCTAATTCATTTATAAATCTTGAAGTGTAAAATTGATCCTTTCTGGCTGTTTCTGCTACTTCTCAGCAAACAAGTGCTTTTTCCCCCAGGAAAGGGCTTTATATACTCAGGTTAATGATATGTGGAGTAACAGAAATTCTTCAGTTAGCACTCTAAGGGATAAGTCCTGAGATAGGACTGTTTCCTAGCTTATTAGGTAAGGAATGAATTAATTTTATTGAGGCAAACAGGAAGCATTCTGTTGTGATGTTTATCTCAGGTAGTGCTGTGTATCTGGATGCTGTGAAGTGATTTAGTTATCTTTTTCTGTCTTCTACCTGCAAACTGAGGTCAAATGGAGTATATGGGAGTAAATCCAGGCTAATTCATTATTGGACCATTCTTCAAGGGTTATTCGTGCAACTGCAGTTTTTCTCCCTGTCAAAATAGGAAGCACTACACTGTTCTGAGTGTTCTGGAGTCTCAGAGCATGTAATTTCTTCAGAAATAACTTCAGGACATGCATAGTCCTTGATCTCTGCAAGAGACTCGGCAATGTCTACTCTTCTGGAAAAACCTGTTAACGCTGAAGACAGGTTACAGTAATGTAATACAGTCCATTATAGTAATTGTATTTGTTTGAGCTGCAGTGTATTTTTAATTACAAAGTGGAGCTAAAACATGTAGCCCTTAGTTTATGCTAAGGTAAAAATGAAGTCCTCAAAGTCCCAGACTCTCTAGTCCAAACAGTGACTGCTTCATGCTTCCCTACACATTATGGGCACTCAAATCTCTAGTGAAAAGCTTAATCTTGTCCATCAGGAACTTCAAATATGGTCAAGATGCCCTGGACAACTCAGACTGAAGCAGGGTCTCATGTGGGCTTGAGCGTTGACACAGAAATAAGTATTTGATGGAACAAATCCATACTGCCAGAGTACAATATGGATTTGTTTTGTTTCTGGATGGATTTGATCTTCCCTTCTGCAGGAACTGTGAGTGGCATATATAAGCAGCAGGAAAACACTAGACAGCAGGATAATTCTTCTAGGAAAGAGAAAGAAGGGCAAGTAAACTCATGTATTTTAATTGCCGTTCTGAAAGATGCTTCACCATGGCAAGCAGATAACATGTCAATAATGAAACAACAGAAATAAACCCTGCATGGTAAATAGCCTTGCCCCTTGCTAATTAGCAAATCTGCTAGAAAATGTCAGGCATGAGCTGTTCGAGGGAGTTTATGTTGCTGTCATCCAGAGGTGCCAGCAAGACAATGTAGAATTTAACATGTGCTGTGCAGATAAAGAAGAATAGAAACAGATTACTCATTGGGACATTATTACAGCTTCTGGAGATGGCAGTAAGAACTAGAGGATGCTAAGCTGCAATATTTGGGTGGGGTTAGACCCTATTTTGATTTCTTCCTTTGCTTCCTCCAACCTGTCAGTCTAATCAGAGGCTATGTGAACTCAGTTGTGATTTAAACCAAACAGGGGAGTGGTTTGTTGAAACTTCTGTATGGGGATCTGGGGATTGGTGTGGTCCATATCTGTAGCAGGCTATCTTGTTTGTTCTCTGGCCACTAACAGCCTCAGAACAGGACAGCAATAGCACCAAAAGCCATCAAAGCCTGCTTACAAGCATACAACTCCAAATACTTCCATAAAAGCACACGCAGAAACAATAAGCCTCTGGAAGCCCTCAGCTGGAAAATAAACAGGAACATGACTAGCCTTGAATATTGTATTTTTAATACTTGTGCAGATTGTTCTTGAAGAAATCTTATGATGTATGGAATTCAGCATGTACCGAAGTGTTCAGAAAAGCTCTCACTACTAGAAAAACTCTTCTTGAAGTCTGGTGACTGTTTTCAGTCTCTGCTATGTGAAGCCAAGCTCTTAAAGCTGACCAGGCACCTGGCAGGCAGAATTCTCTGTAAAATACATGAATTGCAAGAACTGTAGTTGGTTTATGCTGATCCTGATGTCTTAAGTCTTACTCAAAAGCTCTGGGGTCCTTAATAACAATATTCTATTTCAGATTCTCTATGAAAACACTCAGTGCCACCACCCAGCTAATGCAAAAACCCAAGGGGAGAAGACGTACTGGGGAAGCTTCCAGTGACAGTGCTTCTGTATCCTGTACCTCATCTTCTATGGCGTTTCAGCTACCAAAGAGAAAAGTACATAGATGACTGCACAGCTGCTAAGAGCACAGCAAGGGTGACCTTTCTGCTTTCTCATCTTAAAGAACCGGTTCAACCAGAGCAAAATCCTCATGTCCTGCCTCATTACGTATTTACTTGCATACTGTAATCAAATGTAACAACCTGATGTCTGAGGTATCTCAAGTGTATAGCACATACAGATTCTTGGAGCTAGAAACACTTCTACAGGGTCTGGCAAGATGGCCTTTGACAAACCAGCTGTGTGTAGAGCAAATGATGCGAGTCACTGGAGTAGTCATTGAATAATGCTGAAGCAGCCACAAAATTGGTGCACGTGATTTAAGATAACCTTGGCTTCCCAGTCAAACTCCTGGAGTGCTTCAGTCTGGAGATCTGATTAAAAGAGACTAGGCTGGTAGTGCTCAAGAAAATTACAGCAAAATAAATGAGATAGCAAACCAGGGCAGGAAGTACTATTGATTTTTACTTTTTAAATAGCTTAATAAGGATTTTCCTTCAGAGTTTAGCCCTACATTTGCTATCAGCTGAGAATTTGGTGTAATCATTTAAAATTCTTTCTCAGTGGCTTAGGAATTTCTATTTCCAAAAAAACTGAATATTTGGGGGCTGAAGTGATATTTAAGGGTCCCAGTAGTTTTTGGATGTGTCTAGATGAGACCTCCTTAGGAATTAGCAGAAACAAGAATGTGTTCAATGCGCTTCTCAGTTAAAAATATAACTTACAAGGCTTTTAGGAGCAGTGCTCAGCATTTTTGAGAAATCTAGCTTTGAGGGAATGCTAGAATTGGTCATCCAAACCCTCTTATTCCTGAGCATTTGGGGTATTGACAGGTGAGGCAAATCCTCTAGGACCTAAGGGCCACGGTAGTACAGTCCATACCCCTGTGAAAGAGCTGGTAGATTATTCAAATCGCAAGCTGTGGGGACTTGCTGTGTGGAGTCTGGTCTCTACTACTGTTCCAGCTGCAGCAAAGCCCTGAAGTCTGAACAGAGACCTGTCTGCAAAATTCACTTATAGGTTGTATAAACTGGGAGTGTTCAGGAGGCGAAAGGAATGGATGTAGCAGAATTGCACTCCCTTGCCATGAGGAAGGAAAGAGATTATTAAAAATGGTTTTTCTTTGTTTCACATAACTACAATAGAAATGTTCAGGCTGCAGAACCATAAAAAGAAATTCATTTCATGGACTATGCAGGGAATTATGATGAAATTTCTAGCTTATGGCCTTTGACAGATGGAAGGGGTAATAGAAATGCAACTATTTTCAATCAAAGAAGCAATTAAATGAGTTTTTGAATGATAAACCTTGTCACACAAGCTATCTACTTGTTTTGCAAAGGAAGCAGTTTCTGACTGAGCAGGAGGGGGAGCTGGGGAGGTCAGTGGAGCAAACTTCAGAGAAGGCAGCAATTAGGGGCGAACAACCTCAATTTAGTGTAGCAAAATTATTGTTCTTCCTCAAAAGTGATCAATATCTATGTAAAGATGCAGGACACTAGTATGTAGTGCTGTCCCAGCTTAACTAAACTTCTGGGTAGTGCTGCAAGCATAAAAATCACATGCTTGACTGCTTTAGCTATAGCAGAACAAACCCACGTGCTACCTTGCTGCTACTCAACAAGCAGGGTACAAACTGAAATGAGCTGTTTGCAGTAGGAAAAAAACAGTGGAGTTACTGTCTGGAGTGGGAGGTTGAATGCTGGTGTGCAAGAAACAGAAGAGAAAGTACAGGGTGTTTTTCACAAATCACTTCAAGACTTTCAATATCAGATTTTCCTATAACCAGACATTAGCTGCCACTAGATTGATCTGTCTGATGCAGGGGAAATAAAAGCCCTTGAAAGGAACAGTGAGGAGCCGAAAAAAATTATATACAGTGATGGAGGCAAATGGTGCCTCTGGGAGTTAGCTCTCAAAAGAAATGCCAAAAATGATAGTTCTAAATACAGGAGTTTTTCCTGCCTCAGCAACAAGAGATTAACAACGAAGGCTGTCAGATAAACAGGTGAAAAACAAAAAAATGGTGCCGAACAAGTAACATTAGTGAAGGATTCATTTTTGTACCCCTGTGAAGTCAGAAGTAATTTTGCAATTGTTTTCCAGTGGATGCCAACTCAGACACTAATATTCTGCTTCTTGAAGAGTTATCACCAAAGCTATGCATGGGCTGGACCACTATTACCCTGAGTGTCTTTGCAGAGAGCACAGCAATGTGATAAATGTGTTATGGGTGACTCAGGCCCGATAAATCTTCAGACCCAGGACACAATTTACAGGAAGGAAAAATAAACCTTTTGAACCATGAGATGAAGAAAAATCCTGGGTCTGTTGCTAAATATAGCTCTGGTTGTGAAAGTGAAATTTGATTTGTAGAAATTTACTGAGGTAGGAAACTGCCAGGCTGAATACAGAGTAATGTAACAAGGTAAAAGTCAGCAGCATGCATACAGAATGGCAGAAGAGGAGGACGAAGACAGAAGCCAGACTGCTGCAAATTTTAAACAAGCAGCACTAGACCATGCTTTTAGCTAAATCTTAAAGCCTGAGGTGGTGTGTTAGCTTCAGCAAGATGGCAGCAGCCATGGGAGGCATTTGAGTTTCACAGATTTTCATCTGTATAAAACATCTATTGCTTCTTCCTTACCCTGGGGTATAACAATTTTTACTGCCTGAGTGTCTGAAGTAATACCATCTTTCACTGGAGCTGTGCTTAATTCATGCTAGTTGAAGTGGTACACTTGTAAGTCTGACCCAAGGGCCAGATCCAGAGCTCGTGGATTTTGGTGCGGCGTCAGGAGTCAGTGATGCTGTATCAGCTGAACAAGCTTAATGTTTCCTGTATATCGCTCTCTGCAAAACCACTGCAGCATTTGCCAACGCTGGCCCTAAACACCTTATTTACTACAAGTTTTGAGGCTGTTACAGTATACTAATAATGATGAAAACTTTTTATAGGTGCCATGGAATGCTGTAGAAAAAATTGGTGGCACAGAGAGGAATAAATCTTGCCCTTTTTTTTTCTTTTTTCAGCAAAGTGTGTAACTTTTAAATGTACACAGATTTGTCAGAAAAAGAAAAATATCAACATAAATTGAAAATAACCATAACAAAAACAAGTCTTAAAGACACTAGTTTAATGCTGTCTAACATGAGCAACTGTGTTGAGCCTGAAATTTTAAAAGGAATAAAACTTGCAACTGTGTTGCTTTATGACAGAATGATTTTTTTTTCCTCTTTTGCTCAATAGTGGAGTCCATCCTGAAGACTTTGAGTTCTGTGAATCTGGAAGATTTAGTGCTAGAAATCTCATTACTTTTTTTTACTGAGATTTGGTGTATAGACATTAAATGTATAACTGTGCTAATATTCCAGATATCTGCCAAATAATTTTTACTGGATCTGGAAACATAATTGCTGCTGAAATATCAATGATTGAAAACCACTAGAAGTTTTCGAAGTCCTACTAAGGCAGAAATGTGTATTCTGGCTCTTTATTCGTACAGTGACTGCATATCCATTGAAGTCAGATAAAACAACCAGCATTACTCAACACTTGAAAGACTGAGTGGTATTTGTGCTGCAGTTGAATTGTTCTTAAGAAACTACTAGAATTTCAAATCCTTGGCTGTTTTCCTGCAAACTGATACTGTCCCAACTTGTGCAGGCCTAATAAAAACTGGTGTCCTTTTAACCAGAAAAGAAAGTGAGAAGAATCAGGTGTCCTCATTGTGTAAAGCAGAAGTAAAGCTGATATTCCAGAGACTTTACAAGGACTATATTTTTCACGGGTATAGTTCCCCAGATAAAGGAGCATACCTGTACGTCCTGCTCAAACAGTCTTAAAGAAAAGGCATAAGTAAAGGTTATTTGTGACCTAGATTTTTCTTTGACACCTCTCCACTTAGCCGCTGGTGGACAGGCAGAAAACCATCAACCCTGTCAGCGTTATTAATGCCTGCAAAAGAGATATGAGAAATGACTGATAACTGACTTTTCTCCTCGCCCTTACAAGCAGTTTCCCCAGCGCGCTCTCAGACATGCTCCCACTGGTAACTCCTATATCCTAACATCTATCTTGAACACTGTCATACTCCGAGGAAAGAAATTGAGCATTGAGGGACTGATGCTCGGCAGCCACAGATTGGGGAAGCTCTACTGAAGGACACTGATTTATGCTACCTGCAGCTGTTGGAAATCCAGCAGCACTGAAATCAGCATCACAGCAATTTATACCAGTTTGGGATCTGCTGTTTTTTTCCTTCTGTTCAGAACTGGCTGCTCTGAAGGTGGTGGTGTTGTGCAGATTTGTATGAACGACTTCTTTAAGAAGTCCCTATACACTAACCAAAATCACTGTAGTACGACCATCTTCATCTCAACTCCTTAGTAGCTGGTAGTTGCTATCCTCTTTTCTGCATACTGCTTATCTAATCACATGGGGGTGGACGCTTATATAATGAAGTATCCGCACAATTGACTCTGTCCTAGTGGGATCCTGATCTGATTGGGGGTCTCATGGCTATATGAGGAATTATGAGGATAAAAGGTATGGAAATACAGAAAAGAGATCTAGAAAAATATGACGTTAGGTTTTCTTAGAAGGCCTATAGATCCTTTGGTACACCTAACCTGAAAGAATAATCAAAATGTAAACAAATTATATCAAAATCCCATAAACAGGCCATTTTAAAGCACATCTGTTGAAAGGCTTTTTTTTTTCCTGTGTAAAATTTGGTGCAAAGTTTTTTACAATTTTTATGTTCTTTATAAAAAGCTAATGCAAGTCTCCAGTGCTTAGCAGTGCCAGAAAACTAACCTTTCTTATTAGAGCCATAACTTCACCCACCTAACCTCAATTGCTTATTGAAGCAGTTGAAATACATCAACCTTAAGGCAAATTATTTCCCAATGTTATACTTCTACTGTAACATTTTGTTATAAAAGACTGGGTGGTATCTATCCCCAGCCATGCCCTAATGCATTTATCTTATTTGTTCCTCCCTTCTTTTATTCTGGGTAGAATTCAAGGATCTGAAGAGCACTGTTAAATGGAACCTTTTTTTTAACATCTTCCTTTGTTTTTTTCTCTCCCAGGTTATCTGTGTAAGAGCATCTATAAATACCAGAGCAAGTCAGGCATAAAGCAGCTGGAGACTAAATATAAAGCCTAAGAAAAATATACAGGCAAAAAAGAACACCACGAAGAGGAGAACACCTTGACTTCATGTGACAGATGTTCCATGTATCCACAGGAGGGATCTGTTAACTTCACCATGGTCCAGGTCTTGGTTTCACTGAGGTGTTGAATGCTTCAGTAAGAGTTAGATTGTGCATAAAGAGCCAAATTTTTTTTCAAACTTTCTTCACTAGGGCTAGATTTCAAAAGATTTGAGCCCTATCAGACACTAAAATGGAATGTAACTTTTCAAAGAACTCTTTGCCAGCACTAATGTTCAAATTAAATATTTTAAGAAGTGATGGGAGGAGATTAAAATCCTTCTGTTAGGACTCCAGGATCAGCTTCACCAGGAACAGATGCTTTAAAGGTGTATGTCACTGGTGTATAGTTGTGCATTTCAAAAGCAACACATTTGCCCTCAGAAATTATTCTCAGTAGAGGAGTATATGAAGACTTGATGGGATCTGGAAAGGACTGGACTGTTGTTTGTTGCAGAGATTCAAAGAAGACATGTGCTGCACTAGAGGAAATAATGAAATTAAATGAATATCTAGACTACTGTAGTGAGGTTCGATAAATGCTTTGGAAGGAATAGTAAATCTCGTATTTCAGGGTTTATTTCAATCTTTAATTGAAGATCATGACAGGACTTGCAGTGCCTGAGATCTGGGAGCAGGGGGTGAAATGGGATGAGCCACTCCAGCCACAGGATCCAAAAATCCAGTGCAGCTAATGATGTAATTGCTTTTGTAATTGTTTTTAAGACCACTAGATAAAACTCTTATTAGAAATAAATATCTTAAAGCATCTTTCATTTGTATGCCCAGTGTTGATTCTAAAAATGAAGAAATAAAGAGATAATTTATCCAATTCCTGTGATCCTGAAGTGCCTGAGTTTTTTTTTAATAACAGAAGTAAAACAGATTGATGTGTATTCCACTACCTACTAAATTCAGTGGGTTTGTTTATATCTGGGATAAATTAGCAAAGGCCTCATATAAACAAGGTATTGGAGCTGGCAGCTTGCAAAAAATCCATGATACAAGAGGATTAATGTGCTTTTAAATTTGTTTTGAAAATGACATGGACGTTAAACTGATCAACTCAGCTACAATGTTCTCGTCCAAAGGGTTTTGCAATCCAGTAATCACATGGAGATTTTCCTAGAGATCTTAACTAGTGCCAGATAGCAAATGGTGAACAAAGAGGAAGGCAAGGTGTGAGAAGAAGGGTCAATGCAGTCCTACGTTCACCGCTGAGGGCTGCGCATCAGCAGCAGGATGAGGGGAGAAAATAGGATGAAAAAACTCGTAGATTGAGAGCAAGGTGGGAAGATCACTGATTGATCACTTCCATGGGCAAACCAGACTCGACTTGGGGAAAATGAATGTACTTTATTGCCAATTAAAAGAGATTTGGATGGTGAGAAGCAAAGACAAAGACTAAAATACCTTCCCCTCCACCCCTCAGGCTCGACTTTGCTCCTTCATTTCCCACTCCCCTACCTCCCCCCGAGCGGTGCAGGGGGACAGGGAAAGGGGGTTGCAGCCAGTCCCTAACAGCCCCTCTATGCCTCTCCTTCCTCCTCACGCTTTTCCCTGGTCCTGGGCTGCAATACCGCAAATGGCAATCTGGCGCCTGGAGCATCCCCCCCCCGTCTCTCACCCGCCGTTCACGGGGCTGTTCCTCACACTTTTTCCCTCACTCCTCGCACTTCCAGGCAGCCCTTCGCCCTGACTGAAACGCGCTCGCACACAGCCGCCACCACCATCCCTGTTGGGCTCAGCTGCGGCCTGCGGTGGGGCGGGCGCGGAACCGGCCGGAACCGGCCGCGTCCGGCACGGGGCGGTCCGCGCCTCTCCTCACGGGGGTGCCGGCAGAGGCGGCCGGCAGCGGAGGTGTTGGTGCGTGGAGCGGCAGCGTGTTGGAAAGCGTTCCTGTAGGTGTTTTGCTGGTGGGGTGTTGAGCAGCTCAGGGTCTGCCAGAGCCAGGCCGGGCAGAGCTCCTCGGGAGCGGGCAGGTGAGTGGGGCAGCCGTGAGCTGCCTTGTCTGTCACTCTGTTCCCCTATTCTGTCTCTTGGACTCCAGCACCTTTGTTGTTTGTAGTAAAATAGCGTTGTCTTGGGTATGATGCCAGGCAAGATGATAGTTAAGGAAAACTTCTCTTCAGCAGGCCCCTGGGCTCTGTGTTGCCCACCCTGGCCAGGCTGCTCTATTTATAACGGGTAAGGCATGCCTCTATCTGGAAGGCATTCGTTACTAGAGCTGTCAAAATCACTTTTGACTAGCTCACAAAATATACGATGCCTTTAATTAAATGGATAGAAAGGCAAACATTGCGTTTAAGATTCAGGTTGGTAATTTATTCAAAGATGGCTGCAGCCAGATAAGCTACATAAGAAGGTGTTACTGGTTTGACAGAAAATGTTGTGCTGATTGATCTCCCTGGATTCATTTCATTTTGCAGGGGAAACAGGTTTGTAATTTTGAAGACAAGTTACAATACAGCCAGTTTATCTGTTTTGAGTGTTTTAGGAACTGCAGTAACTAAGGGCCAGAACCTCAGCTGCTGTAAATTAACTTATCTGCATTGGGGCCCAGTGATTTCAGCAGCCCCTCCCATCCCCCTGGGATTAATAAAGAGCTATTTAAGGCTTTAATTGCACCTTAATTTCTAAACAAGGAAATAAGATAGGGGAGGAGTACTGTCCTAATTTGTTTGACCTGACTTCCTTTTAGTCATATCTTGGGTCAGCTTTGAAGAACTAACCTTTTCCCTTAATGTTCCTCTTTGTGTGGACAGAAAAGGCTTAAAGATGGATAGCGGCCCCTATCCTTGCTGCTTTGATGTAATTACTTTGATTACATTACTGGTTGCCTAGAGGCAGAAGAATAAGCTATAGTCTCTTCAAGGGCCCAGCATAAGTCCAACCTCACTGAGTTTCCATTTGTTCCCCAGTATCTTCAGAGCTGGCTTTACCCCTGTGGATGCTACTGAAGAGTGCTGACTTGCGAGCAGACCAGATACAGAGAGGTGAAATGGGGAAAACCACTCTTCCAGCCCTCCCACTGCCTGTCTGCAGCTGGAATGTAAGTGTCTGCTCCTTTCCTGGCTGTTGTGAACTGCAACACGATGTTTTTGGAGACCCTCTGGTATAAGGCGCTCTCTCTCCCTGTCTATCGAGTTTATTTACTCTCACTGCTACAGCTAACCTCTGGAGGGGTTTTTGAGACATTCATTTGTTAGGAGTATTCTGGTCCTGGAGGGATATGTATCAGTTGTCTAAGAAAGTAATGAAATAATTCTGCAGGTAGCATTTTGTCCAGAACAGCACTAAGCAGGTGTCTGGCCTGAGGGGTACTGGGAGAAGGGCAGGGATACAGGCACAGTGGGTTTTGCTTTGGTGCTGTAATTAGGTACGGGAAGGAAGATGAGTGAAAGCCCATTGTTATTCTCTTCAGAGCTCAGTCTTGCTAGTGCAGCACAGCCTACGCTTCTGACTCACTGGTCTCTGCTGAGCAGAGGACTTCCTTCCAAACAGAGCTGCTTGACTCAAAGTCTGATCAGAGCAGCCAGGAGCTTTTCTGGGGCTACTCAACAGACAGGTGCCATCTCTTCTTCCTCACCTCTCGCTTTGCCTCTGGACAGCTTGTCATTCAATTTTATGAAGCAAGCGGTGAGGGAGGGAGGTCACCAGCCAGTGCTGACTTGTTTCTGTTAAAGTGTTGAGTTTTCAAAGGCATCTGAAATAGGAACATCAGAATTGGAAGGTCCTAGATCATGTAATATGTATAAGTCAGCCAAACTGGCAACACTTTTGCACCATGCCCTATTTGGCTCAGCAAGAGGTATTTTTGCGATATTGCAAAGATATCTATCTAACTGCTATCCTGAGCTGGCTGCCTGCCTGTGTGGCTGCCTGTCTGTCAGGAGAGTAAGAGCAGGTTAATCTACGCATAGGAGGGTGAAGCTGTGAAAGGGAACAGCTGTGCCCCTGTAAGCGTACAGTATCTGTGACTTCAAATCTGTTTTGTGCAGAGGACAATTTCAATGTGGGCATGTCTAGCAGGTTAGCATATCATCTCCCTTGTTAGAAAGAAGATTTGCTACCTGACACTTCTTAAAGTGTCATTTGAGGGCCTCCTGTGCTTTAAAAGTAGTTGTCTTGATGCCAGGAGGTAATCCACAACTGGTGTAATTGGTCCACTGACGTACAGAGCAACACCAATTTGTATCAACTGAATATCTATCTGGTGGCTCCTATGTTTTTTCTCAAATGTTACCGGAACTTCTAGTTAGCAAGAAGTGGAGATACCTCTAAGTTGTCATCACAGGCTCAAAGACTGGAGTAATAGTAAGATGGGGATGGTGTGGTGTATTTTCCCAGAGGAATTTTTCCTCCTGGTTCCTGTGGCAGGAGTTCTTATCTGTACATTGTGAACAGGAAAACAGAGGCTTGCTCAGACTTGAATGTGAAATTCACTTATTTAGTCTTATAATTAGCTGTATCTGTGGGGTTGATTCTTCTCACACCTACTGTAGAAACTGGGAGTCATACACTGAGCTGCAGCAATTTAAATGTGATCTGAATCCATCATGTTTCAGCACAGGGTAAGCCGAACTGAATGTCGAGTGTCTGATTTCAAGCCGTTAAAACAGAGAGGCTGTACTGAATGAAATGCGCCATTCCCTAATAGGACTGGACAAGGCTTTATAAGGTTGGTTATTGGGATGATCTGAAATTCCGTCTGCTTCAGGGAATTGCAGAACTGATTATGATACAGCAATAATACTTCTTCATCAGAGGTCTGAGAGTGCTCTATGAATATTCATTATGCCTCTTGTGTGATTGGTGAGAATAATTGTGTTTCAAAAAGGGAAAACCAGTGGACAGGGTGGTTATATGACAGACAAAGGGTGGGTTTCCCACAGTGAACCCCAATCCTTTGATGTAATCCTTTGTTCTAAAAGATTTCAGCTCAGCGCGATGCAGGGTAATGGTAGTTTTGTCTCTTTGGGGCACACTTTAGACTGCATTGATAGATATTTTGTAGGCTGTGTTGCAGGACCATCTTCCCTGCATTTACCACTGGTTTTATATGGGCGTACTTTGTGAAAAAGGGATTGGTCTAAATTAGAATTGAGAAGGGAACTTGGGTGGTTATATTTATTGTGGTTATTACCCTGAACGCAAAATTGAATGCTATATATTTTTAGTGTAGTCATATTGCTATGCTGTAATTTGGTCTCCATTTTCCTCTTGGTATTGTATTTTGGATGGCTACGCAACTCCCTTTAGAATGATTTTCTTGCTAGCACACAGAATATTTTCTCTACCAAGAAAGATTACCTTGGACATGGTAGCAGATACTTCTTTGGGCAAAAAGTTCTAGCTATGTGCAATATTGAACAGGGATTCAATCACTGATAAGGAAGAGTCTGAGTCAAACCAAAACCAATGTTATTGACTAGGCATATTTTAAAGGTTTATTTCCAGCAGTGTTAATAGGCACAGGTATATACCAGCTGCTCCCAACCAATATGTCTCTTTGGGGAAAATCCTCAGCTGGCGCAAAGTAAGAACCATTTCCTCCAAGGAACCAGGGCTGGATTTCAATAGCTTATAGCCAATGAACCTGTTCTTGGGCCATCCTCCAAAAAGGGGTGTATCTGTCTATTATAATCAGTGTCCTCTCAGCTTTCTCCCTGCTCCTGCAGGGGAGTAGAAATTTAATACTGATTAATAACCAGCAATAGACTGCAGCTATCTTGTATACGCTGAGTTTCTACACTGGCCAGCAAATATTGGACGAGATACAAAGGTGTCTATCCCTTGCCCCTTTTTCACCTACTCCTTGTCACAAATGAGCCCTCAGCACAGAAGTTCAATTAGGAGCTGCACTGCTCTTCACTCTGCTCATTCATCTCTGGGGGCAGGAGATTAATTTGGGTAGCCAAGAGAATAAATACAGGCTTGCGGACATGTTTGAAGAACTACTCTGGCACTGGAAATACGCTAGCTGCTGCCAGCGCTGTTTCTTGCTATTCCTTTCACTGTGTTCCCAGTTTGCAGGGCGCAAAATTCAGCAGGTATGAAGGACTGTTGTCGCAGTGTGGGGAGAGTGTTCGTGGAGCAGGCAGGAAGCTGAGCACCCACAACCCGCGTGACACACAGCATCTCCCCCCAGCTGAAATGGCTTGTTGGCTGTATGCTTGTACTTGGCTACGATACAAAATGGCCGAAAGGCAGTCACAGAGAAGACATAACAAGCCTGTAGAGATATGGAGCGGAGGATAGGGACATGTGAGAACTAATAAAGCCTTCTGAAAAATTGATTTAACTCCTGCCATACCACCTTTGTTCCTCTGAGTCCTCATAAAGTATCCATTTTCTAGCAGTATTCATGTCACTGTTCCCTGGGGATAAATGCCAAATTTCCCTAATGTGCCCTGTACATCAGATGACTTGAGTCTTTGCACAGAGCTGAAGTCCAGCAACGAGGGCTAGACTTTTATTCCTTTTTTCCAGACGTGATCAGGAATTGGGACTTTAGGCTACAAAGTAAATGTTTGGAGTGAATCAGATCCCTAAAACAGGCAGCACTGGAATTAACATCAGGTACCAGCTCTGCTAGAAACTTCCTGTGTGATCGTGAGCAACTTAAATCCAGATTTATAAAACTGTCCTGGAGAGGTTGCTGTCTTCCGTGGCTTTCAGTAAGATTGTGGTGCCTATAGAGTTTTGTATTTTGGGGCATGAAGTCTTCAGTTCTCCAACTCAAGAGATCCGTGGCAGTTCAGAGCCAGAGTGGTTTTACGGCTGTTGTCTTTAGTCTCTCTATACTTTATCTGTAAAATGGACCTCATCATCTTCCGTTCCTCCCACCCATCACACCTGTAATTCTCTGACCTGTTTAGCCTGGCCTTTCTTTGGGAGAGCAATTTTTTCTATTGATGCAAGGGTCGTTTCTCAGCAGTTTAGCAGTGAAAGAGGCCTTATTGTAGTGAGAATTGAGTCTTCAGTGCTATACAGTGCCCAGTGCCATGCATTGCAGATGCTAGCTGGTCTTCTGGTGTAGCAGGAGCATTTGAAGGCTTGGCAACTAAAGTATCCTCACGTGGAAAAGCTTGTCAGATCAGTGCAATTAGGAGGTAAGTTTTTCGTGCGGTGGATAGAAACAATCTTTGGGTAAAAGGGAGTTTTTAAAGAGAAGTTGTGTGGGACTGGGCTATCACTATTATGTAACTTAATGTATTGCAGCAGCATGACTCTACAGTTCTGTTACATCTCTCTGCTGGTTACAACATTTTATTACCCTGTGGATGCCAGGATTCGGAGATAGGGTTTTATTGATTGCTATTACAGCAAGCTGCTGTTCAGCCGGTTGAAAGTGATTTCAAAGAAAGCTCATTTTGTTGATGTGTGGGTTTTTTTGCCTTAAATCTGATCTCGGTCTGGTGTGCTCATGCTAGGCTTGAACACTGCAAGAAACGTTTGTATCAAGTTGGCTCCTGTCAAGGAATTCACATAAATAATGCTTGAAGTTTTCTTTATGACAGTAGATAAGGGAATCTGGCACAAGGTATTGCATAGACTACTGGAAAAGGCAGGCAGAAGGGTTGACATTGCAATTTTTACATTTTCAAAGTGAACTTGAGTTAGAACATCACACAAATAGAATCAAATGGTTCTGGAGCAGAGCATTCATGATACCATAGGGAGGAGCAGCAGCTGAATCCTGAAGCTTTTAATGAGTCAAGGCTACCACTGAGCTCATGAGGGTATAATAGCAGGATGGGTCAATTGCTATGAATCCTCTGCATGCAAAATAGAGTTCAGAATGTGAACAAATGAAAAAATGTTAAGTGCTAGTGAACATTTCTTCTGGTGTCATTATTAACTTGCGCTGCAGAATGTGAGATTTAAACACTACACGAAAAACCTCCTCACTATCACACATTGCCAAATTCAGAACTTGCCAGGCTGTCCAGTTAGTGAACAGTAATCTTTGAAATCTGAGTGCCTTTAGTTATGAATTTGCAGGTCATATGAAACAATAGCTCTGACAAGTGTCACAAAGTGGAAGAGATTTTTTTAAAATGGTAGATCTGTTTTTCTCAAATTCTCAGTCTTTCTCATTTGCTTTCATGAGGCAGGAAAGCAAGTATAAAGTGAGGAAAGAGTAGGATTTTTTTTTTCCTCTGAGAAAACATTTCTGGCTGCAAATTAAAAGGATGTCTATTTTCAGATCATCGGTTTTGTTTCAGTACATTGTGGTGCTACATATCAAATGCAGAGTTGACCTCTAGATGTGGGTCTGGATTCAGAATTTCACTGAATTCATTGGAGAACAGTAGGGAACATTGATGTTTTCCAGGGAAGAATTAGTTTTCTTAAACTTGAAATCTTGTAAGGCTACTGAGGTTTCATGTGTTTTTCTGATCAAGAAAAGGAGGAAAAATCACATAGGAAGCATAAGTAGTAAGTAAAAAAAAAAAAAGCTAAGGGTAAAATACTAACATCAAACACTTCAGCAGCCCTGAAATCTCTCCACTACACTCGGGTCTGAATCCAGAGTGTTGATGGACATCACTCTCCTTTGAAAGTAACAATATTTTGAATATTTGGATCCTTTGGGGTTTGCAAAATTGGGGTGGAAATGATGTAGAGAAGCCCTTGAAATTAAATTTTCAAGCTTTACTCAGGCCTACATGTTAGGAAAGCAAAGTGCATTTGGAATGAAATTACCCTGAGCCAAAGAAGTGTGAATAAGCCTGCTTCAGTCTGATTTATAAAAGTGTAAGTGGAACCTGACTTCACGCTAAGCTGTTTGCTCATGCCAGGTGCTGTGGAGTTGCAGCAGTATTTCCTAGGGCCAACAGGGCTTGAAGAGACGCTAGAAGTTGTCTTCATCTCAAGTCAAGCAACACTGGAGAAGCTAAATCTGTATTCACTTTCTTATTGAGTGGCTTCACTCTAGGGAGACAATGTGATCCAGAGACCATATGGAAAAGCTGGTGTGAGTCATGTTACCTGTTCTCTTACCTGTTTCCCGTGACCTTCTTCCTATTAATATCAGTGAATTTTGCCTCTAAATTCAGTGACAGCAGGTTCAGGCTCTGTTTGACCTGGGACCCTAGAGGGGACTGTAGTGTCACTTGTATTCCTTTGTCTTGGTTTCCCTGTGCGTGCAATGGGGCTAAAGATACTTTTATGCTGTCCCCTGGAGTATACAATTAGATGCTATATAAATGGTGAAATGGACAATTAATATAATTATATAGGAGCGTTGCCATATTAAATTATTATATCTCTTCAAAGATGGAGTATTTGCATTAATATGAAAGGAAAGCTGGATTGAATATCCAAAAAGTCCAAGCTCCGTAAAATGGCTATAGGATACTTGCACACATGTACTTTCTAAAGCCAATCTTTGGCATTTAAAAAAATGATGGCCATGTGGGACAAGGAAGGGAGAAGCAGGAACATACATGTTTCTACCCCAGAGACAGAACTCCTGCTCTCCACTCCAACAGGCTTGCTGCCAAAACAGCTCGGCTGATCTACATTTTATCTGCAATGCATCAATAGTTTGTGCAGCCCTTTTTTGGCAGTATTCTGGTTGCCTGTGCATAGATGCAACCTCACCAGCCCTCCCCAACAAAATGCTGCATTCATCTGTAACTCTTGGATTGCTGCGTGTCAGCCAACTGATGCTTTCCTGCACTGAAATTGCTGTGTTCTAGAAAAACCAAAGGGCAGGCATCTTTACCTGAAGGAAAACTTTTTGTGTTGAGGTTATCTGAAAATTACAATAGCTATGAGGAGAAACTGTTTATCTGTAGAAATGTTTTTAAGATACAGCACAGAAAGGGGAAAATGAAAGGCTACCCAATACATTGAGAAGTCCTTGAATTGTTCTGTCAGAGCGATGGCATGTTTTACATGGTTTGCAGGGATCAATGTAAATCTTTGGTTGCTGCTTCTGTGCACCCAAATCTGCTGCCATTTGAATGCTTTGTTCTCATCTGTTTTGCATAAGGTATGTGTGCATTGCTGTTGAGAGATGGGACTGCAACTGTGTGTGGAACCACCCAGATAAGCTCGATTTTTAGGGTAGGTTGGCTCTGGGGATTGATGAAACTGTAGCATGAGGACTTAGGGTAAAAGTTGGAGGTAGAAAACCATAAGGCAGGATTATCCGATATCCTGCATCTTGTATTATAATGTATGCTGCTGCAGACACAGACCTGGCTGCGTTTTATGTGCCATTTCACTAATATTAAAACTGTGTGATAACTAAAGAGGCAATAAAGAAAAAGTTTCTATGTATAGGTCTTCATAGCTTGTGATGGGGACCAGGCAGAGCTCAGTGCAAATGCCATGGGCTTCACCAAGACTGTTTTCAAATGTCCGTGAGATATAAGAGGCTAGACTTTGTTTTAACTACATAGTGATATGGAAAAACAGTTTAGAGAAGTTGAAATTGGGAAGACACTTGCCCACTAGCTCATCAGGGTTAAATTTTGCTAATAGATATTAATGCCTAATTACAATGTTGTGCGTAAACCAGAAAGCAAGTGTATGTTCAGCTGTTCCCCACTGAGGAGGGATGAGGTATAAAACAAGAAGGAATTGAATTCTGGTAGATTTTCAGTCACTGTAACACTAAACAGTGCAGCTATCTGCTTGGTCTGAGTGGCTTTAGCCGCTTAGCGTTGTGAAGAGCCTGGAAGCTGTTGAACGGTGTTTAGGTAGCTGACCTGCTTCTTCCCACCCCACCAAGGTGTTTAATGAGGATATAGAAAACTCAGAGTTTCAGACCAGTACAGAGTGTGATGTGAGAAAATCAGATTGCTGTAGTGCTACACAGAGCTGTTCCAAAGGCAATGTTGTGGTGTCCCAGGAGTTTGAGATGCTTAGGGAAGTATTAGATTGTTTATAAATAGCAGAGAGGAGGTGCTCGGAGAGGGTGTTGACTTTGGCTTTGCTGTTAAGAGTTGATGCAACCCCAAACATGGAGCAGAAGAATGGGTTGCATCTTGGTCTGTCGTTGACCTGCTCTGGGAGTTTAGGTGAAATAGAGGAATATTAAACTAGTACGGAAATCTGGGATTAAAATGACATTGCTTGTAAGATGGTAGAGCTCATGGATCTTGTGTTGTTAACCAAGAAATTACTAAGGGTTTAGTGAAAAGGAAACTGGGAGTTGATTGAATAGAGAATTGAACTGGAACAAGATGGTCCAGACTGGAACTTTGTATCGATTTACGAATTGAGCTTTGAATTTCAAGCCTAGCTTGTTTAAGATTGCATTGTAAGCCATAGTCAGATAAATAGACAGGTATAGGCACGATCACCAGGGTCATGGAATTTGTGCACATTGTAGCCCACTGCTAAATTCCCTAGGTTTTGTAATATGCCTCTTTTATAGGTGGCCGCAGTGTATAATTTACCTTGGCATTTTATGAATCTGGTTATTTTATAGCACAGATTAAAAAAGGAGATAAAAACAAAGGAACATGGTAATCAAAAGTCTCTTGGGTGTATAAAATGAGAAATACTAATATTTGAGGCTCATGGGCACAGGACTAGTATTTTTCCTGACCTCCCAGGTAGTGTTTATAAGTGATGTGGCTGTGATCAGCAATGTCTGTCTAACTGGAGGAAGAACAGGCAGGTTTTTGGTAGGTGTCTTGCATGCTAATTCTGTGCTCTTCTTTGGATCCATTTCTCTGAATAAATGGACAATTTCATGGTCATTCATGAGTTCACCCATAAAGCACTTCAGCTGTAGCTGAAGTTCAGCAACTCTAGATGAGGAAATCAAGGCAAAGAGAGTCCTGTTTTTTAAAGGTAGTAAGACTTACCACAAAAGGCTGCAGGAATTAGTTGCCTATGTGGTTTTGTAAGTTCAGCGAAATAACTGATGATATACCTAGATGTATACATGAGCTCGTGAGCCAAGGTTTATTGAAGGCTTTTTCTATTCAACAGAAACCTTGAACTAGAGTAGAAAAGTCTTCAGCTGACAGTCCCGATCCAACCAATACACCTCTTCTGCCTCTTGCAAAACTCGGTGTCCTTTCAGAAAATTCACTGCATTTAGTGTAAGTATTTACTTAAAAAGAAACAACCAAAATCATACTGGAGGCTGTAGACGTAGGAAAGACTAGCATCAAGAAAGGCCCTAACCAATATTGTTTCCCTTTGCCGAAGGCTGAGTAATTTGCAGTTAGATGAATCTGTAATGAATTAGGCTCATGTAAGATTCTGTGCTTTCTGCAGGTTCTGTAAGTGCCGTATTCCATGTCTAGGGTGACTTGGAAACAATTGCATATAATCCGTACCTAAAATACTAGGGGACATATCCCAAGGTGGTGTAAATCAGTCCTGATGTAGATACTTTTCTACTTCATACCGTGAAGCCTTTGAAACTTCCTTTTTGGATTTTAAGTCTGAATATTTTTCTTGTGTGTTGCTGGTCAATCATGACAGTGGTATTTCCAAAATGCTACTTTAGGAATAAGCGATCCATTCGCTTATAACCTTCCCATGAAAACATCCCATGGTTTCATTACAGGTGCAGCTCCTTGCACTTCAGAACTCTTGAGCATTTCAAACCCAAGCTGAAATTAATGGCAAAAGACCCTGAAGATCAAAAACGTTTAAGGCTATTAAGATTTATAACATGATGATATAAAAAAAAAAAAAAGTGCTTTTTGCACAGTTAACATTTTTCCTGACTGGAAGACTTAATGACTGACTTGAAGGTTGTTCATTAGGTATCTCTGGAGATGGAAGAAACAATAAGAGTGATTTAACAAGATGAAAAAAAAAAAAAAGGCAGCAATAAATTTGAACACTGTCTAGATTTCAACTATCATATATTGTGGAGATAATGGCATATTAATGCACAAATCAATACACAGAATTAAAGCCAAATTCCCAGTTAGGCTTCTCAAAGCTCTGGGAACCTTAGCCCTGCTTTTTCTTTCTTCTTAGAGAAAGCGTAAGGCCTGGCGGAAGGAGGATGTTGAATGTCCTGCTGGTATGGATTCTCTCATACTTAGCAAGCAATTCTGTTTTCCTTAGAATTATGCCAGGAAATAAGCATTTTGTCAACACGCAGATACGGCAATGAAAATTGTGACCTCCTGTATTCAGAGCCTTAGCCGTGTATCTTGCCGCGCAAATCATTTTCAGATTGATGCTGGCAGCAGAGTATCATTTAGCTCTCATTTGATTAAATGGAGCACATCTGAGCAAGACATGAAGGAGCTTTAATAAGAATCGGTGGAGAAAAGCGTCTTCATGCATGGTTTCTAATCCCCTCTTATGCTGAAAGCAGTTCATGTTGGGCCAAGATGTCCATTTTTGGCGATATGGCTCATCATTGCTCTAAGTGTTTAACTCTTTATGACTAAACTGCTCCTCTGTTTTGTCCCTAAGTGGGAGCAAAGGAGGTGAAGTGAGGGACCAGACAGTACATGGAAATTATGCAAGCTTTGTCTAGCCTCAAAGCGCCAAAATGGCTTAAGCAGCTGTTGTACAAGTGGTCTGTCTTGGGCTGTTTGCACGATACCTGGTTATGTGCTCTGCTGTTGTTTTTGACATAGCATGCTTCTAGAAAACAAGGGCACTGTTTAAGCCATTGGAAATTTGCCCCTGTATGTATGAAAACCATGTCAAACATCTGCATCACATGTTTAGGCTTTTGGATATGTGTCGGTGCCTTGATATATATTAGAGAATGGGTCTTTCTAGTTCAAGCATGTCTCATTCCTCTGTCTTTCCATCTCAGTGAGAGGTGCAGTTAAGTGATGGACAGAGTTGTGTAGTTAATGAAGGACTGGTGATTTCAGCAGCCCTGAGACCTGTTCCTAGGTTGGCTTCTGCTTTCTGAGTTTGAGCAGTGTGTCTTTGACTGAGCCATCTGTACCACTCCCACCTGGTACAAGCTTTTGTCCTTTACCTGGGCGAGGAGAGTATCTGTCAGATGGGACAGTCCCAGGCCTGGGAAACTTCAAGTTGAAAGAAACCCTAAATAGGCTGGATTTGGGAAACAGATTCCTTGCCTAGAGCTTCCTTTCTCCTACCACAAACCAGCACACCACTTACTCATTTCTATTTTTCAGTCTCTGCCACAAAAAAGTCTTACTCCACTGTTACCTCATTTGCACTGGAGTTCATTAGAGAATGCAGTCACCTGTGTGCTGAGCTGCTTGTTGCATGCATTTCTGGAGCTCCCCCAGCCCAGCTTATTCTTGCTTTGGGGCTCTTCCTGATTTTAGTTTTATTTCTCAGTTTGATCCCTTTAACTGTAGGAAAAGTTTGAATTTTAACAGTAGATGGCACTCTATCAATCCTTCTCACAGCACGTTGTGCTGGGCGTGGAAGGAGCTGCAAGTAGAAATGTGGTTTTTAGATGCTAGAAAAGGGGTGCTGGGAAAGAGGTGCGAGTAGGCTGTGAGGAACTATCCAAGGCTCTGCTGACTCTGTCATCACCTGGATGACAAGCTAGGTCTGCTTTGGTAGAGTACCAGTAATAGGGATCAATATCCTCATGCTCAAAATAGTCCTTTGCTTTCTGTGTAGTGCATCTTTGTGCTCTGCCTGCTCATCTGGGCAGGGCAGTGCGTTTAAAAACCCTCAACAGTGCGGTCTGCTCATATTATCGGTGTGTACAGGTGCTGTGGCTTTCTACAGCACTTCCACGCAAGCTCGTTCCTCCAGGACAGCTATCTTGTGCGAGGCGGAGTTGATGCAGCATATTGTTCCCAAGATTTATATTGTGCTATTTCAAGAAGATTCTTGCTCTGGCTCTTTGCTCCCCCGCCCCTTTCTTCCCCTAGAATAAATAAGGCCTTTCAAACTGAAGCCATATGTTTGTTTTTTTTTCTTTGTGTCCATAAAATATAATCCATCTTCATTCTATGTGAAATAGATACTGCCCTTTCAGCCCATTGTTAATGATTTCCCATTTGTTTTTTGTAGCAAATTTTTTTGCACTTGTACTTCATTGTACAAGCCTCTGTGCAACACCCTCAGCATGCGTTTTACATCTAAGCCTCTTTCTCTGCTGATTCTGCATTTGTTCGCAGCCATGTATCGTAGGTGTATAACTGAAAAACTCTATAGTGGAATTAGGAGGTGTGATGAATTAAATGCCCTGTTGTTTTCTTAAAGTTAGCAACACTATTCTCTGAAAAAACACCAAGTCAGCATCACTGCACTGGCCTTAACTATTGGTAGAGGAAAAGCTGGTTATAAATGGGGTGGTTGGTTAAACTCTAACTCTTATTTAGCATCTTTTAAAACTCTCTCAGAGATTTTCAGTCATGTCTTTACACTGAGTTTTCATTTGCTGTGTAGAAAAGGAGTTCTTCAGGGAATCTTTAAATAACTATTTATGGCAACAGTTTTCTCCCAATCTGTCACCACTTCCTTGTGAAGATGCTACAAATGGGAGAAATCTCTTACCCTAGCTAAATTTCAGAGATTTCAGATAATCAGGTAAAATTGTAGATATTAGTATTCTATTTTCTTGCCAAGAAGATGCTTTTAATAAGCAACGTGGTGAAATACCCAGGATCAGAGATTTCCTGAGGGTTGAAATAGTAATTTGCAAAGGTTTCTCGGCTGAGGGAAACTGGCATCAGTGAAACATTTCTCATTGGAAGGTGAGAGAATATTATGGGGTTTCTGCCACATGTTTTGGAGCTTATTGGCACACTCTCAAGGGGTAGCCAGGGAAGATTCCTCTGGGAGATTAAAAAGCTGAAGGAAGTAGAAATCAAGCCAAAGTCTGCTCTGCAAGGTGATAATCTATAGTCATCTGGCCTGAGGAACAGAATTTAGTTAATGGGAACAGAAGCTTTGCTCATGAGTGATAGTGACCTTCAAGGACAGAGTGACAGTAATGTTATGCCCAGGCATTTTATTAGCACTGTTCCAAGCTGCTTTTCCCCCCCAACACCTCCAGGAGGTCCTTATAACACTCTGGGAATATTTTATGTTGAATTTGATTAAACTTCAGTGACCATGTCTGAAATGTGGTGGCCATTCAGAGGGAACTGGGGAACAGTGTGCTGCAGTTAGTGGATATTTCTGTGTATCTAGTTGTTCTCTAGCTACATGGCAAAAATGAAAAGGCTGTATTTGTACAGGTTATGATTTGGAAGGAAATCTAAGGGCGTTTGGAATGATATGGCATACTCCTCCTTAGATGCCAGAGAAGATGTATATTCCACTAAAATCTATTCTAAGTTAGTCTGTATAAGATCGCATACTGTTGTCTGGAGGTTCCTGTCTTTACCTGCTGAACTCTGCTTCCTGAAGTGGCTGAAAAGATAGTAGTCTTAAACTTAATTTTTTTTTTGTTTGTTTCCCTCCCTGTTATGTGGCTTTGTCATTTCTTCTGATAATGTCAAAGCATGGTCTTAGGCTCCTTTCCATCCAGTTAGCTTCAGCAGTTGAAATCTAAAGATGACATGGAAAGGGTAGTAAAATGATAATGGCGAGCCTGAGGGAGATGAGGAAAGGGTGGTATGATTCAAAGACGATATTGTCACGAGTTCCTTTTTTAATGAGAATGAGTGGCTGTAGCTAATAGTCTTCTGGTACATTAAGGTCTTAGCACATTATAATGGACCGTGGACTTTCTATGTCTCTCACATGACTTACATAATGTACATAGACTTAATCCCAATGCAAAAAATAATGTAGCCTTTAATGCAGTAATATGATTACATGGATAGCTCCCAGAGATAGCCAAGCTAAATCAATACAGGCTTCCCAAGTCCTTATTCCCACATCATGTCCCATTATCTCCCGTCCTTAAGAGAAGTGTTTTCCAATAAAGTGTCCAAATATGCTTTTTATGTTGTATAGTATGCTGGTGCTGCAGTTTCAATATAGCATGTAAGTATGCATGCACATATATATTTATATATTTATCTATGAAAGATGATTACTCAGTACTGCATTTCAGTACTAATTGTGTGGCATCCTTTCATGTATATATATTCTTAACATTCCATAAACATGGATAAACAACTTCAATACAAAATTGCTGAAGTCAGTACCATTTTTAATAAAGATACACATACTACATTATTCCTCTTCCTGCTCTGCACCCATGTATAAACCTTGCAGAAACCTATTCATTTGACTCTCAATAATTGGGAGTCAAAGTGGCAAGAGAAATATTAATTCCTTCTCAGGATCATCCCTCAGTAGTCTAAAGACAAGACAAAATTATGGGAAAGTGTCTGAGCTATCTCAGTAAAGGAGGCTGCTTTGACAGTCCATTTGAACTCCACTGAAGCCATATGAGATATTTTTATTGACTTTAATCAGCTGTAAATCAGTCCCTTACACTCTGAGCCAAATCCTGCAACTCCTTAATTGTATGAGTATCCCTTAATAACTTCTAGTTCCACTGAAATTCTGTGTCAATGAGTTATTCGTGTTCATTGGGTTATTCAGGATCAAGCCCTGTATCAGCTATGCATCAATGTCATATGCTCCAAATACATACACCATTTTGCATTGGTAATATAAATTCACTGGACATACTTAGGGCAATTGGTACTATGCTTATGCATTTTTTAATCTTTATACTACATATTTAGGTCATCATGCAGAGAGATAGAAAAACTGATTTAAGTGAGATTTTTTTTGAGTATTTAATTTTATTCCTGTTTTACATTTAGATCGTTTCTTGACAGACAGCAGATGGCTGTTTATTCTTGAAAGCATTTGTTTCACTGGCGCTCCTGATAAAATTACTGAATTGATGAACCACGATATCTGTCACTTCAAGATATCAAAAAATGCTGTGTGGACCCATTAGCACTCACCTTGCGTAAAGCGAGTAGCCAGATAGGAATTACCGTATTGATCAAAGTGGTGCTTCAGTTAGTCCAATACCCTTGCTCTGACTGTGGTCACTATCTGCTGCTTCAGCAAAAAGTGGAATAAGTCCTTTGAGAAATATCTGTACAACGACTTGCACTCAGGAAAAGCTGCTTCCTGACACTTATCTATTCTATTTCTAAGGCAGGTAGGGGTTATGTCCAGTCTAAAACATGTGTAACTGATACAAATCTGAATGGTTTTGCTATCCATGTATGCAGCTACATCTTCGGGATACTGCTGAGTTATCACCATTTTTATCAGTTTCCCCTTTGCTTTGTCTTGTTTTAGGATGGCTGTTCAAGTCTCTAGGGCAAGCGTCCTGGATCTGTGGTGACTGTACATCATGCCATGGCTACAGGGAATAATAATATGCACATAATCAATGAGGGGCTGCTTAGCACTGGGCTGAGGAGTTCAGTCAGTGTCCAACACTAAGCAGAGAAAAGCAGTGGTCAAGCCAAGGGCATTGCAATCAGATAATTGATTGTAAGGGTGAAGAATTCAGAAAGCTGCTGCATTGGTAGAATTGGCCCAGTGTACAAATTTCTTCATTCACGCAAGGATTTTTTGAAGTAATATAGGTAATTGAAATATTTTAACCTTCTTCCCTGACAAACACAGTTGTTACTCGTTATGTAAGCAGTGGCCTTAGAGGAGACATGACTTTGCTGTAGAAAGTAAATAGAGCACCCCTTCTTAATGAAGGTTAAACTGCCCTCTGATGAGAAATGTGGAACTTCTGAAGTTTTATAAAAGCATTGTTAGGGGAGAATCTGAGTTGAGAGGGCAGGGACTACTGCATATGCATAGCTCTTATTGAAAACTGCTTTGACAGCACTGGATAGTGTGTATGTAGTCTTGTGCATCCCCACAGATCTTGAAACCTCTTCATACGGGAGGAGAATCCTACTTGTGTTGTAGGAGAAGAATATAATTTACCATATTTGAATGTAAAGCATGTGCATTTTTGCTAAAGAAATGTTCCGAGAGCTTGTTATAAAGAAGTTATTCTGGAGCGCGATGGGATGTGAATCTAACAAAAGAGTTATTTCAGAATGGATCTGAGCAAATAAACTCATTTGAAAATTTAAACCAGAATAATTTGGCCAAAAACAATTTTGAAGGAGACTTTGCTAATATGCTTTTTTTCAGAATGAATTTCCAAAAGGAACCTGATCTACAAGAGCTGTTGAGTTCTGGTACTTTCCTTTTTCCTGCAAAGATCAGCTTCCTTCAGTCCAAACTGAAATGGACGTTTTGATCTCTATACAAGTTGAAAAGATGTGGTCTTAGTAACTAGATGCTCATAATAATGCCTCTTAGTGGTGATATTTGTGAATGGAAACTCTTGCTCTTGTAACAGCATCATTGTTGAATGCTGATAAGGACATATGGGAGATGATCTTGATTGCAAACTGCTCCTCCAAATTGTATCCACCATGTTAAGAAGTGGATTTGGAAATGATCTTGAGTGAAACTCTAGTTGTCTTCACTTTCTCTTTTCTGCTTATGCTAATTACTCTCAATCTAGGGCTTGCTTTGTCCAGCTTCGGTACGTCTTCTCACTGAACTATACCTGAGAACAATTTTTTCATGTATTTTGACCTATTACCATGCAATGGTTGTAAAAGCTGATGCGTGAGTGTCAGAGGTGTAGTAAATCTGCAAATTTACTTAAACAGCTTTTGGCCATTCTTGGTCAGCTTCTGCTTTACTCGCACTTTTTGCATTATTGATACTAAAAGCTTGGCACTGCGTATTAAAAACAGAAGGAAGGCTTAACTGCGGAAAGGTCGGAGTTAGCTGAAAATAAATGTGTCTTTACAGCTCCAAATGGCGATTCCACCATTCTGCTACTCCAATCTGTTACACCAGTTTTATACAGGGTGAACAGAGTTCAGTTTTCTGTCATGAATCTGGAGGAAGAACACAGAGATAGACTTGAGAGATTGTGGTTGTTTTTTTTTTTTTTTTTTTTTTTTTAAAACTAACCCAACAAATATAACAAAAAAAAAAAAAGCAGCAAAGTTCAGGCGCATCAGTAAGTTCTTCATCACTGTGCTAAATAGCTGGCTTTGCCTGGAAGCATCAGTACTTGGCATTTTGCCTAGCTAAATCTCACACACATTTGAGAGCTGACAAAACAATACCTATTAACTATCACAAATGGGCTTATTTTCTGGAAAACAAAATGGATTCTTTAAAAATCATGTAAAAAACTGTCCTGTGTAGGTTGGGGGTTGATTAGTGCAGGATAACTCCCATGTTCTTCCATGCTCAGAAATAAAATGAAAACCTCTTCTTGCTGATTTAATACTACACTGCTGAACAAAACCTGATGCAATGAAATGCCTTAAAATTATATAATAGCTGCTTTGACTTGAGCGCCGTTTTTGTGATCTTATGTGGTGTTCCAGTATCTCCTGCTGTGTATGTGCTCTTTGCATTGAGATGGGTATCCCTGTAGCCAAGTTAAGCAGTCATATGTGTAAGAAGGATTACATGTATGTATATAACAAGAAAAGCAGGGGTACATGTAAGGCTGCCTCTTGCTTTCCTTGTAGGTATTCTGTTCTCTTCAATAAGACCAGGGCCTCGCATCAGATGAGGGATAAAGTTTTTGTGAGTTATTTCACTTTAAAGTTACCCATGTCATGTAGGTACAAAAGGGATTTTTCAAAGGCACATTTGCCTCAGGTAACGTTTTGGTGCTTTGTTCTCCCTTGGTAGGTATTTGTACCTGTAAGAACCTAAACTTATTTTTTTTCTATCTGTCCCTGACTTTATTGGCTTTCAGTGGGAAATGTTTAAATTCTCTCTGCGTCTTTGAAAATCTACTCTTTAAAGTTTTGATGACATCTGGTGAGACTTCAGCTCTTAAGTTCACTGCACGTTAAGGTAGGTTGTTTTACACAACTTTACCTACTCTACAGTAATATAGAGCATGCTTCTAACTCAGTAACTGTCCATGTGCATGTTTTTACCTTGGCAAATGCAAAATTACATACCTAGCCTTTATAAAGGGCCAACCTACATCCTGTTTGGGATAGTGTAAGAGCATTACAGGGTAGCTACAAAATAATTTTAAGAGCATTGTTCTTACAGTACCAAGTGACCGAAGAGCTTTTAAAATTTTCATTCATTGATTCTTCAGGATGTTTATGTTGGTCTCATGACTTCCACTTATTGTGTATGTGCATTATTAGGAGGAGAGACATAGAAATTTGCTCCCTGTGTTAAATAATTTTTGTCACTAGACAATTTCTACTTCAAACTCGGCTACCAAAGCACAGTTCATTGCTTGGAAATAGGCTTTCATCCTAATGCACAGAACGCAATTACATTTCAGGAAAGATTTTTTTCCTGATACGGTTTGTCACAATAATTTCTCTGCTAGGTTTTCACAAAATTTATTTTTTTTTCCTGTCAAACAGTATCACATCTCCATGTGATATTGAATAAGTTCTGAGGTACAATCCCATGCTGGATATACTGAGTGTTACATTTTGCCCACTGGTTTGCAAAAGTGGCCAGATGAAATTCTGTGTTTAGCAGGCACCCGAAGGGTGTGCTGGAACTTAAACAAAAGCATCTGAGCTCATTGTTTAGCTCTAGATGTGGATTTTTTCAAACCTGCTGGCGTTCAGATCTGACTTTGGGAAGATTGCTCTGAGTTTAGCTTCTGACCTTATGGCTTCCCAGGCGGGGGGAGCTGTGTCTGGTTTCTCGTTCAGCAACGAGCATTGCCTGAAGACTAAGCTCCGTGGACTTGTATGATACCTTGCCAAAGTAAGAGCTGCTCTTAGTATCTGTAGCCTTCCTTCTGAAACAGAAATGTATTTGTTTTCTGATAAGAGGGTTATGCCTTTTCAGTTGACAATGGAGTATATTGAACATGGAGCAAAGCATCCATGAATAGTCAGCTGAAATAATAGTGCTTTGGTAGTGTGGAATGATGCAAATTAGTGTCACAAGCTAGGTAATGGGATGGATTTTTTGCTACCAGCCTAAAGGGACCTATCATAGAGCCACTCTGTATATTGAATCAGGCCACGAGCTAGGAACTGATATCTTCTGCTGGAGACAAAAAAAGCTTATCTTTAACTGGCTACTTATCATCTGTAAATGGAATCATTCTTGTTTTACCAGAATTCTGCTGGGATCAATGCATCAAATAAAAAAAAAAAAAAGTCAGGTCTTCTAGGTTCATATGAGACACTGCTGCAGCTAATTGAGGCTAATGTCACTGCAAAAACTCAGCACAGCAGGGAGAGTGCGTGTGTGTGTGAGATGGGCAGGGTTTATTAGAAGACTGGAGAAAATGGTGATAATTTCCTGAAGTATCTGTCTGCGGTGTCCTTGTACCCTTGTACAGCTACTATAAATAATAGCAGCAAGAGATATCCATACATGCAAATTGCATGGCAGCTTCGAATAGCGAAGAGAACTCAATTTCTTCTGAATGCTTGTGCTTCAGCATTGTTTTGATCTTAGTCAGCTTTAAACCAATTGCAGTTTGCAATTTAGTATATAGATAATGCCTGAGAGCTGCATCTTCCGCCTTGTTTGGGGTGCCTGAAGAGCAGACATGGCTGAACAAGGGGAAAACTGGGGAAGGCAGATGAAGGGTTTTGGGCTGGCAGTATCTCTGTTCTCAGACTGGGTGTGGGCAGGGAGCAAGGTCCCCCATGCTGCTCTCATGGGCTGTTCCCCAGCAGCTCTTTTCCTGGATGACCTTTAGGAGGAAAAAAGAAGGTGACTTTCTTGGTCTGCATGCTCTCCACTAACACAAAGGTGCCAATTATTGTAGTGGCTTTTGTGGATTAAAGCATTTACCATTTCAAGGCTGGAGTGAGGCCAAGAAACTAATTTTGTACATCACATGCCTTTCATTAGGACCTGATGTTCAGGGTGCAGCCTGGTGCTAGACCTAAAGAGAGCAGACAGGTTTCTGGGCAGCTTCTCCAAGCTTATAAAGCTCAAAATGTGCAATATGGAGATGGCAGTGCAGGAAGAGGCGCTATAGCTGCTGTCTGTTATCACACCGCCAACAGACTGTTCATCAGTAACCGATGATGAACAGTACCTGTTTCTTATCACCAATGGCTCATGTAATATAGAGCCTCACTGTTAGTCCAGTGGCTGCCTAACCAGGGAGCCAAGCTGTGGCAGTGAGTCTGCTCCTATGGCATTTTTTCTTCTTGCATAAAGATGTTCACTTGCACAAAATACAAATCTGAAGTGAACTCTTTAAACATTCATTAAAATGCCACTGTCACTGTCTTAGTAATTCTCATAAGAATGGCTGACGAAGGCCATAAATATTTTTTAATTGGGCTCATAAAAATGCTACTTTCAGGAAAGGCAGTGACGATGTAGATGAAACCCACCAGGATCAGCTGTTTCTGTGGAACACACACACAGCTGCCTTTTTACTGACTGTTTTTTATATGTAACAGGTAACAAACCCAGGCTTTCAAGCACGTGCAGAAAATTGGGAGCTAGAACCCGAGTTCAGCTCTGGGCCTCGCCCTGACATGCTGTGTAGTCTCTTATTTTCTCCTCTTGTGTTCATCTAGTTTCTTCAGTCTATAAATATTTGAGGTCTTGTGTTGCCTCTAGTCATGGATGTGAACGGTACCTAGTGGCTGGCGGACACTCCGGGTATGACAGTGGTGAAATGCTGCCTTGCCCAAACAAGCTATCACTATGCAAATCTCTCAAAGCATCACTATTAAAATTGTGGTCCTGCACAAAACCCTGCTGAAATGTAGAATTCTCCCATGGGCTTAAACGGCATTCTGATCGGCATGCAAGACTGATGTCAAAAATTATATTTATTTTTCACGAGGACAGTTTGGGATTGATGGTGACAGTTCTTATCTGCGCAACGATGTGGAAGCTCCTTGTTTTGTTTGGGATTTTAACCACATTACATACAATAATGAATGATAGTAATGAAAACTGGACCATTGTATTAAGAGTCATTGATTTAAGTGAATCCATTTCATTGGGACTGCTCATTTGCTTAAAGATAAGCATGTGCTTAATGTCTTTATTTCAGGGCATATAGCTATCTCTTATGCTCTTTTCAGCTATGATTTGTGAAGGACAAGAGCCTGGCAAATAGGTAACACACTGGTGAAGGCATATTTGAAGTCCCTTTCTCTTTCCAGATCAGAGGATATGACTTGTTTTTGCCCCTAGCTATAGAGCCCTGGCTGTTCAGCTGATGCTGTAGCAGATCTTGCCTTTATTTTTGCCAGGCCAAGCCATGGGTATCGGCCAAGAATCAATGGTTGTGCAAGCACAGCAGCCTGTACGTTACCGCAGGGGTGGTATTTAATTTGCTCCAATAAAGGCTTGCACAGCACAGAAGCGGAGGAGAACACAGCTGGTGCACAGCTTCCTCGGAGCTGACCTGAAACTCCTGTAAATCAATAAGCCGGTTATACACTGCTGACCCTCCCACATGGTTAATAATCAAAGAAAAAGGCAAGCCTTTAATGTTGCTGTATTTTCAGAAGGATGCCTATCCATTAATAGGGTGAGGCAGCTTGTTGAGTACGTGCAGCTGAAACTGAAATTTGCAGGGAGATGGCTATATGGAGATTGATCTGGCCCCAGTTATGTGTTTTGAGCACCAGTAACATCTGGTGCCTGAGCAGCAGGGAAGGGCATTCTTGATACAAATCTTAGGGGTTGGGAGAACTCATTTTTACGTGCACTGTGCTCTTGAATAAGCTGTGCATTTTTTTCTTCTTTTTTTTTTTCCTATTTTCTGGGTACTCCAGGACTGCTGGAGTATAATAAATTCATTAATGTTTGTCCAGTTCTTTGTAAAGCCCTTAGGAAAGGTTAAGCATGGCTGTAGATTGATTATGTGTTTTTAAGCCTTGAGTGAGTAAGTAACAGGGGATGTAACTTAATCCTGAATATTCTCCTGTTTCTTCTGGCAAAGAAAAAAAAAATCAAAGGTGAGTACATAAGAGCTATGTGATCTTGAGAGACAGCTGTAAACTACTTTTTTTTTTTTCCCCCCTTAATTAAAAAGAAAAACCTTTCATATCAAACTAGAAGAAGTGAAGACATGGGAAAATGAGTTCTTTTCTTGCATGACTCATTCTCCCGACAGTAGCTGCACAGGGAAATGACATAGCTTTGAGAGCTGGCTGAATCAAATGAGCCTGTGCTTAACTTTGTCCCACTGAAACCCAGAGAATTAAGGTATATGCCCAAGTAAAGCAGGCCAGATTTTCCTTTGCAATACATTAAACTACTCAAACAGTGGAAAAGCACCTAAAGTTAGGAGCTATTTCCAAACAATGATAATTTTTTTAGTGTCTGCAGATTGTAACTGTTGCACTTCAGGACCTGGGTTGTCTTTAGCAAAAAGATTTCCTACCTTCGGACCCTGGAGGAAACTATCCCTCTTATCCCCAAAGGAGAGTGTCATGGATGTGGCAGGAAAATTGACCCTGTTTAAAGTCAGTGTAGCAGTAGCTACTATAGAATTTGAACATCTTTCTTGCACATTCCTGCTTTTGCAGCCAGTACCATAAATTAGAAGAAGAAATTAAAGATCCTTAGGACTGTGAATGATCTCACAGTAAGATAAAACAAGTGTCTTAAGCATGGACTGATGTTGGCTTGGAATAAAGAGGCTGGAGTTTCTGGTTTCCTTTCTTTACTCTGCAATGGTCAGTGTAATACAATTGTCTCGTGCCTTGAAGTTAATATCTGTGATTCTTCCGTATTCTGCACTTTGCATTGTAGAACGAAATGTAAAATGTAATGCTGTCTTTATGTCCCTTCTTCTCTTTACTTATTAAGAGTAGGATTTTGGCATGCTTTGCCACAGGGCAGGCAGAAGATTAGATTCTGCCCTTGCTAATATGACTAAGGAGAGTAGAGAGGAGGATGTGCTTCCTGTCCCTGGGTCAAAAGGGGAAATACGTTGTGAAATTCTGTTCTCGTGTGCCAAGCTGTGGAGACTTTCATCCTGCATTAAGCATTCAAGTGCAGGATAGCCACTGGTACGCAACAGATGAAGCTGGGACTTGATGCATGTGGAAGCCTCCTGTTTTTCTTTAATACACTTTAGGGGTCAGACTTCAGCTGGCAGAAGCGAGTACGGTTCTGCTATGTTGCAGAATAGCATCAGTTTACACCTCCTGAAAATGAATCTCTTTGGCTTGTGTTTGAGATTTGGGGAAGTGAAAGCAGCGCAAAGAGACTAGAGGTGATTGTTTAGAGGCCACAAGCAATCTTCTGGCTTTATATGCCTGAGCAAATATTCAAAAAAATATCTGAAGTCATAATAATGATTTAATTAATGCACTTGTTAATTGCATTTGGAAAGTAATTTTGGAGACATGTGGAGCACAGAAGGAGAAAGACGGAAGCTTTTAAAAATGCATGAGGAGCCAAAGCTGCAGAAGCAGAATTGCCGATTAAGAAAAGCAGAGTCACCCTATGGTATTTTGTGAAGTAATGCATGTTGCTGTGTCCTTAAGAGGTGATTTGTTATATGATCTATAAACTGTTTTTCTGTTCCAGCACAGCTGAAAGGCAGGATACACGCAGATTAATCATGCATTAGCCTTTGTTAAACTCCTTTAACTAAATATTGTTTTGGGATGCTAATGGCTATGTAGGACATCCTGTGGTAAGTCTGCTTTACATTTTCTCTTAAATTAATTGGGTGACTTCTCCATTCATTGTAATTAGAAAGTTAAAACACGATTTCCTCCTTCTGGACATCACATGGCTGCCCAGCTCCAGAACTGAGATAGAGATGGTTAAATCTGAGTTGAATAAACTTTTGAAAATCACAGCTTGCTCTTGCATTGCCTGCTAAATTCTGCATCTTTTCTCCAAATAGATGTCATGCTCCCCACTGCTGCCACCTATTCTCTTGGGATTGGCGCTGCCCTTGTTCAATACCACAGGCATTGCCTCCTCCCTCTGCTGGTGCAGGTTTGTGTTGTGAAGTTCAAGTCTTGTATAAGGGAAGGGCAGATCACACTGCCTCCCATACACTGATTTGGAAGCATGGCATACCAAACATCTCGGCTGTAGCAAAGTTCTGTGATGAAGATACGCCCTCCTATGCTTGTGGTCATAGTGGAAGCCTGCAGAAGAGTAGGAGATGGATTTAGACAAGTGACTCATCCTTTTTGTTTGAGGGTTTCTGAAGACACCAGAGTGATTTAGGAAGATGAGATCCACGGATGCTCCCAGTTACGATGAGTCACTGAACAGAATTAAAGTAGGATTTGCAAAAGCAGCTAAATTATAGTGTTTTTCACTGCAGAGACATGCTACACTGATTTATTTCATTGCATCATCTGAAAAATGAAAATATCACTCTCCCCAAATAATAATTAGAATCTACAGTGTCTTAATATATGAGGAAGTATCAGTTAGATTTGCTGACCTTTGGATAATAGAGCTCACAAAGTTTAATGTCACAAGCAATGCCTCTAGAGAGAGATTTGGTGACAAGGGCTGAGAGGGAATGGGGGTCTTGAAGTTCAGAATATATGGGGTGGAACATAGTGGGTATATCACCATTCAGGTTTATGCTCCAATTTCACCTTTATATGCGTGACTGAAAAGCGATGATATGGCATTTTGCTCTTCTCAGTGCCTTAATGTGTAGTTGGCGGAATAAATTGTCTTTCCAGAAGAAATCCTGTCATCATTAATAAATAGTAAAGATGCATTAGTAATTACAAGTATTAATTTTTCAGTTTTTATGCAGAGATGTTTCACTTAGTATTTGCAGCTGCATGGTATTGTGCTTAATTGTGCTGTAATTTTGTTTCCCCTGAAATAAGAGTGAGTCCCACCAGACCAGCCCCAGAAGTCCCAATTCAGGAAAAAAACTTGGACACATTTAATGCTAAGGCTGTACTTACATCTCTACAAAACAAAGATGTGATAGTAATAGAAGCAAAGGATTGTTACTTGTTGTACAGCTTTCCCAGGATGCACTGTATTTATCTTTTTTACTGCTGGGTGGTTTTCTGCCAGCCTGGCTGATGAGGGGCCAGCCCTGTTCGTTTTGTCAGAGATAACACACACCCTGATCTACCTCTGTCTTCCAGCTCAAATCAAGCCAGTGTTAGTAGACCTACTCGATACCCCAGTAGCACCTTCTCCCTTGTCTCTTCGGAAGCACACTTCGTGCCCTTTTCCAATTGCATTTCATTCATGTAATCAGCTGTTTGCCAGGAGAGCTTGGGCTGTGAAGCAAGTCCAGGGCAGGTCCCTGTGGTATTCTAAGCAATGTCTGAAATGCGGGCAAGGAGAAGAAAACAATGAGAACAAAACCTTCCTCGCTTCCTTTTCCTTCGACTCTTTTCCTTTGTCTTCATTTAAACTGATGTTATGATCAGGAGCTGTAATGAAAGAAAATGTTGTTCACAGAATGGTGGTTTTCAAAATTTATATAATTTCCACTTGGGTACAAATGATGAGTCCTAAGCAGTTCCATCTAATTATCTTTAAAAAAACCAAAACAAACACCCCATTGTATTAAAAAAAAAAAAAAAAGGAAATGTAGAAAGATTAGCTTCATAGTCTGAGTCAGGCTGCTGGAAAATATTAATGCTTTAAAAGATGTTTCTGTGGTTACTTTTCATGCTAAATAATGTCCTTTGGATTTGATTATATATTGTATTTATGATGTGTTCATTCAAACAATTATTAATTTTGAGCTACAGCCAATTACTTTCTAATTTCATTTTACTTTGCATGATTGCAAAAATGCTGTTATTGCTTGTTTCAGTGAATGTTGCAGATTACATTTTCCTAGCCAAAGACATGCCCATTAATCTTGTCATTTAATCCTGTAAAATGTTTATATGAAAGTACCCTGAGTTATCAGCTCCTGAAGTCCTGGGGCAAGGCCTTAAATTGAGATCGTGAAGTAGGCAGTGGGAACTGCACTGGGAGTTCACTGCTATGCTTCCCATACCATTATTTTGGGGCTTGTTGCTTCAGTAACTTTAGAATATGAAAGCTTCAGCTAGAGTTGAATAGAAATTTCATTTCAAAGTATTTATTTTTATCAAAAATTGCTTCTGTCACTCATTTCTCAAAATGTGTCATCTTGTTTAAATTTTACTTTTAAAATACCAAAGAGTATTGTTGTGTTAAGAAACAGGATGTTTTAGAATGGGAATGTTCTGAAGAAAATATTTTCTCTTTGTTATTTGAAATAAAAACACAAGAAGAAAGTAGTTTTTGCTTCTGACTATAGGCATTCCTGCCTTAGCCAAGATCGGAAGGTCCTAAATTGCTTACCAAGGCAGGATTGTTATTTCCACTTCATAGGTCTAGTGCTTGCTTGAGATCATACAGGAGTGTGTATGGTAAAGCTGGGAGCTTGCTGAGTGTCTCCTATATCTTGGTATGACAACTTGGTGTCAAGATTGCGTTGTAGCACTAACAAAATAGGGCTCTTCAGGGGCAGCCAGAAACTGCTTGCTGTCCCTGAAGAGTCCAGCTGCCCTGTGAATAAGGATGAAGGATGCATTCTGCTATCCTGATTAACACTAATTTCTAATTGAAAACTGTTCTGGTGGTTTAGTTCCAGAGGAAATGTTGCCTTTAGTCTCAACGCTTGGGGGGGGGATCATTAGAGAAGCTCAGTGTTATCCAAAATAAGGCAGTCAATGAGGAATGCTTCCTACATTAGCATCAGCCTAGCCTGGGGACAGTCATTTCTGGATCTCTAAAAGGCTCACTTTTGTGTCTCTGCAAATGATAAAATCATATCCTTGTTAACTCTACAGGGGATGTCTTATTTAGGTCAAGATGTCAGAGATGATGTATAGCTGGGTTAGCTCCTAGCTTTTTCCTTAGGACTCTTACTGCTTTTTTTGATCAAAAGGTTTGTAGTTTTCCCATGGAAAAGTAATCTTTTGGGAAGTCTGATTAAAGCATATGACTTTCTGTAGCTGACAGGGATATGGCTGGTGCCACGTTTGGCTGCCTTTGATTTCTTATCCTGAGGGATCAGATACCCATTCACAGCAAGCAGACCTGAGCAAACCTTGTCCTGATGCTGCTATTGCTGTTGCGAGGTGTCTCCCATCCTTTGCTTTATCCTCTTTTCTGCATCCTTTTATATTGACAAGGCACTGCAGGGGCCATGGCAAAGGTACTTGCCAAGTGCACAAGGCGGGGGGGGGGGGGGGGGGGGGCGGCAAACTCCCAGTTCTTGGTGACTTTATCATCTTCCCCTGCTCAGACAAAGAGCTCACTGTGGGTGGGAGTATAAAAGAGGTCTGATTCTCCTTCTTCTGAGTTGGAAACAGTAAGATGTCTTTGCCATAATTATTCCTTATCTTATAAAACCACAGTACTTTTTTTCTAGGAGCATTGGTTGCAGGGTGGTGAGAGGTAACAGCATCATAAACTTGTGTTTTCTAATGGCTTCATTGCTTGCTGCTTTTTAGTTTAATATTTGCCTCCTCCATCGGGCTATCCTCTGACCTGTGGGTATTACTACACTGTATCATTCTGAAGGGCAGTGACAGTGTAAAACTGTTGCCTTTGTGATGATCAGCAGAGATGAAAGAAGCATAATAAATGTGAGAAAGGAGTGGCAGGTAGAAACCGCTTTCAAGGTTTGTAATTTTTCAGCGACTTTTATTCAGCAGTGCATGTGGATTGAATGAGCTTGGTTGAGCTTTCTACAACATAATACTGTCTGGGGAGGTCTCAGTACAAGCTTCTGATGTATCACTGTGGTATCCAGACCTTTTCAGAAGACCCATCTGGGATGGGTTTATAACTGCTAGTGTAACAACACGGTAGCCATTTTCTAAATGTGTGTGGGACCAGCACAATACTCAAGTTCTTTGTTAGACAGGGATAGTACTTTGGGAAGGAGCACTGGGAGATGAACGCTTGCTCAGAGTGCAGTAAAGTAGTTAATTGCATCTTAAGCCCTGGACGTCTGGCTGTTATAATTACAGGCATTGCTATAGGACAGTCCACGTTGCTATGAATTAAACAAACAAAACCAGATACCACCCACTTGTTTACTTGGTTTATGGGAGGAGATTTCCAAGGCTTTACAAGTGGAAACAAAGTCAGGAGTTTACTAAACGCACTGTCCTTTCCCATTATTTCCATGATGAACCAGTTTGTGCTTGTCCTGGAAGAAACGTAAGCAAAGGTTATTTTGACCACAGAGATCTAATCAGAAGCTGCTTCTTTGAGCTGCAGCTTTACAGATGCAGTACACAGCCCTTTTAATTAAACACCCATCCTCGTAATCAAGTGCTTGGCTTTTGGAGATGTCACCTTGTATAACTTGATTAGATTTTACTCTGCTAGAGGATGGAATCAATTTTTCTTCTAGTTGTTTGCTAAGAGGTTTTTTATTAATAACGCAAATGGAAATTAGACTTGGAAGGTCTCCTCCTAGTATAGATCTGGTTCTTCTTGCCAAGTCCATGTTCTTGGCTCTGTAGCTGAATCAGTGATGACTTTGGCTTGTTCTGGGCCTTGGTTTTCCCTACATCATTTTCTTGTGCCAGTTCCTCATCTGTAGAATGCAAGTAGCATTCCCTAAACTCATAATCCCTTCGTTACTGTCAGGTATCCCAGCTCGCTGGCAATGAGGACTGCGTGTGTAGATGGATACATCCTGGTGGGGTTTGTCTCTTAAGGTTTGCTTAACTTAGGAACTCAGGTTATACAAGTCAAACTTGAGAAAATATGCAAATACATTGAAAAAACAAACTTTGACACTTCAAAAGCAAGCAGGGTTCCTAGGGTAAAGGTAAGCCTGTCTGGATTAAGTGGCTCTGACATATTGCGTGACTGCCTCTTTCTAGAGCTCTGACTCATTTATGCAGTAAAACATTTATGTTTTACAGCAGCAGGGCATGTTTGCATAGGTGAAGTAAAATTGCTCAGGTAGAAAAGGCTGCTCCAGGCTTCTGTCCCCTGTAGGCAGCAAATCTGTGTGCAGGTGCTCAGCATGGACACTTGAGAAACCTCTGCATTTGGTGCCTGCTCAGCGCTGGGGATGTATAATTGATAGGGGCATGTGTCCCTGCTGCAGGCTCCTAACAAGACTCACGTACATTAATGCATTATCTTCCCAGGCCTCAGGGGCTTCGGATTTATGTACACGTGCAGGTTATGTGGGGTAAATCTGTAGTGTCAGCTATTCTGTGTACATGCTTATCCTGCAGTAGAAGTGAGGTAGCTTGTTTTCCTTCACTGGGGAGGAAACTACCTTTTGCTTACTGATAGGAGAGACATAGGGAGTGAGCATGACATGGTTGATGTCCTAAAGATTGACTTCTGATTTTCACATGTGCAGTTGGGTCTGTGCCAGTGTCCATATTTGTACAAGTAAAGAAGAAATGGGGCAGAGTCATAGGTCATTTGGCTGTAACTTTGAGACAAAGTAGATGCAGGAACTCAAGGGGTTGGTAAATTGCAGAAAATTGGGGGACATTGCAGAAAAGGAGGTTAACTGGTGCTCATCTGACTAATCCTGACTGTCTTGGTGAAGCTGGGCTATCTTTGATAAGTCTCATCATTAGTAGTTCAACAGCAGTTGGAAATACTTAATGGAATTTACTAATTTGATCAGTAATGGAGACCGCTCCTCAGTGGAGAAAGAAAATGGACTCCCCATGGATGAGAGTGCAGCAATACCCAATTATCTCATTCTAGCAGTTGCCCTCTATGCCCATACATATTCAATCATTGTCATTTAGTTCTGGCACCATAAGGATCTGTCACGTAATAATTTGTTTTACTTGTAGCCATTTCCTTTTGATAAAGTAAATGTCAGGTGGCTATTCATGGGCATTTTGCTGATGATCTGATCATTGAAAAAATTGTTCAAATGTTTCTGTATTGATTAAATTAGCATAAAGAAGGGAAAGCTGCGTATGCTGCCATAAATTAACCAATTTATTTGTGGGGTTTTTTTTGTGTGCTAACTAGAACTGTAGAGATCTGCCCTAAAGCCCGCTTTTTAATCCTTTACTGATATTTTCACCTAGGAATAATATATCTATTTGCCCACTGTGGGTCTGTGTTTTTGTTGATAAGAGCTCTAACTGTGGTCAAAGACGGGCATAAAATTGGAGGATGTCGCATGTGAAAACTCTCTTGCGCTCACCTGAGTATAGCAAGAAAGCAGTATCTGACAGCAATCACCATATTTAAGAAATGGATCCTGATCCTCCAGTCTATTTCAAGAGGAAGTAATTGTAGCTTTTTTCTTATTGTGATCAGATGTGAAGGTCGGCATATGTTGTGAATCTTAATTCTGTATGTCAATTTCTCTGTGTACATAAACCTACATAACTCTGCAGGTACTAGGTATGTGTGTATGCTATGAATGAATTATAAATGTTTAGTTAGGCTTTTTAGATCTCTTTATCACATCTTGAGAGCTCATTAAAACAAAGCAAATGCAATCCATCAAATTTACTGGTAAAATGTGACAGGCAGTTACGTTAGGGGATTAAAATCATAGATTCCTGGAGGTGCTCTGAAACAGAGCAAGCAAAGGGCTCGGTTCAAATTTGGTGCTACAAGCATTCATACTGGATGGCTCATGCGATACCATATGTAGTTGCAATTCATAGTAAAGTGGTGGCCTTTAGGTCAAATCATATTTTAAAGGAAAAAAATCAAGGCTTTATCTGGTTTTGTTTTGCGTTTCAAACACAATCTGTTATCTTAGTTTTTTTGCGTACAGTGTGAGATAAACTCTGGCATACATGTCCCACAGAAGAAAGACAAAATGTATGTGAAGCTATTTGGCAAGGCTGTATAACAGCCAGCTTTATTTAAAAGGTAAAAGGCTAAGAAAATACATTAACATTTGTAATCAGCTACATTTCATGTGACTTATGTGTAGTCCAGGATCATGTCTGAATTGTACTATGCAAGGTAGAGGTAAATATTGGGTATTGGTGCAAATGTAAGTTTGCATTTTGTTCAGCCTTGAGCTTGCCTAAACTATAAATCATCAGCCTAGAATTTTTCAAAGTAATCTAAAGGAAATTCAATGAGCTTTTAGTATTTAAGTCCTTTTTTTATCTGTCTCGTATGTTCCATTTCCCTCTCTGTATTCCAAACATAACAATACTTTGTTCTTCATCTGGTTGTTTTTGAATGTAAGCACCTGACCTCAGCACTGGCCTCTCTCCCTGTGAATGTCCAGCATTCTGCAAAATAGGATTTTACTCTATGGCTGACAGTTTTGGGTGAGGTTTTTATGTTTCCAAAATGTCCTTAACAGCCCCTTAGTAGCCTCTCTGAGATGATCTGATGTTCACCTCTCAAAAAAACATTAAGCAGTATCCCTGGATGGGCAGACAGCCTTTTCAGCCAGAGTATGGACTGAATGGTCAAAGGTGATTTCTATTAGCTACCCAATCCCCAAAGTGTGTATTTTTAGACTGATAAAAACCAAAATAGCAGGTATTTCTTAATGGAGGCCACGATGTTGCATCATACTCAGCAGCACTGCCAGAGATCTCTTTTGCGTTCTGTTTTACAGGCTTCCTCTCTCATCAGCTTTTGCGAAGGCTGCCAATACATAGGGCTCCTTCTAGTTTCAAAGTCTAGTGACAACCCAAACGAATGTCACTGCAGTATGTGTTGGTATGATATTTACTTATGGAAATTGCAAACCTGTTGGCTTTAATAATGCACTAGATTTGTTGCTCTGTAAGCCCTGATGTAATTGTTATAATAAATAGATATTGTAGATAAGCATATACTGTAAATAAATATGACACTTAGGTTTAATTTCATTTGGCTGGGGAAGAGAAACACAACAAAATACCATGGGTGTCTTTATCCCGTGATTTACTTTAGTCCCAAATATAAACAAGGCCATTTTTCAAATGCACGAGTCTAAATTGGAGACACAGATTTTGCTTTTTAATGACTTCAATGTCACTTTGTCCCACGAACCTCCATTTTACATGACCAAAGTCTTAATCTGAAAGGCATATTTTTCAAATGCAGATCAGACAACCCTAATTCTTATTTCATTCATCTGCTTGGATCTCCCAGCACGTGGGTGCCAGAACATCAGCTAGAGTTAATTGGCATTGTGCAATTAAAGTCAATGTAGCTATGCCAATTAACACTAACATTGCATTCGGATAAAATAATGCAGGCATGGTCCTAAGCTCTACATACCAACCATTAACTTCTGGCTAGTGCTTAATTCTTGCTTAAACAAAACATTGCTATGTGAACTCCACAACACCAGCAGCAGGGAATTACTTGTTTATTACCCATCAGCCTTTTGTAAAGCTGCTCTTAAAATGCGCAGAGTGCCTTCAAATGCCTTTTAAGTCAAAGGGATTTTGTATCCCTAGATCTCAAGATCTGGTCCCATAATTCCTTTGATTTAAGGGGTACCTTTTCACAGCCCAGTGTGTCTGCTTCACTTTCAGCGGATTAGTTCATCGTTAGATCTCTGTCTCCCGTGCAGACAAAGATTAATGCTGCCATCAGAGGTTTCAGAGTTGCATAAGCTGCAATGACATATTTTTCAGTAAGTGGGCTAACTCCTGCTATTCATCAGAGTTGGGAGGAAGAAAAAGATTCCAGGAAACTAATTGAAGGCTTGTAATGGGAATTTGAAATAAAGACTCGAGGCTGTTGTTCCCTTGAGTTCGGGGCCATGCTTCACTTCATCATTAATGATCTTAGGAAATGTTAATCCATGTGATACAACTTTCATGGAAAGCATTTGTGCTTTTGCAGCGTACAAATTAAAAACACTGTAAAGCCTGGAAGAATTTAGTCAGCTTGGGGGAAGGGTACTAAAGGGGACTCGGAGCCTTGGATTGATGCTATGAAAATTGTATGATGCTTTGCAGATGGCTGGATACAAATCTCCTAGCTGCCTTACCTGCTGCTTTTGAATCTTGTAGCGGCTAAATATAGACAAGTGTTTCTTTGACTGGCGTCAGTAGTATAGCTCTGCTGAACACAAGGGACTTTCATCAGTTTATACCAGCAGAGGACTATTTTGTGATGGAAGTAATAAACTAGAAGTGACCAAGGTATATTCATGTTGTTTCACTGAAAACACACAGTCTGAGTCTTCAAGCACTTGCATCCCCTGCTCCCCCTCTCCATCTCTGCTGGCCTTAATTCCCATGGTTCTGGGTACTCTGCTGACCAAATTCTTCATGTTGTCTGAGCTCTGCTAATGTGGTAGGGATGGGGAAGCTGCCAGAGGCAACAGCTTTAGTGGTTAGAAAAAGTTGTAGCTGAATCTGTGTTTCTGAAAGATGGCAAATCTTCTGAGACGTACTGCAAATCAAACAGTTTTCTGAACAAAATGCTTCCTTACATCGTGATAATTTTGGGCTTTTAATCTATAAATTAACAAGCAAAGATACCTGTAGAGCAAAAAAAAAAAGAGAAAGAGGAAAGGCAGGCACTTATCTTCCACAGTTGATACACGTGCAGATACTGAATTATTCTACATATCAAACTAATTACTGTAATGAAAGGATAATAATAATCCTCTAGCAGCCTGTGAGATTGCTTGATGATATACTGGGCATCTTTTAGTTTGCCACTACTTTAATCCCTATTTAGTTGGTGACTAATGAATTACAACCCGGAGCTCTTTGTTATGGACCCTTTTATTGAAATAATTTCACTTAGCTATTTATTATCCAGTTCCTGTTTTAGTTCCTGATTGCTTTCTGCTGTATGGGCGCAGTGAGCGTTTAGAGTAAAAGCGTGCACTTTGAATTCTGGTATGGCTCCATGCATAGGTAGAAATAACAGTTCTGGCCACAGAGGAATGATCAAGCCAGGGTCAAACTCCACTTGTACACCCAACTTGCTGCTTCTGTTTTGGAGACACGCAGACCTTCAGGCATTGAACGTAATTTTGTGTGTAATTCTATTAAGGTGGGCATTTCCTTCCTGACAGCTCTGCCTTGAAGCAAGAGAACTGATGGCCGATGTAGCTAATACACTACTTAAAATTGCACTTCAGTGCTATGCACAATAAATGGAGCAAAAAGTGCTTGGTGCTGAGTCAGTACAAGCTGAAAGGGTGTGAAGTTGTCTCTTCTTCCTCTGACTTGCTGCATGCAGGCTTTCAGCCACGTCTGTCACACAAACAGGAGGTCCATCTTCTAAGGGAACATGGTGAGTCAAAAGGTTAAAAATCATAAACTGCTCAGGTGAAGCTGATTGAGTCTGGAGGTACCACTGCTGCTGTCCTTCCACTCTACAAAGTTGTTCAGCCCGTGTAGGGAGGGAGTAAACTGGAACTAAACTAGTAGAACGGCACATTGCTTTGGTGTAAATGACAACACAAGCTGCAGAGCAGTGAAGAATCATTTTCACAGAGTGGAGGAGTTTGTAATGAACCTTATAAATAATTTCTTTCCTGGAGACACTTTGGATATATCTGTGAAGTCAGTATGAAAATTAAGGCAAGCACTCTAAGTGCCGTTTTCCCTTGGAGAACTGAATGTAGTTTATTCTGGGATATGAAATATCAGTCAGGCAGATAAGAGGCAATGTTATTTGTGAGTCTACGGTGTTCCATTTTGTACTTATTGTGTAGTTCCTGTTGATTATATTTTTATTACAGTCTGCCTGACCTTGACTAGCAGCATTAAGCAAGTGTGTGTTTCAGTTGGTACTTATCCAGGAAGATTTTTTTTTTTATACTAGACAGGGAGCAGATACTGCAGCATTCACAGCAGAGTTCCAGAAAACTACAAAATCCTTCATTAGCACAAGAGGCTGTGGTGTGGTTCCTTCCCATAATTAGCTCAGTTGTTAAGTGCCTGAAAGAGTTTTTAGAATGAAGAAAGTAGCAGAAAGCAGGAACTAATGGGAAAAAGGCTGTGAGAGAAACAAATCCTGAGCCCATCTCCAAGGCAAAATAGGTAGAAACATGCCTGTTCTTCCTTGTGGGATCCAGCCCTGCAGAGCTTTGCCAAGGCTTTGGTGCCGTAGGAACATCTGTAATACTTAGCTTTGGGGCTCTGAGCCCATCACTGAATTGCGTATGGCTTTGTGGGCGGTAAGCGTGCAAAGGTTTAAAATTACTGCTGGAATTTAGCACAATTGCAATACTCTGTGGTTGGGGATCTTGCACTTTTACCTTCCCTCGTTGCTTCTGAGAAGTCTGTGGAGGGCAGCTGTGTGCAGCCTTTTGTCGCAGGGCTGGTCTAAGCTGCAGCAGGCTCTTAATAATGAGGTTCCTGCCAGGTCTCGTGCAGTGGAAGCTGCACCTACACAGCCTTATTCTGAATGGGTGTGTCTGCAGGGGAGGCAGGCAGCTTGGTCATGCTAGTGCTGCATTTTGTATTCCAAACAGGGCTACAAACATGAGAAAGAGATTTTCCCCAAAGCACAGAGCAAATCAGTGGCTGCTGCAGCAGCAACTCTGGTTTCTCAGCATCAAGCTGCCTTAGAGGGAGGGAGTGACTCTTCCTCTACAAGGACAAAACTCTTGTAATACTCCAGAAATTACAGCCTATGAGTATCTCTTTTTAGAAGACACCTTGAAGTTTTCTTGTTGAGAATGCAACTGTTGCGTAAAGGGCTCAGTCTTTGGTATTGCCTGGCACAGCAGCCTTGTCTAACGGGACGCTGAGGACTGCTACCCCAAAATAAAAGCAGGGCTGCTTGGGGCTAGTTCCACTTGCAGGGTTGGGCTCTAGCCAGCCTCCTTGCCCCAGCACAGCGTGCTCTGCTGTGCAGTCTTACAGGCAAGGAGGGCTCCTAAGCAGCAGAAATTGCTCTGTGTGTGTTAAGGTGAAATTTTAACTGCCCAGAGCAATTTTCTTGCTGATCTGTTCGTCTAGCCTACTGCTGTTTCTTGTGTTATTTTTAAATCTTCACAGTGTAGCGGTAGTGAGGGAGAAGGCTGCCTTAATTACTGCAGATAAAATAAATCAGGGAAATCTCATTGCAAATGCAGGGAGACGAGACAAGCCTAACTACAGCTCCCTGAGTCATCCTGCCAATAAGGCTATTAATTTTAGTCTGAGGGAACAGACTGCATATTCAGAGGCACTGTTAAGAGGTATTGCAGGCTTTCAGATCTATGGGATGCTTGCTCCCATACTGATGGCTAAAGGATCCAGCCAGATGATGTAATGCTCTCTTGGATGAGAGTTGCCAAAGTGAAGAGACAATATATGGAAAGACTCCTGGGTAGAAGATCTTAAACCTTATTTTCCTTTGTGGAAAGATTGATGGAGGGAGTCTGTCATATACGTATCTTTAGAATATCTATTTATAAGATGCACTTATTGTTAAGAAATATGTCAGTCCTTGGATCTAATGGTGTTTTGCTAATTTGGGTGTACAAGTAAATGAATCGGAGGCGGTATCACTCAAGGACTAGAGCAGTGACTTCAGATATAAGGGAATCTTGTGTTCATTCCCAACTCTAGCACTTGGGTAAGTCACCTTTCTCACTACATCAGTTTTCACTCTTTTTACATTGTAAAACCTCCTGGAGAGTCAGCAGTGGTCCTAAACTGTGTCCTTGAGATCTGGCACTTGTCCTGTCCAGAGGATGGAGGGGTTGCCTGAGGTCTTGCATTATTTAGTTTGTTCTGTGACCAATTTTGGACTAATGGATCTGCAGTCTCAGGCTCTGTAGTTTTTACAGTATTAGCCAACAGAAGGGATGATACATCTGCCAAGATAAGCCTTAAATTTTTTATGCACCTGAAGTTTAGGACCAGAAGAAGCAATCCAAGGTGGAAAATACAAAGGTGGGAGGCAGCTGGTTACATTAGTGTAAGAATTACCCTGGCTGCTTTAGTAGAAGTTAATGCTGCAGGTATGAGAGCTCTCTGCTTCTAGTGAAGACAGTGAAATCCAGAAGTCTTCTGCATTGTGCAAGATCAAATTCCTGTCTGCCTGTGACTGGGTTTCACTGCACTGTTCACTGGATATGTCCACCCTCTTGTGATATATACAGCTGTAACTTCTACTTGCGCATCCATATATGGATGTCTTCTTGCCTGCTCCCCATTTTTTTTTTTGAGCTGGTTTGTAAGTGTAAATTGTCAATAAGTGTTTTTATTTTTTTATCTTTAGGTTTTTTTCCCCCCTCTCTCCTGTGGCTTACAGGAAGTTCCCTCCCATCTGTTCCTACCATATGTTTTTGATGGCAATTTGCACACTGGATTAGAACATGGGGATGATTGGGACATTGCATTGCAATTTTTAAAAATAATTTCTCTTGGCAAAGTGGGATTTAGCTGCACCAAAAAAAAAAAAAGCAAGCATACTATTTTTCATCTGTCTGCCCAGTTTTTTCACACACACAAAATCAGTGATCAGCTACATTAAAACAAACATGAGGTAGGTTTTAATTACCATTACTTAGCTATAAAGGAATGAAACAACACTCCATCAGGCTCTGGATATCCAGACATCATAAATAACCCAGTTCAATCCTAGAGGCAGTGAGTGATCACTTCAGCTGCATTAATTGCAATAATCACTAAGCTCTACTTTTTTAAATGCCTCATCTGAGGGCAGAAAGTGAACAGGCTGGAGAAGCAGCCTGGTTTGTTCTGACCGTGTTCTGTACCTGCTGCATCACTCCAGCAGGATCTCTTTTCTGCAGTGGAACAAGAAGAAGCCTCCATCACAAGAAACTATACCAAACAGCAGTGCTCCTACATTGCTTGAGTTTGTAAGGTTATTCTGTTGCTTTAAAGTAGCGTTTTCATTTGATGATACTGGGGATTTGCTCATGGTATTTCCTCTGTATTTTTTTCCTCCTCATATCTTGGTGTGGACCTGTTTCTTTGCTTGCATTTTGTTCTCAAAAAACAAAATACAGGGTGCATTTGTATGTGCTAAAAAACAAAGTGGTGGTAGAATTTAATTGGAACACAAAGGCAGTGTGGTGTCAGCCCATTAGTTATTATAATTAGCACTGCACAGTTATTAACACAGCACAGTCCTGCCAAGAAATTCTCATGGGCTCGGATCAGCCCTGAGTGTCAGTGAGTAGTATTCTGTTTGTCTGGTAAAATGAAACCCAAGCTCAATGCTGGATGCTGCTGTTCTGAAGGCAGTGTTACCTTTCTGCTTTGCATTGGTGCAAATCAGTGCTGGTTCCATGGGGTGTGGTGCCAGTGGAAATGTAAAAGGAGATACGCCGTCCTAACTGGAACACCAGTCCAGGGAATGAGAGATGGGAACTTGCTATTGCCCAAATAAGAAGGTGCAAACTCTGCTTACCTGCTCATGTTTTTACTGACAGTGTCTTTGTGTCTGGCAGTCAAGTTTCTAGAGGGTTACAAGAGCTTCGTTCAGTGCCTTTTGAAACTGATGGGACTTTGTGGTGACAAAGTCTGGGTCATGCCCTGCAGTCACTGATATTCATGGTATACTTTCACTTTGCTCCATAGACCAAGTGGAGAAGGTTCAGAAAAGGGCTATGGAGTAAATCAGGGGAACAGAGATCCTATTCTATGGAAAGCTTAGATCTTAAACTCTGCTGGTCAAGTCCCTGCTTACTTAACCCAGGAAATTTAAGGATAAGAAGTGATACAAATATGCTCTCTATATAGAATGGAGGTAAGCTTGGAGGGGGAGGAACTTTTAAGGCTAGCAAATGACATGGGCAAAACAAGAAAAACGAAGAAGTTGCCCACAAATCAAGGTTAGCTTTGAGAAGAAGTTTGAATTTTGTGAGATTAAATTTGATGCTCTGTGTAGAAGATGCATGTAGTTTTATGTTCCAATAATTGCTCTAGATAACACTCAGTGTGGCTCAGCACCTGAGGACCGAGTCCCAGGCAGGGTTTCTGGTGAGGAGTTAAGCTTAAGCAAGACTGAGCTTGTTTGAGGGTTTTGATTCGTTATTCCGAAGGGCCTGAAGAGGTATGCCAGTCTGCTGAAGGAATCTAGAAGCTGTGTTCTGCTTTCATAGGATGCTTTAGGAAATCCAGTCATTACTACATGAAAAAAATGCAGGTTTTTGGTTAGCTAAGGAAGCCTGTTTCCCTCCCTGTTGTCTTCATGGCTGCGCTTTTATGCAAGTTGTGCAAGATCTCCTAAGGGTTGTGCTTGTGCCTGTAGTCAGTCTCTCAGTGTAGGCATTATACTGTGATCTTTCATCTCTGCCCAACATTATGTTGAAAACTTGTAGGAATAAGCACCTTTTGCCAAATCTGCTGACTGGCCAGTAGGTTCAATGGACTCAATTAGGTTTGACCTAGACAGTCTGGGTTTTGAGGTGTGGCAATTGTACTGTGCAGTTGGTACCACTGAGAATCCAGGCGAGATGGCAGGAGAGCAATGTTCATACAAGGGGGAGGAAACAGGAATGCTTTGCACCCAAGGCACTGAGTGCTCCATGCATTTCCATACCCCAGAGTACAGAAAGATTTTAAGCCAATAACATGAGAAAAATTGCAGGTTAGTCATTCTCATAAGTTGCCAGTCCTGGGCTAGGATATTTTAGAGAGAGCGTATACTTCAGTGTCTGACAGGCAGACCTGCCAGCTGTAGGGCTATGCTCACACACAGCATGGTTGCATAAGCCTCATGTTTTAAAACAAAGAAAAAAAACCCTACTAAAAATGCATTAAAACTGCAAGCACTGTAGCAAGGTTGGGTTCTGTTTCTTCTGCTTGTAGCAGAAGGTGAATGTATGGGGTTGCTATACCATGTTCGCATGCTCTGTTGTATCTCGTTTGCTAAATGCTACCAGTTTATTTTGAACCATATGAAACAGAAGTAAAAAAGCAGTCTCTAGAATGATTTTTAAAATTAATCTGCATAATACAAGTCTAATTTAAGTAAATGCCTTCAAAGGCACAGCAGACCCATGAGCCTTCTGACTGGGCAGTGGTGTGGTTATATCTTTAAATCTCTTTATTCTACAGTAGATTTTTTTTTCCCCCCATATAGAAAACCCCACCCATATCTCTGCAGTATCTGCAGCATGAATTAGAAAGTCCATTGGGACATCTAGGTCAGCATGAGCAGATCTGACATCAGCCTGCAGATTATGCCCACAATCAACAGTGCTGCAGTTGTTTTTCTTTCCTCCCCCTCTTTGTACTAGGAAAAAACTATTCTCAAATGGCAATTCTAAGAAATGTTAAAATGACTCTACAGACAGTCTTGTCAAAATGCCATTCTCTGCATCAGAAAAACCTCCCATGCCTCGTGTGTAGAGAATATATATAATACAATAATGTATATTTGCTAATGCAGTATTGACTGGAATTCAGAAACCCAGCAGAGCGATGTAAGAGGAAGGAAGCTGAAAGCTGATGATGATGCAGAGAGGAAAAATGAAACTGTGTTACCTGATAATAAGAGCTTTCAGCAGCAGAACCTGTGGCCAGATTCAGGGCTTGGTTGCATTGCTGTCTAACGAGAGCTACTCTGCCAGATTCACAGAATTGCTCTGTCTACTTCTGTAAATGAATTTGCCCTGAATTGGCAAATCTATACCAAAATACCACTTCTTGCTTCTGTCCCCTGTCTGCCAAGCAGGCCCTGCCTACATTTTAATTTTTTTTCCCCCTAGATCCGTATATTAAGATATACTTCTGAATTCTCTAATTTCCTGTGCTTTTCACAGCCACAGGGGCTGTCTCTTAGATCCTTGCGCTATTTTTACAATACTCTAATTATGTTGGCCTCCGTGGAATTATGCCTGATGTATCCTAGGGTAACACTAAACTTGAGCTCCCCAATCCTAAGCCCAATTATATGTTGGTGTAATTCGCTGGAATTAACCTCAATTTACCACATTGTACCTTGGGACAAAATTTATCCCTCTGGATGTTGTTAAAGCAGCTGGGAATAGTTGTGTTCCCTAGCAACTTGCTTTGAAGTGAGGTGGAAACCTTAAAGATTTCTCTATTCCCTATAGAATGGGAACTTGTGTTATACTTTCACTATGAGCCATCCAAAAATGGAGTAAGGTAGAGACATTATGCCTGAGAGCTTTTGGCTTAAGTAGAGTTGACAGGCAGAGACTGGGAAAGGAAGGCAACTGATGCAGAAGAAGTCAAAAGATTTACTCAGAGTCATTCTGCAGATCAGTGGCAGTTCTGGAAATACAATTCACGTCTAGTGTCCAAGTCACACTCCCTATTAGAAGAAAATCCATTTTTTCACAGGGAGCTTTTGCGCAGCATAGGTAGCATTTCCCTTCTAATCACAAACCATTATTTTCCAGTACAGAAAGTCTGGATTGTATCCTGCCACCCACGTGTCTCACCTGGTGAATATCCATGTCCTTTCAACGAGCTGCAAGAGATGTCTGCATTGCTAGTGACCTTTAATCCTGGTGATGGGCCAGTAAATCTGCACCTGGGTGCCTGAATCTGGGCACAATGCACTTAAGCACGCTCATGCACAGACAGTACAGGAAAACCTGGGTGACTTCATGTCAGTCTGTGAAACAAGTATGGCTTAATCTGTTTTACTTCAGCAGTACTGATTATCTAGTGAGGTATTCTGGTATCTTTTCCTGCTGCTAGATGCAGAATAGCAGAGCCAGATTTAAGCTGCCGAGACTGATGCTGCTATGCTGAGAGTGGGATAAGTAATAAATCAAGGCCAGATGGGATGGCTGTTTCTTAATCAAAGGCCAGTACTGGACAGTGCCTTTCTGTCACTTGAATGGTGACATGCTTGGATTACTGTCCAGAGGAACCTTTGTTCCCCTGCAGAGTCCCATTAGCTTCCTGTGGGCAAAACGGTCTGTCTTTGAGGACTCGGTTGCAGACTTTATCTTCTGCTAGAGATGACTAGAAGTACTTTCTTTTGTTATTTTCCTGAATTGAACACCTTCCAGTGCTTGAATGCAGTAAAAATGACATTTAGAGCGCAAATTGGGACATAATTCTAAGTTCTGAAGTGTATTGGAATAGAAAGCTCCGTGGAAGGACAGAGTAAAAAATTATTAAATATCCTTCTAAAAACCATAACCTTTCTGTCCTATGAGAAGACAAATATTTTTAAGTTTCTCTGGTTTTATAAATGCAATACACTAACTTTATTCTTGCTTTTTTCCTCTTCTTGAAATTCTAGTATGACATGAAAAAGATGGCAGCTAAAGGTCAGCTAGCAAATTATGCTAATACTTTTCTTCTAACCTTTTTTTTCTGATTATGGTTTGGGGGGGGAAATAAAAGCATTGAATATGATTGTAAAAGATTTTCATTAGCATATTTTTCTTGCAGTGCATTGCACATTACATGCCAGTAATGGAAATGCAGAAGGGCAAAAGTTGGTACCTTGATGTAGCTTCTGTATGCCTAGATGAAACAGGAAATCTGTCTTTAATGACTTTGACTCCTTCAGCAAAAATCTTAGATTCCTACACTTAAATGTAAGGATTAGCTACATAATTTTATAGCAATAATTGGTCCAGAAAAGCTTGCACAAGAGCTAGGGCATTAGCATAAGTATTACTTCTGAATGGAAATGTAGCTGTTTTGGATCTGGGTACTGGAAGAGGGAAGGAACGAGTTTTGGGATGAGGATGAGAGGAATATGAGTTAGCAGCCTGACAGGGCTGTGTCAGTTGCTCTGCAACTGTAGAACAACAACATAGTTCCTCTGTGCCTCCTGACTAATCGTGCATGTGCAAAGCACAAATAGCTGTGTAGTGCCAAGCGCACAATGCTTGAAAATGAAGCCGCTAATTCTGCATAGAGGTGAATGAGTCTTTCTGCTGTGGAGCAGTGAAAAGGTGGTAAAACTGGCGATCCTTGCAACAATCTGGATCTTTAGTTTTCCCCTTTAAGGCTTCACACTGTGACTTAAATAAGAGTCTTGGGGCTCCCAGGCTTTGGGTGAATTTGACCTACAATGAATATGGATTATCTAATTTTGCGGCACCTGTTTAATAGGTGCAATTAGAATAAAGTGCCTGGACTCACCTGCAGCTTTGAGCCATGCTGGCAAGTGTTTGTATTTGCTTTTATTGCTGTGTGACTATTGATTCTTTTTCCATTTCGTATTCTGAAACGTCATTAATTAAAGCACCTTTCTCTTACGAATGCAAAGTGGTTTGCAGTATTAAAGGCCGTTGGGCTGAATATGCCCAAAGAAGATACCATACTGATAGATACAACATTAAGGACCTGATTAGATTGTTAACTAGTAATGAGCAATTTTCTCCCAATTAGTGTGCTGCAGCTACAATTATATGCTCTACTAAGGGGCTTCTGTGTTCCATGGCACAGGACTGTTCCTGTCAGCCCTTTCCAAGCTATGGCAGGTCAGTCGATGCTTCCCTGACAATAACGGAACATCAATTTAGTCTCTTTTGCCCCTGTGAGTTGTATTTGGCAAAGCCAAGGTGCAGCAGGAACTGAAGATTGACATTTCAAAATCGTTCGAAAGCAGTGCTCCTAGTTTGCAGATGTATTCTGAGCGTACATGGTACACAGATGGGAATTAAGCAACCATCTCATCCCAGGATCTTGAGGTTTTTTGTGTACTCAGCCTCCCTCTTAAGTTCGTATTTGGTATTATAACTAAATCTAGAGCTGAGTGAGCTAGCAGAGAGAAGAAAAAAACCCAGCTGATACCCAGAGCTGCAGTGGGGCTGATTTCCAGTCCTGCTCACTATATATGAAGGCAACCACAGAGCTTAGAACTGGAAATTATGCCAAAGGAATCCCAGATTCTGTGCAAGCTCTTAGTGCTGTACTCCAGCTCCCAACTCTGAAGTTTAACCATTTTGCTTCAAGAACTGTTTAATAGGAACAGGAACAGTTTTACATTAAAAAATGAACCTGGAATCCATAAGACTGTTCTTTCTTTGGCCCAGAGATCACCACTACTGACAGAATGCAATTAAAACACCCCCCCCCCCCCCAACACTACAGGAGGCAGCTGGGATGTGCTTAGATACAATCTGAAGGACAATAAGGTGCCCCAGACCCTGAGGACTGGTATTTGAATCTGGAAGGTGTGCAGAGTAGCAGTCCATGAGGTAATGTGGCCACCCCTGCCATATTCCTAATAGGCTGCCCTGATGCTCTGCAGTGGAAAGAGGGAAATTATTCTAAATGACAGCATCCAGCTGGGGCTGCTATTGCTTCAGTCACTCAATAGGAGAGGTTGTTGGTTTTTTGTTTTTTTTTTTTATTTTTTTTATTGCAACCAGGATGACTATGAGCATGTGATTTATTTGCATTTTTAGAGTTGAAAATAATTCAATTTGGAAGAAAATTTTTCTCTCTGGACTCACTCCCTTAGCAGTTAGCTCTGTTAACTCTAGTAGAGCTAGTGCTTTTACCGTTAGGCCGGAATAAATAGCAAGCAGCAAGACCCCAGCTACACTAGTCACTGTGCAAACACAGTGCCTGTCCCAGACAGCCGCTGGACTGAGCGGATAGAGGGTCGAAAGGAAAAGGTTCACGTTCTGCGCAGCGCAGCATACAGGGAGAGAGGCCAGGGCTTGTTACTTTAGTTCTAAAGTTTTAGCCACACAACAGCAATGTCTCAGGTTGGCGGATTGTTTTGGAAGTGACATTAATTTGTGGTTACATCACGCTCTGATTTCATCACTGCGGTGTTTGTAAGAAGCGTGTTCCACTGAAATAGCTGATGTAAAGCTTAGCCTCTGCATTGTAGATTCAAGGGCAATATCAAATCATCTTAAAACAGCACTGCCACTTAAATTGCTTTGGTTGTCATGTTGAAGGCAAACCAATGTGAGCCTTATTCAATGTTAAACTTAATATATTACCTGTTTGAAAGTCTGAGCCAAAGTCTATGAAATGAATGGGGACAGATCTGGGGTTGTCTGGTCTAGTACTTTCGGTTTAATGGTTATCAGCCCTTAACATCGTAAAGTTAGCATAACAAGATCACATGGATCCTGATCCTTGAACTCTATCTGTGCACACAATTATCTTTGTCTTAATGGTGTCTTTTAGATTGCAGCCTAGTGGATTAATTTGAATCTAGTCAAAACTGAAGATCAAAAGGAAACCTAGCGTGTCAAAAAAAAAAAAATGGTTTGGAAAAAGGTGATGTGAAGGGATATAGGTAGTTAAGCAAGGTGGAATGCCTGCTGGAATCCAAACGTGATACCTGTAATGTATAATGTAATGATACATCTGTGATGAAATGTTGGGAATGATTTATCTTGAATATGGATTGGCAAGAACCACCATGCTGTAGCTAAGCTTCCTTAGCTATTAACTGAATAGCTGAGTGTATGATTACCCCCCCTCTCCCCCCCCTTCCTGGCTGATTTTTCATATTTTTATTAGTTGAGATGGGTCTCGCTGCTCTCGCATTAGTTGGGCTCGGCAGGCGTGACTCAGAATTATACCAGTGCAATGCAGTGGAGGGCCAAGCCCATGAAACCAAATCTCCAGGAGTGTAAATCAGCGCACTTGAGGACACGGGCCAATTTCTGCAACTACCGGCCGGGCCCACAGTGTCCGTGCAGGGTCTGCCCGGAGGGTTCACTGAACACCAACATTCAGTCTCTTGTTACAGTGACTGATTTAAAAGCCACTTGCAGAGAAATTCAGGCTGCCTGGAACTTTGTGTTCTTTCCAGACAAATATTGTCTCATTAAGGAAGTAAATGATGATAACATCTTAAAACTTCAGCCGGGGTTTGTCTTTGAATGAGTTTTAGTCCTGACTCTTTTTTTCTGATAAGCTTGGAAAACCTCCAGAAATACTTAATTAATTGGCTTCCTCAGAATCTGTTGAATTCCTTTGTGTCCTGAGCAAGTTTATTTTTGGAGCACTGTAATAATGTACTGAATGAACATTTTCTTTCTCCAGTGATTGTATGAGCGTGTGTGACTTGCTGCTCTGTCCAGTTAATTTTGCATTTTCAAATTGGACCTTCCATCAGGACTTGTTCAGGACACAAGGGGAGTGTAGGTAACTCCTGATGCAAGCCAATAATAGATATTTTGTAAAACCATGGAGCTGTTGCAGTTAACAAAATCAGTTTAGTTTATAACCCTGAGGAGGAGGTGTTGCTGCACATCTGTGTGAGATTTTCATGTTTTGTTTTAAGGGGACGCTTGTTGCAGCTGAGATAGCCTGCAAAACCTGCAAGTGCAGAGCAGCTGAAGTGGCACTTCCACTCAGACATGATCTTGCAAGATCTTGCATCCTCACCTCCTGTTGAATTATCTAGCTTATGTCAGGATAAGCTATGTGGAAGGCCATAAGATGGTACTTCATGACTGCGACTGTCTTAGTTGTATGCACTAAGGCTCTCTGCTGCAAATTTTCAGTGCTTTCATGCTCCCTTAAACACCCACCTCTTTGGTTTGTCTGAATGGGCAAAGCTTTGACTTCAACAGAATTGAGCTGGGGAGGAACTGGTACTAAAAAAAGCTCTTGAAATGGACTGGGGACCCTAGTGAATGCAGATGAAAAATTGAGGCATAAGGGGCCCGTAGGCATTGCACGAACCCTTTGCACAGGGGAGGATTTTCCCCTAAAGTCTTGGAAGATAAAAGGAGTGAGCACAGGGGAGTTCTGCATTTAGTTTAGGGAGATATTATAAATGCTATGCTATCTTATGATGTGCTTGGTATAATTATTAATTGCATGATTAAGTGTTTGATGTTCTTCATAGCCAAGTTATCAACATGTTCAACATTAATTTTGCTTGTACTGCTTTATGCAACTTTCATGCCCCATAAAATGCTTGTTAAGTACTAGGGATGTTTAATAATGATGTTTTCACTAGGGCATGATTGTAAAACTCCCTCGGGTCAAAAAAGATGAAAAATAGCTATGAATACACTTTCTTTGACACGACAGGTGAGGAAACAGAGCTGGTTGTTGTTTAAGAAAGAACCTTGAAACAATAAAGGTAAATGGTAAAGGAGCTTTTATTTAGTTTGTCAGTGGCACAGATTTGAACCAGCATCGAAGCCAATGTGGTAATTTGGTTTCTTTGTATTAATATTAAAAAGTGAAGAGCTCTTTATTGGTGAGTAATGAAAAACCTAATTCAATAGGAGCAGGTCTTCTTAGTTATCTTTTCAGTTGTGCCCTGCATTGCCTTTGATAGCAGGAGTGATTTCTCTGGTCATTTTAGGATCTATATATATTCATGTATGTACTTACTTAGCATTGGCGGCTGTTAAGTGGATAACAAATGGATACAGTGTCTTTTAAACTGCTCATTGACAAAATGAGACGGGGAAGATTCTCTGCTTCAGAATAGCTGAGGAACATATAAAAGCTTCAAGCAATGTTGTTTTAGATTATTACTGCAATTTTATGGGCCAGTGAAAAGCAAAAAGTCTATTTCTCATACCCTGCTACTCTGTATAGCAAATCAATAAATAACTAATGGCAGTCGTTTTAACTCCGTCCCTAATGGATTGTTGTCCTGTTATTAAATGTGTGCAAATTGAAAATCCAACAAGAGTAGAGGAAAAAATGATCTTGGGTTGAGTGTTAGTTGCCCCAGAACTGCTGGGAAATACGAAATATAATTTAGGATTATTGTTTGATGTAAAAATTTGTAATGAAATCCAAGCATCAGTAAGAAGCATTGGAAAGAAGAGTTTGAACTCAAGATAGTGCTTTCTAATAATGAAAAAAATTAAAAACTGTGGGCTGCTCTGTCTTGAAGTCACGAGAAGGGCAACTGCTGGCACGGGTGAGAATGGGAAATGGCTCTTGGTGGCTAAGGAGATACTAGAATAAAAAGTAGAGAAAATGAATTGCAGATTTGAATGCTGAAGTACATCTATGCTGCAGTTTCGGCTAGGAATATAATTTGCTTTCATTTCTGGCTATAATTTGATTTTCAGCGTTGCTATTGAGCAACTTCTTTGTTCTAACCTACCTGCCTCTTTCAGTGTTTGATAGACTGGTTTCCCCATACCATGTGCTGTTTATTCTGTAACTACACTAAGCCTTTGTTTGTAATGTGTTGTTTTATAAATATCCCTGATGTACTTACCACAATTTACCATGTGCTAAAATTAGCTGCAGAAGCAGAGCGTTAATCAATTGATACCTATACCTGATATTTTGCTGCACTCTCTCAAAGAAGCAGAGCTGTGCGTAAAAATTGCAAGCCATACCCCTGAATTAAACTGATGTTTTAGCTGAGTAACCTTGCAATTTGGATGACTTCACTTGTAGTAGAGAGCGAGCTGTCTCATAACCCACTCAGTTTAAATGTTCTCCACTGCAGAGAATGGGTTCTCTTTTTCAAACTCCTTTGTAACAAAAAATGCTATGGAAAGTTGTCTGATTCATCCACGTCTTCAAAATGTGCTATTCGTTTCGGCAAAGAAAGCCCGTCTTTGATGTACTTTTGCCCTTACTAGGGAAACTGCTCAATCTCTTTAAAAAAAAAAAAAAAAAGCCAGCATAGCGACAAAATTCACCATTGATATTTGCAGGCTCGCTGCCATTGTCTTCAGCAGAGTTGCATCTGTTTATCCCAATGGCTCAATTCATCTTTGAGGCTCAGTCTCCATTTCCCTTCCTAGCAGGGGTGATTGTTTTTTCTGCTTCTCTGCAGACAACGGAGCTATTGTCTACGCAGCACAGTATAGTGCCAAGCAAGGGTAGCTGAGCTAGCTTTGAAAAAACTAACTTAGTAGATGCATGTAGCTTCTCCAGAGTATAATGGTTTCTGATACTCACTATAACTTTGTTTAGAAATTGATTGTTTCTGCTTAGTACTGTAATGAAGACACTCTCAGAGCCAATACTAGCTGAACCGCTGCCTTGCCTGGTGAAATACTCCTGTGTTCATGTGATGGTGACTTGCAGGTTGATATTTAGTCAATAGGTTTAATTGAATTTATAGTGAAATCAATTCATAAGAATTAAATTTAAAGAGGGGAGGTATATGTGATTTCACAGTCTGAACATGTGTTAGGTCAACTTTGCATGGTAATTTTAACAAATTGCCAGATTGAGAGAACTTTTACAGAATAACTTAATGTATTTGACAACATTGCGATATGCAACTGTTTTGTTCCTGCAACTGAGACTTTCTACTGCCACGGTGCCAATACTTAACATTCATCTCTTCTTGTACATAAGGCTGGACCTTCTGTCTAACACAGATCTCTTCAACCTTCAAGAGCTTGTCAAGAGTATCCAAAAGTAGGACAAAGCTGTGTGCTGTCCTACTAATGTGTTGCAACATTTGGTTTCAGTTTCCTGCCAGTCTAAATCGTAGTTCAATGTATAAACATCTCTGCAGTCATAGTAGCAAAGTGTCATTGTTTAACTTCATGCAAATAGAGTAGGTAGCTACAAGAAACTTTGGAGTAAAAGTCACTGCTGGGTTGTATCTCACATTATTTTGGTTTAAAGACTAGAAGTTCCTGTGTCTGAGAGAGAAAATAGCTGTCCATAGGGTTTTATGTGGCTTTGACCTTGCTGGCTTGTCATTTATGCACTGAGATGTCTAATAAATTCAGATAGTTCTAGCTCAATAAATGAAGTTTATTACTCTTTACTCCTACTGATTTGGAGACCCTTATTTGGGAAATGACAAAGATTGTCTAAGCTTCTTGATGTGGCCCATATAGCGAATTTACGGCAGTTGCCCTTCAGGTGACATTCCCTTACTTTACAAATGTGTGTAGTGTAATCGAGTTTTACAGCATTAGTATAATTAAAGCAGTTTAATAAAATAAAGAGATAAGTAAATCATCTTTTGTTGCTAATAGAATATAATCTAAAATTGGTTAAACCAAATAATCAGTAAAATCAGAACCTGGTATTTAAATTCTTTCAGTCTATCAACCTGAAAGGAAACCAGAGATCCAGGTGGTATTTTCTTATCTGGATCCTGGTTCAGACAAACCCTAATGAATTGGTGGAAGTGGTTCTAGCTGTTCAGAACAGGTTTTTTAAGTTTCCCAGTATTATCAATTGCAGTAAATTGACTATCTCAATCTATACTAAGACAGACAAAACACTAGAAGGATAATTTGTGGTCATGTTTTGTGAAGGAAATGCGTACATCTTATTCTTCCCCACGTATACCACCATTAGCAGAAGATTGGTGGCAAAATTAGACTTACTGGATTCCAGTCTGCTTTGCCTTTTAAAGCTCTGCTCCTGCAAGTTGCTTGCCAAAACCTGCTCTGAAGGGGTCATAAGTTCTCACTTCACTCAGTCTGTCCCGCACTGTTTCATCTTAACATATAATTTAGGCAACTCTGTTTCACAGAAAACCAGTGAGACTTGAAGCATTTTAGTTAAGTTACTTTTGAACTAAGACTTGGAGCACAGGAGCTGGTCGTACCTGGGTAAGCTAAGGTGTGGATTTTACCATGTGCTGGGACAGGTGAATGTGAGTTAGTTGGCATCGAGCAAAGGACGTCGCTGTCTCCCAGAGGAAAGGCACTAGAAAGTACCTCTTACAGCTTGCTTATGCATTTTTTGGACATACATCCTGTCCCCTAAAGTTAACAGGACAATTCTCATTGACCTTAATGGGAGTCTGTCTCTTATCTGCATTGGTGCTGGGCCAAAGTGCCTAGTAATGCAAATTTAAGGATTGAAAATCCAGGGCTCAATCTGGTAACCCAAGCCCTTGTTCAGTGGCCTGGTCCTTTATTGCAGGTGTTTTTGCTGGAGATACCAACATCTGTGACAGCCCATTTTGTCAGGTATGAAGAGGAAAAGGATAAAAACCACCCAGAGGATCAATGACATGTTGATTTAACACTGAGGACTCTGCTGCTCCCATGTATTTGCCTGAGCTGATGGCAAGACAGCTCATAACCAGCTTGACAGGGAAGTCCAGTAGTGGTTTGACCCCAGCATAACCCATTAGCGTGTCTGACAGCAAACATCTATTTAAAAAAAAAAAAAAGTCAAAGGGCAGCTGCAAGTCCAGAAGCAACTGCAGAAGACAGACAATTGGGATCTTGATACCTGAGTGTCTCAGTCTTGAGCATGTGTGCTGGCTGCCAAAGCAGATCTGTTTTCCGGTGACACAGGGAAGAAGGGGACCTGTATGTCGCCGCTCTAAGTTAAGCGTGAGCTATCACAATGTCTTTGCAAGTCTGTACAAGTACATTGCTCTGTTGTCGGCAGCAGAGGTATTGCTTTGTGCTAATTGAAGTTCATCTGAGCTTTTTGCCCCTTGAGTGGGGAGAAGAAAGGTCAATTCCCAGCTCTCTCATCAGCGTGTGACTTGTATATGGCAGTGACTGTCATTTTTGGTGAGTCCGTAGAACTGCTTTGTGCAGCAGTCCCTTGCCGGTTGCCTGTAGGCGTGACACCAGTATAAATGGTGAAGGAGACAGAAGACAGAGGCTTTTCTGTCTCGTTTGCTTTACCCTGGTCAGAGAGACAGAAACTTGGCACCTGAGGGCTCCTTGGCTCTGCATCTCGTGTGCATGCAGGGAAGATGTGACACTGTCCAGTGCTACTGCTTGACTCCTATTTGTATTTCTCACAGTTAGTGAATTGTCTGGAAATAACTGAGGGAGGGACCTGGAGGTTTTGTTAATAATTCAGAACATGCTCCTATTTAAGTTGTATTTGGCAAATAAAGTTAATTTTGCACTGAAACTACAGAAGATAAACTGTTCATAGCATTTCTCATCCCAGTGTGTCCAGGAACTGTACAGAGAAGGTGAAGATGGCCATCCCCTTTGGGGACACAAAGGCAAGCCAAGGGTAGCTAGAGCTGGTCCCACATGGAGCTGGTAAAAGGCAGAGCCAGAGATGCAATGGGGTCACCTACTTCAGCCTGATTGATTTCCCACTTTACTGGGAAAATAGGTGATAGTGATAGTATTTTTGTAGTATTATATATATAATTAAATGAGTATTGTATACACACATATATATACACACATGAAAGAATACTTTCACAATATATACAGATCCACATTGAAAATTAAAACCAAAATCTTCTTAAAAATAAATTTCAATCTTTACAGTTTTAAACAATATCATTTTTTATACAATCCAGACTATTGTCATAATGAGCCTTCCATGTTTGTTTTCTCCCGCTTATCTTTCCATGCCTTTCAATGTCTTCAGTATTGTAGCTTTTAATATAATCTTCAGGAGCATTTATTTTCAGTATAGTAAATATTGATGTAAATATGATGTGCACATGAAAGATGAAACAGGAAAGAAGTCTAATCTAGGAGGAAATATTTAGGGAGAGACTCAATGTGTAAAGATTTAATGAACACAGAGGCTCATTTTGGAATCATGCATTTTACAGCAAGTGAGATTAGACTGTGCAGTTGTTGTAGAGCACTTTCATTTGGTAGGACCCCAGGCCCTGCACAGAGGGGTAATGATGTTCAATCTCTACTTAGAGAAGAGCATTTAGAAAGCCAATGTTGATTTTTTGTCTTGTAGACCTCACTGTCTGTTCTTAAGCTTTCTGGAGTATATAGTACAGCTGATTCATGAGCTTTAAAATATTTTTGTGTATTTTTCAGAATTAATACTTGATTGTTCATAATTGACGTCTGATTAAAATGCGTTGTTTCTAAATCCCATTAAGAATACTACTAATTAAATGAACAGCTGGAGTGGGCTGCCTGGAGTTGCAGGCAGCAACGCAACGAGTTGTAGCAAGGATTCAACTGCAATGCAGAAGAAAGAAAATTCAGTTGGGGGGAAAAATCCATGATTTATGAGATATTATTCAGAATTAATTTACAGATGTATCTTCCTCTATCTATAAAGTAGAGTATTTTACATTAATGCATGGTTTGGCATCAATACGTTTCTCCTCCCCGCCCCCCCCCCCCGCCCTTCTGGGAGAAGGAAATGCTGCTCTAGGTGTTTCAGAATAGTAAGTAGTTTAGGAAGGTCAGACTGTGAAAATACGACGTCATTTGTCCTATTGGTGTGAGAGACAAATGCTGATGCCATCATTTAGCTGGTGCATTACTATCTCTCTGCATTGCTGAGATGGAGTGGGAGAAATGCAATAAGATGAGTATCTGAGGGTGGGTGAGATAAGATACTGGTTAATTAAAAGCTGAATCCATGCTAAGATACTACACTGACTTTAGAAGCTTCAATTTAAAACTAAACTGACCTCCATCTGTTTTCAAGGTTAGGATGTGGTCGGAAGGAGAGAACCAGTGAGCCCAAGGAAAAGGGTGTATTTATGGAAAAGTCAGCTAGGATTAAAAACGAATCATACTGGCAAGCAGTTACAGGGAACTGGGACAATATTTGCAACCAGTGCTTTGCATTTACAACCCCAACACAAGTAAAGCCCTTATCGCCTCTGTCACTGTCAGAGAGTGAAGTTAGGTAGGGTATTTCTCATTTCATAGGCAAGGAAAAGTGCATGCAATTCAGAAAGTGACTTATTTCCAGTCACACACAGTCTGCTGTAGAGTCACACGAGTTTCTGCATCCGGGCTCTTTTGTTTTTATTACCCTGTGCTGCCATGTCGAATAAATGCATTCCCTGTTGATCAGTCTGTGCAGGCTGCACTCTGCTTGGAGGCACTGCTTATGGGACACAGGTGCCCATTTAGGGGGGGAAATGAGATCCCACTGTGTACTAAGAGGCTAGGAGGCAGTTACAGGGTGGGGGGAAGCAATTCCAGACCGTTCATGTACTACAGGTTGCCTTTATGTTGTAAGCAAAGAAGCAAGTGGCTTTTTTAATTGCGGCTCAGTTGAAAGAGGTTTGCAGTAAAATTGCTGCCAATTAAGTGGGTCTTTTAAATAGAAGTGTTGGGAAGCATTTCCATTTGTCAGCTGAGTGTCCACATGCTTTTGATTAATGCATAAAACAAAACAAATATTATGGGGAAAATAAGCCTACTGTGTTCATCTGTGTCATTCTTCATCTATCACTCTACACTGTGAAATGAAGTACCATAAATTCTCTAAATGAAGTAATTGGAGTGTGGTTCCATTTAATCCATCCATTATTTTTAACCTTGACATGAAGTTTCTTGATGCTGCTTTCCCCCCTTTTTGTGTTAGTTTTTCTTAATTGCTTGTCTTGGCAGCAGGACATTTCAGCTGTCCCAGTGTAATCTACAATACCCTCTGGGAATGTTTCAACAAAGGTTTCTGCAGAGTCAGCCTTTCTGAAAATAAAGCAGATACTGAGGTTAACATAAGAGGTGCATGCCTTGAGGTCACATTGTAATTTTTTTTTTTACTGCATACAGGAAGGACAAGATTGCCTTGAAATTCTGTCTCTCCCTGGATGCCTTGAAAAGAAAATTATCTTAGATGGTGTTAAAGGGTTGCTTGGTTATTTGGAACCTACTTTTTGTTTCTTAAGTTATAAAACTCGTGTAATCTTGTAAAATAATCACAGATTTCACCCTATGTGCTGAATTATATGACAAAAAGAAATGCTTTTGTCCTATTTGTTGCATATCACTTTCTTGTAAAAAAAAAAAAAAAATCCTGTTTAAAAGGTGAAACTGTTTTTAAGAGGGAATGGAGGGTGAACCACGTAACCTTTGAGCAGCACAAACATCTTCAGCTCTGACACATGACGTGATAAATTTCAGAAAGATTAATTCTTTGCAATGAAGCAGCTGCTGTTCTCAGTGATTTCCAATATCTGCTGTGGAAGGACTCTCATCAATCATGCTATTTTGAGACATTAATAAAGAGGCTTAAGGTGTTGGATTTAAGCAGGGGACATTTCATCTCAGACCTGGAGCAGCCTAAGGTGTACGCATGCCCCTTCTGCAGCGGGCATTTCATTAAAGACAAACCTTCTTATTAAGATTTATAGGACATACACTCAGCCTATTTGTTACAGATGTACTTGTAAGATAATAGCAATTATTCTATCTCCTCATTTCACTGAAGCACTGAGAATTGGCTCCAGTACATCTCCACTTTAACATCTCTGGCTTTGCCAAAGCTAAAGCTCTTGATGTGTAGGATTTATTAGGCATCAATTTTTCCTTCTGTTGAGATTTGCCACGAGATACCGTAGAGATCAAGTGCTGCTTGTAGAATGGACATTTACTTTAAATAATGAACATACCTGGAATTAAAATAATACGAAGATTTTAAGTTTGGACTGCTGCTTGGAATTCAAACCCATGTGTGTTGGCTGCAAAATGATCAGGAACTGGAAGGGGTTTTTTCCTTGTCAGCGTGTTACTCCATCGCTGCCTGCAGCAGGGCTCCTTGCTGCTTCTGGAGACACACGGCTCTGCCATTGCATGTGGCAACATCCCAGGCTGGATAACTTGATCGAGGTAGCGGCTCCCACAGTACTGACACACTGACAGTGGCACTGGATGTGTCACTGGGATGGGTGGGTGGAACATCATGTCAGACAAAGCACTATATTTTAAATTCTGTGTAGAGAAGCTGTGGGACTCACTGCTGTGTGAAATTAAATGTTTTCTTGAGTGTGATCGATCATGCTATATATGATAATCGAATGCTTCAGGAAGTTAAGTAATTATTTGCAGTGATATGATCCCCTGTTATCCCCATGCACAGCTTTGCACAGGTTTCTAACTTACCAGATTTAATATTTCTCTCTGGATGACCTGATCTTTATAGTATTTTTGGCTACAACCTCCTTCGAGGATTGAGACTCGATCTATGCTGACAAACCTTATATTTCTAAACCCATCTGTTTGAAGCCCTTTCCTTCCTGCTGTGACTGATGTGTTGTTTCTGTAGAAGTTGAAACATCTGCCAAGAGAAGTGTAAGGCTGCCTGTGAAGCCTCTATTTTCAGGTGTCCCTGATCTAAGTGCTTTTTGCTGGAGCAGCCCCCTAATCCCAGGATTGTGCAGCTACCCCTACTCCTCTTTCTGACAATATAATCAGTGAAAAGGTGGAAGGCAGTTATATCAAATCATACAGTAATGTAGTAAGGTTATGCAAGCTGGGAAATAGATTCTGTAGTCAAGTGAGTCCTGTTACGCAAAATAAAGTTGGTGTGTGCAGTCCTAGATTTGAATAACAGCAGGAGTTTCATTTGGTCAGAGGCATTCAGAAATGATGCAGGCTGCATCAGCGTGACCTGCTGCTGATTTGACACTGGGCTGTCTTTGAGAGGATCTAGTCCTGTGCAGGCTGTAAGGCTGTTCCTGGGGATGATGACCAGTCTGAATAAAGGCTGTAATAAACAGGGAATTGCAGATAAACCTGGTCTCATGCTTGGACATCTCTTATCGTCAGCAGAGCACTTGAGCACGTACTTAGCTTTGTGAACTGAGCCCATCCTGAAGTGCGTTGACAAACAGAGGTCACCAAGAGGGTGCCTCTGTACTTATTTTTGAAACATCCAAGGTTGGCTCCCCGCAGTGTGACACCCTTAGCTTAGCTCTAACTGTGGATAACGCCTCAGGGTTCAGCACAATGGCACAGTATCTCCTTGTGCACTGCAGAGCGCTCTTCCCTTTTGTCCATATGGTGATATTTACAGCTTGAGGTTTACACGTATTTCCTTTACTTACAAGGCTTCCATTGCAAGAGCGTGCTGCAGATCAAAAGGACGGCACGTTGTGTATTTTAATTTAAATACATCATTACTTCACTCATAATATTTACTAATGCCTGCAGAGAAAATCACTTACTAATATCTTAATAGTATCATAGAAAATAAATTAATACTAGCAGCTCCCTAGGGTAACTGATTAGAAAACAATACTCGTTCTGTTGCTCAGTTCCTTTTCTGTCAGATTCTAATCAAAAATTCACTGCAGCCTTTGCTACTGATTTAAGTCATTTTTACATCAGCTCCACAGTGAGACATAAATTCCTTTTCTCCAGACAAGGAAATGCCACTGATATCTTGTTCGAAAGCTGATGTCACAGAAAATTATCCCCTTAATTGACAGTATAGGCAACTCGTTGGTTGTTTAACTGATGGCTTGAAAGGTCACGCCACTGCTGCTGTGCAGTTCAGCATTTCTCCAAAGAGCTGACCTTACTGAAAAGCAGCCTCTTGTCCTGTGCTTGCAGGTGAACACAACACCAGGCAAATACCCAACTCGGCATTTCTTTCTCGCGAAGTAAAGGTTTTTTCCAAGAGGCTAATGTGAATAACTCTAAATCAAACTCAGAAAGCAAGCAACAGCAAATAGCACCCTTCCTGCTCTTACCAGATGCGTGAATTTGGGGATAGACTCTTATTTCCTATGGGCCAAAGGACCAGGAATTTGCAGTTGTATATGAAAGAGGAGAGGAGATGGTCTTGTGAGCACAGATTTAATTGGCATTGGAAGGTTTCTTCCTCAGGCTGCACAGGGCATAGTTATATAAACCTGGGTTTTAACAAGTTCCCATTTTGCTTTTGACAGCTGCTTCCCTTGTGATTTTGGAAAGATTGCATAAAGTTGCTGCCTCGCTTTCCCCATCTGGAAGCCTAAAATGCTGAACTCTTGTACACTGGCTCTGCAGGCCTATTTGGAGGATTAGTTAATGTTTTCGAAGTGTTTTGTAAATCCTATGCACTAGTCAAGACAATGCAAAAGTGAGCAGTAGTCTGTGATTTCTTCAGTGTGTGCTACTCCATTATTGAGTTGCTCTTTTGTAACTTTTTACATCTGCCAGGATGCACAGTAGTATCTACTTCTCTCCTCACACACCCAGTTTACACTGATGTTTATAGGATGTAACAGTTCAGGACTAAAATGAGTTTTGATAGCTTCCTCTTGCTAAATCATCACTTAATTTCTAGAGCCTGCAGTCTCGATTGGGTTCCAGCCTGTGTGTGAAGAAGCCCACATTGCTATCACATGTGACTGAGAACAGCAGTGCTGGGGCACTTTGTTTCTTAGAGTGGAATAAGTTGAGGATCTGAAAGGTGTGTGATAAAATCCTTGTGATACTGTTTTAATTGAATTTTCATGGTGGGACTGGAACAGAACATCCTGTAGATAATAGCATCCTTCCTAAGAGGCCATGCATGGCAGACTGCAAGGGTTAATCTTAACCAAAGGGAGATGTCCCTCCGTATGCAGAGTCCAGCAAGTTTTTTATATGCCATGGGGTCACACTTGTATCTTGCATCAGGAGCTGTCTCTCTTCTTCAGACCAAGAAACAGCCTTGTGCAATGGCTGCTGCTGTATTAGTCAGCAGGGGTTGGTTCACAAGTTCCCTTGAAGACGTTCCTGTTTTTAAACAGCAAATGGCTTGTCAAGTAAATCAAAGCTGGCACAGATTATCTTTATTCACTTACAAAACTGATTTTCAGAGATTAAAAACTGTGACATGAGTGTGAAGTGCTTTGAATTTTTGAGTTGCTGGATTTGGATTTTTTTTGGCAAACTGACAGAAAAAGATGAGGGGGTTGCTTTTTGCCGAAGAAGGAAATACGATGTAATTTTGTAGCAAGATCTGTCTTTTCTTTTCAACTAACGCTCTTAAACAATACAAAGTAAAGCATCAGTGAAAAGAGATTATTGCTATTTAATTGCATTTTTTGGATGGAGATGTTTTCCTGAAGATCAGTCTATAGTCACAAGTGCAATTAATGGCTCACGCAGCAAATGCTGCACTTCAGTGTGCTGAAGTTTATGGACAGGCGAGCCTTTGCATGCCTGAGATGTGGACGAACTCGGGTAGATGCAAGCTCTTTTGCCCAGGCACCAAGTCATCTAAGTACAGACCAGCTCTGTTCTGGAAGTTGTATCTCTGAGTTAAAATGACAGAGAATAGATTTTGCTTCTTAGAATTGTGTTGTATCAGTGCATCTGTGATTTTCAGATTGAATCCAGCCAGTGTGGAGCTCAGTGCAGTGTGAGATCACAGGTCCCTGCACCCATTGGAGCAATCATCAGCTAGTGAAATTCCTGAGGTTGCTCCAAGTCAAACACTGAAAATTTGGAGTGGTGGCATGTACAACTTGCCTAAAAGTCAGTCTTGAGACCATTCAGGCAACATTCACATGCAGAGTGCTTCCTTCCTGCTAAAGCCTCAGGGGCTCTTTTCAGGAGAGCTCTCTGCAGCACAGCCTGAGTGCCCTGGGCTTGGGAATGATGTGCTCCACTGATTCGCAGCACCAGCATGATGGACTGAGGTCTCACAAGGCTTACGTGTGAGGCAGTGCTGCCTGCTGGCAAGTGGTACCCTCAGCGTGAGTGGAAGATGACAAGCTGGCTTGTGCAGAGAAAGAAGCTGTCCTCAGGATGTTGCAGCTTGCGTTGTTCTCTTTCAAGCTGGGGTTAGATCGGGTGCTTGCAAAGAGATGTTACCTTACCTGTACCCAAGGCTTTTAAATTGAACATAAAGGTGCAGAATTTAAAGCTGCACAGGAAAAAATAAATAAAGCTTTGGTCTAGTCTTAACATCTTACAGCCAAGAGTCTGCCTATGGCTATGGGAGTTTGGGAGTGGAAGGTCAGATTTCTCCTGATCTCTCTCCTGTCTTTCCCTCTGTATTCGGACAGACTAACAATCATGCAGACCTAGGCAGTTTGAAGCTGCAAGAAGTCAGGTTTTAGCTTTTGGAGTCACAAAGGCGTGTAGAAAATGAGCTACGTGATTCAGGAGGAGTTTCTGGTGCCTGAACACCCTTAACTCCAGCCAAAGCGTTTCAGATCAGTAGCATCTATGCAGCCTTGAAAATTGTGCCTTTATATGTCCTGAAATTAAACGCTCAAAACTTGAGTATGTCTAAGGTAAACAAACCTTTTTATTTTCTATATGCCCCAACCACAGCTCCTAAAGCTAGCATAGCATGATGAGGGTAAGTGAATTCTCAATGCAGCCATCTGTTTTGTGTAACTCGTGTAGCCATCCTGAGAAATCCTTGGGGCCCTGGATTGTGCCTGTTGATGTGTGGTAGTTTGCAGAATTGGATGCTGCTTATAACCTGTGTACTGTGGTCAGATATTCAAAGACATCTAAATGTTTAACTACCATTTTCATCTAAACACCTTTTGATTTGAGTTTTATAAGACTTGATAGTTTGGGGTTTTTTTGCTAAAATAGGTCATTTCTTCTCACTGTTTGCAAAATAATCCCCACACATACTTTGAATTATTAATTTCTCCATTTTGCATGTCCTTTCAAGATCCTTTCTAAAGAGAGTTTTTGAATATATGTATTTTTTTTTTTCAGGAGTCTGTGTCCCCACCTGTTAACGTGTTTAATATAAATTCACTGTCTGTCCTTGCAGATTACATTATGCAGTCTGGGGTTGATGGATAAAGTGAATATTGGAGACAGATTTGATAAAAGACATGCCACATCTAATGATGTTTAATGAAAATAAAAGCTTTTGGGTTTGGTGTCCTGCCCATTAACTTAAGTGTCATTATATTTATTGTCCGTCAGGCAGCTCAACACAAGCTCAGTCAGAAAATGAAATTTTAGTGCTACAGTAAAAATAGAAAACAGGATGAATGCTTTTGTTGGGGGACAAATAGGGTTTGTGAAGGTCACACTAAATCTATGGAAACATTGCCACTGATTTCAGCAGGGATCAAACTGGGTTGCAAATATTGCCAGGGAAGAACAAGAATAACACTGCAAATATTTCTGGTCATTGTTGAAGTCATATATTTGGTGTGTAACAAGATCCTTATGTTTTCCCTAATGTTCTTTGCCTGCTTGTGGTGGCTCTTTCTGGAGATACTGGAGTATCTGGACATGGCTTGTTCCACTTCTCACATAGCTTTCCTGGCTGTGATGAAGACTGTGGGCTTGGCAGGATACAGTCACAGCTGAACGTGCTTGTAAGACAAGCAAAAAAGAAAGACAAGTGAAAGCAATGGTAGTACAGAGAATAAAGACTTTCTTACAAGATCTAAGTATATGCTTAAACCTAAGTATATATTAAGATTCAACGGCATTGGCTTCATTGGAGTTCCTGTAACTTGGGGCAGAGATGGATACCCAGTGCGGGTTTTCTACTAGTGGGTTTGTGATTTAATGCCAGATCAACTTTCCTCCCTGACCTCTGCTTCCCTGTTCATAATGCAAAACCAGACCCGTGTTAGAGAGTTTTTAGAGCTGGTTGGAAAAGCATAAAAGACTTAGGAAATGTAGTTTTTAAAAACTTCACCACAAAAATATTTAGAATTTTCTAATTGATCTAATGAAAAGTGATCATTTTGGGGAGGAGGAAAGAGGTCAGTTTTGTTCTGTTGTTTTTTTTTTTCTTTCCTCCCTTCTCCTTTCTGTCTTTTCTTTGTGTAAAAGAAATAATAAAGCAGAAATACAGACACCAAGGAAAGGGAAATACAGGAGCCTGAGAAACTGGGAATAAAACTGCTCTTATTCTCCCTTTAAAATAGAGAAAGTCTGCAACAGTTGAAAAATGCCTCGACAATCATGTTGAAAAAAGGACCATTTTTTCACTGCATAAAAATCAGTAGCCATATTAATTTCAGAAATACCACATGAAGAAGTAAGTTTTGTTCAGCTGAATATAGTGAGCCAAAGCATACACATGGGGAAAATAAGTAAAGAAAACCTCCTGACCATTTTCTTTTAAGTGTAACAATTATGTCAGTTGCTCATCAGGTTTAGAACTGATTATAGATTTTTGTTTTTCAGAGAAATCAAATACAGAATAAAATAAATTCTGTTGAAGGGGTTTTATAAACTGCATGTGCAAAACACACCAAGTCCCACTGGCCAGATTTCAAAGAACTGGTTGGAAGAAATAGTAGCTGGCTATAAAGGAGGAATTAACAACTTGAATAATGTATGTCATACAAAGAAATAAGGTTGACCCAAAACCATAGCACTATAAAAACATTCTGAAATGAAGATTTCCATGTTATGTTAAATATCTTCTATACGTAGAGATGGCATTAAATACCCAGTGTGCTGTACTTTCATGTGCAGTTCCACATGGTTTATATAGGCGTGTTTGTTTCTATAGCAGTTACACATGTGTATGTTGCAGTTAACACATGCAGCAGCCTTTATCTTCATGTACCAAAGTATTCTATGAGTGAACACAGCATTCTTTTCATGGTCTACACATATTCTACATAAATGTGAATACATATTCCACATGAATACATAAAGCACCTTTTGAATCTTTCAAATCCTGGGGATACACAGCACTCTCTAGAACAGAGTAATACTTATAAATAGTAAGAGCGGTACTTCTTGCTTTATTCCGTGAGCAGAGACAGCAGCAAGCATCTCTTGGTGTGTTCTAGCCTTGGGTGAGATGAGCTGAGCTGGTACCTGGCAGGCGGGTCCTGATGAGGCTCCCCCGCGGTGCCTGGGAGGGAGAGGAGATGCTTTCCCAGCTGCAGTGGGGAGCTGGGGACCAGCACAGCAGCCTGCACAGCTGGGGCTGTCTCCTGCCACCCTGTTTTGGGCAACAGTGCAGCTTGTGGGGAGCCCTGTGCTGTTCTACGTCAATGATTCGTGTAGCATGGTGTGTCAACTTAAAACTCGCTTGTGTGCAGGGAGGGCACAGCCTAGTTCTGTGGGCTCCAGAGAGCGGTCAGACGTTGAATCCTGCACAGGGAGAGGAAAACTTGCCAGAGAATGGACAGGCATTTATTTCTCTTTTGCAGCTACCAATTTCAGATAGGAAGATGGGTCAAGTCCAAGTCTTAGATTAGACCTGCTCCAAAATTGGGTGGATTTGCAAAGCAAACCCTGGCTGAAGGGGATGGGATCTGCCCTTAGTGACAGCCACAGCTCCCTGGAAAATGAGCAATGTTAGCATTGCCAGCTGGGCTTTCGTTCTTCTTAGATTCACAGTGACAGGACCCACTGCACCACCCACACTTCACAGCAGGGTCAAGCACCAGCAGCTCTCACTTCACAGAGTAAGGGTGGTCCAAATCCCCAGCTTTTGCAAAACCTCCCACTATCTGCCTTCTACTGCAGCTCCTAAGATATGGTTTGCATAAATACAGTTTGCTAAACATGTCAAAAGCAATCCGAATGAACGATGCTATGGAACTTTGAGACAGTTTACCCAGGAATCATGTCATGACTTCCCTAACAAGGCATGATGCATAAACTCAGCAGGCCAAATATTACCACCTTTTTTCATTCTGAGTAACACTTACTAACAAGTTTATTTCTGGTGTAGAGGCAACTGCTGGCCCATGAATTTTTTAAACTAATATTGAAGCTTCTGTGCTGCTTCTACGTGCCATGGCATACTACATGCCATATATGCTCAGAAGATGCATATATGTAACTGCTTTTTTTTTTTCCTTCCCCTTTCCATTGGACATAATTTGGCATATATTTCACAAACGCCTATGCTGCTTGGCACATTTTAAATAAGTAATGAGAAGGCACTATTCTTCTGATTGCAGCATTCCTAATGATGGCAGTGAAAGTAAATGACTGTAACCCCATGTCAGGATGGCTTTTAAGGCAAGGAAATGGTGACATGAATAAGGAATAGGTGTGAAATTAGTAACAGTCATTCAAGGGAGACAAAAAACATGATGTTGGTATGAATTAGAGCTCTTGCTGGTTTCTGACAGAGGTCTTGTGTTTCCACTCTGGTTAAATTTACAGAGCTTTGGGTCAGGTCTTATCAGTGAGAGAGGGAAGTCTGTGTGCTGGTTTATAACGTCTAGACAGCTGCTGATATATATTGGTAAGTGCACAGTTAGATCCCCCTCCCCTTCCCCTTTTCTGTGCGCTTTGTCTGCCTTGTGCCGCTCAGACCCACGGTTAGGAAGGAGACTGCTTTTGGCACACGGGGTGCTAATCCAGGCCAAGCCGTGGCTGAGAAGCTCCAGTGACAACGTGGAAGGTTTAGCTAGCCTGGGTTCCCGACATGGCGCACAGACCAACCGCTGAACACCTCAAAACCTGGAATCCAGTGGTCTTCCTTCCCAGTGCCTCTGCGACAGCACGAGTTCGTTTTAACTCATCTGTGTTTTGGACAAACAGGGAGCAATTCCACTAGGCTATCTAAGGTTTCCTGTCCTCATTTGTAGATCTTTTCCTGCCTGCACTCTGCAGTGGATCATTAATATTTCAGGTTTATTTTCCATTCGGCTACGTGCCTGCAGCACACAGCTGATTCTAGCATGAAAAATTCACAGCAAATTACAGCTATCCGGAGGTCCAGTGATTGCTGGATGAGTCAGGCCCAGGGTCCCACTGCGGTTTCTCCCTCTCCCTCTCCTCTTTTTCAGGTGCTAGGCTGCTGCAGTGTAGTTGGACCTGTGCAGGGTTTTTTGTTTTCCTTTGCAGGGCTTCAGCATAGGGATTGTCAAACAAAAATGAATTCCGGCAGAGCGGTGTGTCAGTAGATTGCGTGTTAAGAGAGGTGGTGGCATCAGAGGTTTTTAATATACGCTTTAGTGTTGTTACTACTGGAAGTAATTTTTGCTATTATAGCCTAGAAAAGACCAACACAGGCCCCTTTGTGTGGGCTACTATAAATGCACAAAAAAGAGAGTGGGTATCCAGAAAGGTACACAGAGCATGGAGGTTAGATAACTGGTCCCAATGGGCTCAGCCCAGAAATGGGGTTGGGCATCCCCTCTGCAGCCAGCAGAGGCAAGTGAGGGCCTCTGAGTTTTGAGAGATGAGGCAGATGGGGAGAGGAAAGAGGAGCCAGTGTCCTTATTTTGAACATGCAAAGCTGAAGCACAAGGAACTTAGGGCTGGAATTGAGTTTCCAGGTGAGTGAGCTTAATGTGCTGGGTGTGTGCAAGATGCTAAACTCTTCTGAAAAGCCAACCCTTGATTGCAGCTGCTAAGTGCCAAGAAGTCTGACCACTGGTGTGGGAGTCAGTCCCGTAGCACCATCTGAGAATCGAAGAGCAACTGTTGCCTTGAAATCTGGCTCGAAGCTACGTGAGCAATGTCACCTAGGCAGTGGGAATTTTCTTGCTGTTCTCAGGTGTGTGTGTTGGGAGCGAAGGCGTCGTAAGCAGAGAATGGAGAGGGGTGGACTCATAACAGAATTAGATGCCTGCAGCAAAGCATATAGGCGCTCAGTAGGCGTCTCTGAAGGGGGTGAATCATGTTCATCTGTTTCAGTACCTTGACTGGGAGACTACGTTATGGTTTTTCTTGTTTTCTCCTCTGTTCAAGTCATCTCATGGATTTTCTACTGTTGTGAAGCCTCATCACAGAATGGGGCTGGGTAGCAGGGATTTTTGGATGAGCTAATTTATAAAATATGTTTAGCAATTCACTGCAGCACTTTAACAGGACGTACCCACTGATGGGATTCAGGGACATGTCTCTCAGTGATAGCTGCAAAAAGTAACATGGAAAATACATTACTGCAGTGCACTTAAGGACATGAAAAACTAGATTCAGTGTATGGCAGAGAGCAGCTCATTTCTCTCTCCATGCATGAACAGATGTGAGAGAGATCTTTTCTGTATCTGCAGCACAGAGTAAGCGCACCTGAGCTCTGTCCTCACCTGTACTGAGGCTTGCTAGAAAAGTTCTCCAGTCTTTCGCAATGTTTTTTGACTGCTGAAGGGGGATGCCTCCATTTCTGAAGTCCTGCTGAAGTTGTGTTATTCTTTTCATTTGTCCTGTTGCTTGGTGCTGTGCACTCAGATCTATGTTGTCAGGCATGTGAGCAAGGTTTCCCTCTGGTCCTGGGTGCAGTGGCTTAGACCGATCCCATGGAAACTGCTTTCCGTTTTTTAATAGCTCTTGCAGACACATCTATCAATATTTCAGCCTCTACTTTTTTTCCCCTAGACCTTCTAAAGGCTGGAGCCATGCATTATGTGGAATTATTTATGGATGTAATGTCAGTAACAGCCTCTTAATATCTGTGCCACTTTCCTGAAGATTGCTTTAAAGTGATCAGGGGGCCAGGGCGATTGCTGCCAACCTGACAGCCACCCCTGCTCCTTTCCCAGGGCCTCCTATTTCCTCGGCACCAGAGAAAGATGAGAAGCATCCAGCAATGCTGTACTCAGGAAGTTATCAATAAACTGATGATTAAAGACTGGCACTTCTCAGCCACTGGTAAATAACACTAAGTAGCTGATGGCTGAGGTTCACATTTATTGATATTATCAGCCAGCGGCAAAGGCCGTCATAGTAAGAGCCATTTGTTTCTTAGCACTGGAGAGCCATTAGGCTCAGTTGGGTGGTAGACAGACAGTAAGGCCTGAACTCTTAGGGTCTGTCAGCTAGGCAATCTTCAATATTTCCATGAGTTTTCACTGATTTGCACATCAGTGGATTCAGCCTGCAGCCTTTTATTCACTTACTTGTTAAGATGGTAATGATTTATGCAGTACTATGAGGCTATGAAAGATCTACTGGCATAAGGAAGCAAAAGGGGAAGAAAATTCTTAATTTCAAGTTACAAGTGACGTTTACTATTCATTTGGATAAGGGCTGGTAGGACAACGTTTTGTCTTCTGGTCAGTAAAACCTGAATCAATTAGCAGGACTGCCTCTTGCTGTGTAGAGCTGAAGGCATGTACTGTTTATGGTGTCATGTTTGAAGGGTTGGGTTTAGCCTATTTATTAGTTGTCTGGTGCCTCTATGTCTGAAAATCTGAATGTGCTCCAATCTCCCCACTCTTCCTGGCTGATGGCGTCCTTGTTAATGTCTCCCAAATCTATAGCCCAAGGTCAGAGGATGCAGTAAATTCAGAATTGATTCATTTGAGGTGATAGCAGTCATCCGATAGCAAGGAAGAGAAACTTCTTTTCCATGCCCCATTGCCCTCTAATGGCCAGTGTTGAATTTGCACAGCAAAGCAGACAATTCAAAGGGCCAGATAGGAACTACTGAGGAAATTGGTCTGTTGTGATGGTCCAGTGTGTGCCTTCTTGTCAAGAACCCCCCAAAACTGTTCACAGTTTTTGTTTTGGGGGTGCAAAGAGCAGAAGATTTGCTCTCTCTTGGTAGCACCATCCCTCAGAGACAGATGGAGGGAGGGAAAAGAGGGATGAAACAGGGTGGTAAATTCAGAGATTGAAAAGAAACAGAAAAAGACATTTTTGTCTTCCCATGGAGTAAGGGGAGATGAAGTGGAGTGCTCACTGATACTAAAAAAACCACCCAAACCACCCCAAAACCAGTGGTAAATTGCTTTGCTTTTGGGCTGGAAGCAAGACAAGGGTCCGGCACATGGCTCCTACGTAGCAAATGCAAATTCAGTCAGTGTCAGTTCACTGGTGGTGATTGCACTGTGCCAGAATCCCTTCTGTATCTTACTATATGATGCCAGCAGGTGGGCTCGCTGCTCTGCTGTACTGTGTGTGGCAAATCATGCTGAGCAAGGGACCCTGAACCAGGAATAAGGGAACAGCTGGACCCGGATCAAACTATTGCAGTTTGGTGAAAAGTGTGAGACTACAAAGGGAAATGCATCTGATGATGTACTAGCTCTCTGGGGCTACGTTCTGCAGGCTCTTGACAATTGGAGTGCTGAAGATGTCTTCAGTTTTCTTGGGTTTGCTTTCCTCTTGCAGTAGAAGCTTTTTAACAGTAGATGTCACGTTTGCATAACGGAACAATAGATTCTACCCACAGACGAGCCCTTTTGTGCGAGACCGGAACGACAGAACATGTGCTCCATCGCAGGAGATACTATCACCTGTCCTATGGATGCTGCGGCCATGAAAAGCTCTAAATCATGAACTGCTATAGGTGTGTGCTTTTAAATATTTTTCTTAGGCTTCTACTGCAAGTCACTGCTGAAGATGGGTACTTTAGTCTCAGTACAGCACTCGCACTCTGCTTGGGTGCTGGGGTGCAGGCTTTGCTTACTGAAAGTGTTCAGATATTAAGGAGGTTTGAGCCCATACAGGATGTAGTATCTTGTCAACCCTTATTACAAATTTAATTCAGCTTTACTGGGTAACTTGGCAGGGTTTGGCAATACCTGTGAATGATCTTTTTGAATGATCTTTTCGGTCCAAATTGGAGTTTTAGGGATTTGGCAATGTTATAAATGATCCTACTTTACACTGTTGTCATGTGTTTCATGTGCAAATGATGATCTTTAAAAAACAAAACTACTATCTCTAGTTTAGATAGAATACTTTTAATACAGACATCTTTGTAAATACATTAATTACATAAATACATTAATTACAGTTCATAAAAAATAAGTTCTGAATCTTTACACCATAGTCAAATACAGATAGATTAAAATCCATTTCTGACTCAAATAAAGAAGCAATTACCCAAAGCAGAAGAAAGCTAGGGTCTTCCAATAAAATCTATCCTAAAACAAAAAACCCACCTCACTCCTCAAACTGAAAACTGCAATTTCGTCACATCTGTGTTTTGCAGAGTATACAGTACTTGATTGGGAACCTCAAAGCAAGCCTAGCCCAAAAGATGAAATTGGTTTTTTTTATATTCATTTCTGTATCAGAGACAATAGATCTGCAGCGTGCAGCTGCAGTAATGGTCACTGTAAATAACAAGGCTCTGCATTTGAAAAGTGACTATACAGTTGTGTTCAGTATCCGAACACGATTACATGGATCAGGATTTCAGCAGGTGTGAGCTGGTTCATGAACTTGAGTAGACTGTTTCAGGCCCTCTGATTAGGCTTTTTTAAAAGTCCTAATAGGCCCTGGTCAAAACCAAGTACAGGTAAAGGTTAGTATGCACAATGCTGGCCCGAGGCCCCAGATCTTGTTTTGGTAGTTTGGCAGCCATGTGGTCTTCTCTAGCAAAGCCAGTATGCCCAAGGGCTGGAAACTGCCTTCCTGAGCCACAGTGTAACAGATTTGGATCTGTGTTCTGATTTTGATCCTGATCCAAACCCAAATCCAGTTCAAACTGGAACCTCTGTAAAATCTTGAGTACTTTGGGTCCAGAGCAATTTTGTTTCTCTCTCTTTTTTTCCTTTTTTCTTCTTTCTTTTTTTTCCTAGTAAAATTTTTGTTCCTTGAAAAACACTTCTGTGCGCTTTAAGTTAAAAATATTGATGCCAACCACATGAATAATAGCAGTGCCAATGGTAACAATAGCATCGGTGCCAGCACCCTCACAGTATTATTAACATCAATGCCAACAGTATCATGCAGATCTATGCCAGCAGGTCAATAGTGTCAACAGTGCTGATGCCAACAGGCCAGAACGAATGAAGAACCCCTCAGTAATAAACCAGTGTGCAAAGCCTCGTGCTGCGATGCTGTCCCACAATAACAAACCCCTGTGCCCAGCCTAGTTCTCATTAGCAACTTTACAATAACACACCCCGGTGCAAGAGCAATTAAACAAAAACACCAAGGTGTGTATACCCTGGAAGGGAGAAGTACTCAGATATTTCTGGAACTGAGGGGCAAATGAAATAAATGATTAAGGATTTTGTTGACTGTGCTTTTCTAAGTTTTTCTGTCCAAGTGCAATGGTGGCAGCTGGAGCTCTTTTTAAACTGGCACAGCCTGAGCTCTGGGAGCACTTGGAAGCAGCAAGTGGTTTGACTCCCGCATGCTTTGCTTTTGAGCGTATCTCCAGTTCTACCTACTCAACAGAGGAATCTTGTTTAACAGGTAATCTAAGGATTAATAAGAGAATCCGATCCAAAAGGATCTTTCCAGAATCAATGCATTTCCAGTGTGTAATCTTATTATTCCAAGGTTAGTTCAGGCCTTGAGGACACAAACTTTTCTCCAAAGGGCAGGAAAGATTTTTCTTTTTCTACAACTTGCAACTTGCACATGAAGGAGAAGGTCTGGTCTGTTGCTGAAGAGAGGGCTTGCAAAGATCCAGAAATGCAGCAAAAAGTTTACAATTTACAAACATATGGTAGCCATACTTTCCCTGATCTCCTCAGTTCTGTACCCAGAAAAGCAGTGTAGATGCAGGGCATCCCAGTGCAGCCACATCTTGTGGTGGTGGCCTAGGAGTTAGGACGTGTTAAGCAGCTGTCATAACTTACTGCCAGTCTACACCTCAGTGCAAGTAGCGATTCTGCTTCGTTTCCTTTTGGACAGTAGCTTGATGTTATCACCAAAGAGTTCCTCACTGTTTGAAAACAAAACTTTTTCTTTCAAAGCAGCTGTCAGTCAGTTGTTCCTTTTTAAAGAGAACAGGAAGACTAACTTGGTTGCCGTTGCCGAAAGTGGAGGAATCAAGGGACAAACAAATTGTCTCTGAAAATTTCAGGTATCTCGATCAGCCCTACTTCAGAAGCTTCATACTCTGGGATTAATTGGAGGTTTTAAAGCCTACATGAAAAAGAAAGTGTTAAACAAATCGCGGTGTGCCTGGTGCAGTTTCAATGAATTACGTCCTGAAAGAATTGCTATTCACATTTGAACTCGGGTTACCTTTGGTGGAGGTGGAGGTTTGCCTTTGGGAACTGGGAGATGAGCAGGTTTTCTCTCTGGTGCCTGTAACAAAAATGTAGTTGAAGTGTCATTAGGCTTTCCTGTCTGAGCAGCTGCAGAACCTCCGCAGACCTCAGCTGCTGCTGCTGTGATCTCATGTATTTACTACAGCATTTTCCTAGTGGAGAAGCTAGGAGTGAATTAGATTAATCTGTCCACATACAAGAAGGCACAATAATACAAATATATGAGGGGTATAGATCTCCTTTTTCAGAAGACCACTGAGCTATTCTCAATGTTTAAACTCATCTGTATCGAGTATCCATGCTCAAATAGACTGCTTAGGAAGCTAAAGCTGATCACATGCTCAAGGTGCATGTTGAGGAAAGCATCTCTAAAGACAGTGGGATTTAAATGTGTTTTTATAATCAAGCTGATATGTGTGGGGTTTTTTTTAAATTTCTTTTTAGTCCTGATCCATCATTCTTTATGCAGGCAGTACCATGCTATTTTGTTGCTGGTGTGAAGATGGTTTCTGCGCCCTTGTATCAGGTGGGTAGAGGGCTCAAATGCTGAGATGGTAAATATTTGAGGGAGGCATTTTCGTTTAAGTAGGATGCTTTGGGTTTATTAATGGCAAATACTCATGTTCTTCTGGTTTCCAAATTTTTTTTAAGAATTCAAAATAGATATATATGCACATTGATGGAGATCCCTTCACAGGTGGCATCTTTAGAGACTACCACATCTCCACAATACAGGGACCATTGCAGACATCTGTAGTAGCAAACATGCTCATCATTTGCATTGTGTTTACACCTGAAATCCGTGTTGGTTTGGACTCTGTGTGCTATTGTTAATGAGATGTGCTTGTGATGGCTTACAGCAGGACTCCTTGGCACAGATTAAGAGTATCCTGTGCAGTTTAGGATTACATAGCAAAAAAGGTGACTCCTACCCTAAAGAGTATGTGGTTTGAATGTCTATGATTTTTTTTTTTTAATCATAGTCAGAAACTGAAAATACTAATTGGCATCTGATAGTCATTCGCAACTCAGATGAAATATATGAAAAGTTGCAGGGTTATACTTACAAAAATCTCTTCTGTGTGAGAAGAGGTTGGTTTGGTAGAAGGAACAGGAGGTGGGGGACCTTTTGGCCTTATGACAGGCTGTAGAAGAAGAGAATATAAAACATATTGACCCTCTATACATACTGTGTATGTATGCATCTGCATGTTCCCATGGGAACATGCAGGCTTGTGTTGTACATAAAAAGTGCATTAATAGGGATAAAAGGATGCATTCATTTCAGAAGCAGGGATGCTTTATGCTATCTGGCCCTGAGAAAACATGGAGGGCCTTATCTGCAGTGCAGTGATTTCCCCAGCCTTTGGGATCAGATTGTCATTGCGGGTCTCCACCATGGCGTGAACTGGTATGTGCTGTCTTCCCCAAAGCCAACACGAAAGCAAAGAAATTCTCTAGGAGTACTTACACTCTGGAGCTGTGGTTTGTTCTCCTGCAGTGGAGGTACAGGAAGGAGAAGTTTCTTATCATTCATCTGAAAACAGGGAACAGTTAAATCAGATGGAGCCCTTATCTTGTGCATTATCTTTGCATGCCCCTTTACTGCAGACAGATTACTCAGGGACTTAGTGCCATGTGCTTTCCCCACTCCTTCCCCATTCTGGGATTCGCAGCGCTGTCCTCTCAGCCCCAGACAAGTGTTTTGAAACCCTTGTGGAAGTGTAGCGCGCTTTGGCTGATGAGTTTTGATGTTTCGACCCCTCGGTTACAGTCCCAGGGAGACTGTTGCTGGCCCAGCGCCTCCCTGCTCTTACCTCCTGGGCAGGTACTGCCAGGACGGGGTGTTCTCTGCATCTTTGTTCTTGATCCACAAAGACTTGGTTTGTGGCTCCAGGTCCCCGTCTGGTCTGGCAGCTATGCAAATATTACATATAACACTGAATCTTACCCTGACTGAAGTAAAAAAAAAACTTGCTGAAGTTGAATGCCTGCCTTATTCCTATTGGTATGTTATGTAGCCAAGTCCTTCCTTTCTTTCTTTCTCCCTCTTATTTTAATTATTTAAAGTTAATCTTGAGAGCTGCAGTTTCAAGTCTTCAGTCCTCTCCCAACTATGGGATTTCTGAAATAGCTCAACAAAGGTCATGGACCAACTTCCTTGGCTTTCCAATGTCTAATTCCCTCCACCCCCTTTGAATACCCCAGCTTAAAACCTATCCAGAAGTTGCTTGGCTTTACGTTTTTTTTTCCCTCAATGAGGGTAAGCATTTTACCTCTTCTTGAATACTCTGAAGCGGATAAGTAACACCGCTGCGATTGCTGTGACAGCAAGGAAACCAGCACACCGGCAACAATAGCGAAGCCTGTCAGGGAGAGAGAACACAAGTTGCTATTTCGTAAAAGATCCGCTATTTCTTAAAAGATCCACTATTACTAAGCAGTTTCCCATCAAGACCACTGGCAAAGTAATTTTTTTCACAAGGTCTAGACCCTATTTGTCCTCACTGTTGCTCAAGCTTATGGCTGCTTCTCGTGCCACAAATGGTGATGGAAAGGAATGTATTCCTGCCATTTTTGCCATATTTGAAGACTGTGGTTATTGCCTGAGGTGTCCTTGGGCTAAACAAACCTGTCCCTTTCCATCCATCCTCAAAGATCATTTAACTGTCATTCCTCTCCTCTTTCTCAAAGGGTGTTACCCAAAACTGGGCGCAGGCCTTTGGCATTGTATGCAAGTAGGGCTTCACAATTTTCCTTCAACAAAGCTATTCTAAAGCCTCAACCAAGCCACAATGTTGAGAGCTGACGGTGCTCTAGTTAGTGTGGAGAGAGGACAAATAATAACAAAGGCTTAAATTTTTTTTTTCCCAAACACATGGAAATGTGTACACAAAGTATCTTCCTTCAGAGGTAGATCAGGTAAAGGCCAGCTCCATGCAGATGATAAAGAAATGAACTTGCCCACCTCCCTCACAGCAAAACCTCTGGGAGCTTGCCTCCACTCAAATTTGACAGTGAGCTAATACGGTGTGCTCCTTATCTCAGGATGGAGAAAGGAAAAGCCTGCTACTCTAAATAATCTCCTGGGTGTATCACTTCTGTCAGGTTAGAAAAATAGCTTGCTCTAGTCATTCATACAAGCTGCAGCGACTTAAAGATGCACAGAAATCAGAGACCTAGATATGCAATATTTGCAAAGAAACAGTCTGGCACCCAGTGCAAGTTAGGGCTGTTTCACTGGAGTTAAAGCAGCTCATTTCAGCCAACGGATGACAGTACCCACTGTGTGGTCATACAGCACTTACTGGTAGCTGCTGACGAGCTGTCACAGGTCGGTGGTGCCCATCCTTCTTCACACTGGCATTGCAACTTGTGGTCGCACACCTAGGGAAGCACAAAGCCAGGAATACCTTCAGGTTGGAAATATGAGTGAAGCTGTGATGTCGTAAAGTTTCAGTGGCTCTGGAGTCAGGATCCTGATAAGCTTATTGAAGCTAGGTCTGGAAACCCCCTCTCATTTTACTTGGACTAAAATTTAGCACAGAGAGTAGCAGTTTTGTACAGCAAAGGACAGGCCTGATTGTCTGCTATCATGTGCCTTTTGCAGGTGTTTCTGCAGTGAAAGCTACAGTACAAGGCACAAAGCAGCAGAGTGAGTCTTTACATCTGTAGGTCTCTGAATGTTCAAATAAGATGAGCACAATTATCTTCCCAAAACAGAAGATGACCTGAAAGAGAATAGCTTTGATACTGCGGCTCAGAGGCAGGGCCAGACACAGAATCTGTGTCCATCTCCTGTGATCTCCTTAGCAAAAATATTGATGCTATATCAGGTTAGAGTTGCTTTCATAAAAATACAGGAAGCTTCTGACTCCACAATTTTTGCGAATTCCTATCCCAATGACTTAAATACTGTCATCAATAAAGTCTGTAGCTGATATTTGTAATTTTCTTGGGTTTTAAGTTAATAGTATCAAATGCTCGTATCTTACAGCATGTCCAGTACACTTGGCAGAGCAGTTGGTTGATCTAAAGACATCTTCAGCATAGACACATTCTCCATTGCTGCACACCTGAAATGTACAGGGCAAATGTTAACAAAGTGATTTATAGCTTTCAGAACGTGCAGAGCTTGCACATCATTGTGTAAAGTCATGAAGAGTAAAAGGAGGCATAGAAACAGGTCTGCAAATCACTTAAACCTACGTTATGAGTTTGATATGTGGATATAACTTTTCATTCGACCTTTGGGTATTTTATAGCAAAGGGGAGTTACAAAGATGTACAGACATCACTGCTTTCCACTCCCCTTCAATCCTTCATCCTTCCCTCCCCCCCAAGTAGAAATATATAGCAAAGAAATTGGAAATAGCACTCAGTGATGCCTAGCACACCCATTATGGAAGTAATTAAAAATAGTAATATATGTATGATCTGTTAACCCTTCATACAAAGGTATGTTTCTGTTGCCACATACATTTGTGTCAGTAAAAAATAGTAAGACAGCAGTCAAGCATAAGGAAATCGGAATGATAGCAGTTCCTGTTTGCTTTGCTACTGATTTGTGATACACGTAAGGCAGAAGGTATGGCAAATCGGATCAGCAGAAGTTTAGTGTCCACTTCAGTCTTCCCTGTTTAAAAATCTTTCTTGTCTGGTATAGGAGCTAATGATAGAAGCAAGGCTGAAAGAGGGGAAAAAATAAGGAGAAAAGCTATTATCTACTAACCATCCCATTCCCGCACTTCGTTCCATCGAGAATCATCCCTGGGTCTACTTCTCCATTTCTAGGAAAACTTGCTTTGCAGGACTCAAAAGTCACCAGGCTCCCATCCCGAGGCATGTCGTTCCCCCCGTACAGAACAACTTCCCGCACATTGTATCTCTGGAAGGAGAACAAGAGCTGCTAGAACAATGACATGGCACAGCAAAACTGTCTGAGCTGGTCTCTTCTGCAGCTTGAATTTGTTGTGTACAGGAACTCTAAAGAAAAAGCTGCAGAAAGGAATTTTGGTTTGTGGTGTTTTCAGGCTGGTTTGTGAGTCGAAGGTGGCAGGTTCTTAATTCCTCTTGAGCTTATGAGGGAGCCCACAGTAATTTGCAGAAATGAGTATTTAACTGACCTGTCCTCAATTTCTGAGGTTCACCTGAGGTTCAAGTTACCTGTCCAAAAATCCCTTCCCTGTACTTCCTGCACATGCATGCACACACACGCAGTCGTCCTCACAAGCAGGCTTGCACGTATATGTGTACATGCTTGCTCTTTCTCAGACTGATCTCATGATTTGGTAACTAGTTTTATTAGAATTGGTTTTACCACAATATTCAAACTGAACAAGAAGGGACACATGGACATATGTGCCATCTAAAATAGCGCGCTTTCTGCTTCTGTCTCTTAATTTGAATAGGAATGGTCTCTCTTCCCAAATCCCAGCAAATTCTGTAACACAGTGCTTACTTTTTTTTACACGGGACGTGACTACCTCTTTCTTTTCTGCAGTATCCATAATATACCCCTTTCTCATTCATCCGGTAACAGTAAGCTGCACCTTCAGTAGCCTCTGTGAAAGAGGAAAATGCAATGGGATTAGTTTATGTTCTCTGCCTGTGAGAACTAGTTATACTCAATTTCCTTTACCTGTTTAGGAAATGGCCTTTCCCAGTGAAGTTACCCGTGGGCCTAAATGACACTCTCTGGCACTTCATGTATTAATTCTGCAATTTTATTGTGTACACACAGCAGAACCTATCCTGTGTGTTCTCTCTCTGTCCAGTACGAACTAATAGACCTTGCGTAAGGGAAGGGACATAGGACTGGAGATGGTTTAGGACTGGGAAGAGGGTAAGCCACCACACACCTTCAGAAACATAAAGGCATGCTAAATTTGGACATTAATTTGAAATACAGACATTTCTTCTTCCTATCAAGCAAGGAATACTCACTCAGGTCCATTTCAAAGTTATCTTAAAAGCATTGTGCAAAAGAGGAGTATGCTTACCACTTCCCATTTCTCTAGAAATACATTGCATTGTATGCTCTGAGCTTCAGCTCACATGATTATAATCACTTACAGTGTTAAATATAAAAAAAAAAATTAAGTATATGCTACAAACTAGAACTTATTTACATAGATATGCTGTTCCTGATTTACAAAAGGTCTTTGATGATTTGCTAGCAGACAAAGCCTACTTTTCTCTCTCTCCTTTGACCTAGGCAACCTTATTTTTTCAATGCCAACTTGTACTCACGTGGTCCAAAAGCAGCTTTGCACTGATTTTCTCGGGTGGGACAGTTTCCCATGTAGCAATAGCCTTCGCCGTAGTTGCAGGGATATCCGTTCACACGGAATCGATCCGCTGGGCAATCCGCAGAAAAGCCGGTGCACATCTCAGCCAGGTCACAGTCATGCTTAACTACTCGGCAAATAGCTCCTGCTTTTTTGTACTGAAGTGGGGGGAAGGCAATGCCATGCTTAACACACTGCTCCTCCATGCCATTTAAAAATCACACTGAACTAGAGGGCTAAAATTAGGGGAGACAAATCTCATCCTCACTGTACAAGTTGCACGAGGAGCCAGATCCGTATCTAATTTGAAGTTGGTTATGTCATTTGACAAGATTTTTGCCTGGCTGTGCCTCAGCTTTTCTTTCCAGGAGAAAATGGGTAATCAAAATGTTCATTTCTCCAGGATGTTGAAAGATTGAGTGAATTGATAGTTGTAGTGTAGTTTGGGATGGACAAAGTGCGCTTGTCACTACAGTGCTATGTCAGTAATTACAAGTAAAGAGGATTGGTTCTTTTGAAAGGTGCATTACTGCTTTCTCATGGGGGGAAAAAAAAAATACCCTGGAAAATATGAGAAGCTAGAGATTAAAAGGAGTCTTACTTGGCAGTTTTCACAGCAGTCTCCGTGTGCACATGTGGAATCTGCTGTCAGTTTGCATGTCTTGGGATCACAGCAGTCATTTGTGCACTCCTGTGACAGAATCAGGAATCAGAGCTCTGGTACACTGCTTCAGGGTTTGGTCCCCTCTGTACTGCGTTCTCAACAAACCATCCTGTACTTGGTTATCGAGGGAGGGAAGGGTGTTTTGGACCTGCACTTTGCTTTTCTAAAAACCATTTTCACTAGAAGCCATGCCAGCCATTGTGAGTGAGCGCATAAAGAACACAAAGTGTGTTTGATTATGGAAGTGCTGATAGAAGTTGTGCGGGGAACTTGCTTATTTCTGCTGGGATGGTTTCGTATGTATGGCTTTTCCTCATTCTCAGTTCCTCTGTCAACACCACATGACAAACCATGTCGTGTTTCACACCATTGGGCATGTACTGTATAGAGGTGACTACTTTGCAGATCAGCCATTTGATGACCACAGTTTCTACAGAAATATTTCAGCTAGCTTTGAACTGGCTACCTCGGAAACTGACAGAAACCAGCTACTGTACAGCCTGAATAAAACTCTTTGCCTCTTCCAAATATTATTTTATTCCCGGTTATGCAAATACCTCAGGAGTACCACAGTCGCATTCCTCTCCTCTTTCCACAAAGCCATTTCCACAGGATGGAGGAGCTATGATGCTGCTTATATCTGGAATGTTAGTTAAGCATTTTGGCATGTCACTCAACATGTATTTCTCAAAACTTTGGAGGCTGCAAGAGCTGAATGTCTTGGGGATGATAGAACTATATTGAGAAAGCAGGAGGATTTATGTTAGGGTCGGCATAGGCAAGGAGAAGCAATACCCTTTACAAGAGAAATGAAACAAGTGACCATCCCCCAAACTATTGGGTGCAACCATTTTTCCAAATATATGTATTAATAAATACAATGGCTATCTCCTACTTGTAGCAGGGGAAAAAAAAAAGTGGAACCAAACAGATCAGAAATAGTTCAGGTACTAAATGTAAACATTGCATGTAATAAATCCCGCATCCCAAAGATTTAAACCTGGTCTACACAGTTTGTGCCTGGATGCTTCAGGCATTAGGAGTCTTCCACTGGGCCATGCAGCAGAGGCTCAGGGTGTTCAACTAGAGATGAAAACTGAACTAAATTCCTATCTAATGGGTATGTATTAAAGGTGGAAGCACTTTGTGTGGTTTTCACAGAAGACATCTTCATGGTAGAGAACAAAAATATACTTTAGGTAAATCTTGGGGAAGCTCTGTTGTCTGAGATACCACAGCAGTTTCATGTCATTGTAAGGAAGAAATGATTTATGGTTTAATGTGAAGGCCTCCACCACACATGCAAAACTAATGTTATCAAAAAATGACTAAAATTTGGTTTTATTTGGGTTTGGGGGGGGGGTGGTATCTGTCTGGGAATATCTTACAAGGGCCTGGAATTTCTTCATTTTTCTCTTCTTTTTGTATAATTTGAATGGAATAATCTCAGAGGACAAGAATAATTACTACTCCAATTTGGAAACTGGCAGCTTATCCAAAGCCCATCCGTAAGTGCCCCATGCATTAATCCCCTCACCTTTTTATCCAGACTCTTACCTGACAGTATCTGTCATGATACAAACTTCAGCACTACATGTGCAGGCTTTGGTGTCATGACTCATGCCAAGGTTGTGTCCCATCTCATGTGCCATGGTAGCTGCAACTGCAATTTCATTTCTGTTGTGATCCTGTAGAGATAAGAACAGACTATTATTTCTATGACTATTTGAGAACAAATAGGAACATCAGAGAAGCCGCGTGGCTAAGAAATAGGGCAGTTTTTCGTCAAGTGAAATTATCCTCACTGCTGCATAATGATTGATATGTTGTTGAATCCATGCATGCATCTATTCCACAGTTTATGCTGGATTATATTATAATAGCAATGAGATGATACTACTAACAAACATGAGTAAGTTGGTATAATTAGTTTTTAAATAAACATGAGGAGGTTAGGCTGCCAAGTAAAAACTGAGTGTTAAGGGGAACTGAACATCTGAAACTCTTAATCCTCTCTCTAGATAGCTGTCTCTGTGCTTAGGGTAATTACGTGGGTGCAATATAATTATTACTCATTACACCAAGGTAACTATTGTGTACAGTGTTGTGTGTGCACAGAAAGGAAAGGCAAATGCTGTGCTCCGTCTTTGCTCTTAGCGTGGTGTTTTGTGCTGCTTGGTGGGAGGGGGGGAAAGGAAAAGTCCTGCTCTTTTGAGTGAAATCCAGATGTATAAACAGCAGGTGGTAGTGGAAATGCAAAAAGCACGAGACGGCATACTGGTCATACTCTTCCAGCATGGCATTGCAAATCATGCTGCTACAAAATGCATCCCTGCACCTTGAAAAGCATTCTGGCTTTACGATCATCCTAGGATTTCCTTATGATGTGGGAAAGCTGGAATTTCATGTGAGTTATTCCTCTTACCAACAAGCCCGGCCTCTGAAGCTGGGTGCAGCAGTTGAGTTCCCGGTGTTGTTGGTAAAGTTTTGGATCTGTGTTCCTATTTAGGCTGAAGTTTAAGTACAGTAGTTTAGGCAGCTGTAATTAAGTGGCTAAACTGATGATATGCATTATGACAGTCAGAACCAATTCCCTGTTCAAAACAGGGAACCTTAAGGTAGAGGCACAAAATCACTTATTTCTCTCCTCTTGCTCTGTTGGAGCCTCGTACTCCAAATACAGGTGTCTGAGTTTGATGTTGGCATTTAGATAACACGGATACCACGCTTTGTGTGTGCTTTCTTTACCCTCTGCACTTCATTTAAAATAAAATCTCTGACTGTGAATTTCTACAGTCTAATAAAATAATATGAACCAGACAGAGAACTGAAAGTGTCGTACATCCAATGATTTTCATAAACGTTCTTTGCTGATTGAGTAAAAAACATAGAAAAGCCTTTAAAAAATAAAATAAAAATAAATCAGACCTGAATAATACCTGCAGAATATATATCACTGCATATGGATTTTAGAAAGGCTAATCCAATCGTTGTCCCCTCCAAGTCATAACCTCTGTAAGGAAGAAGAAAGGCAGAGTGAAATGCAATGATGTAACCAGCAAGCAGATCTGAAGTCAAGTCTGCTTTATTAACCAGGCTGAAGGCTTTAAGCATATTCTCATTTCCAGCTCTGGTTTGCATCCCTGATTTAATACAATATTTGAGGACATGCTTAAGATCATGGCAAATCAGAAAACAATTGAATACACTTTTCATTTTAAATTTTTACTTAAATTACATTGCACTTCATCAGACTTAAAGCATCTGTTTGAGTGTAAAGAGCTTGATGAAGTGCTCTAAATGTAGCAAAGTGCTTGGATGAATCGGGGCCGTTGAACATGAGCCAGAATAGCGAAGTGAGTGCTGGTGTAGTTTGGCAATGTGCATTTCCCAGCCGTTAAGCTTCATGTCATGGCTCCTTAGGTTGTGAGACTATGCTGCAGTCTTCAGGATACTCAGCTGTTTCTGTGACCAGAGCAGGGAAAAGGAGAGACTGAGATGTAGCAAAAGTTTACATTGCCTGATTTTGCAGGGATTCAGAGAAAAAGATTAGATACTATGTCCTAGCAGGTAATTGTGCTCCATGAAGAAAATAAAAGCAAGAAAAGAGAGCTTGCATTTATCTTTTTGTCCTACAATTAGTATAACCCAGTAGTGGAAAGCATGAAATCCAGTTCAGTATAGACAGCGTCTCTGACTGGTTGGTGACCAAATTTTAAAGAACTAATTCCTTGAACGTATTTGGAAATGCAAATAGGAACCAGAATGACACACACGTGATTAGCTGGGCATTGTCGTTTCTTTTCCTCTTTAATAAATCTGATAGACGCCACTTTGAGAAACTGTCCAGAGTGAATCCTGCAGCACGACTCAGGAGGCATTTATCACCATCTGTCCAGATTTCTAGGCCAATTAAAGCCACGTAGACATTTATGGCCTTATAAACCTGCAGCCGAGAAACAGTGTTGCTGTAAAAATGAAGTACGTTACGAAGACTTCTGAAACAAACACTTATCCTGGTAATTGATTCATTTTTGTCACTTGCAGTATAGTCCACTCCAGACCTGATTTAAGCTTTTCCACACTTTGAAGTTGCAACAAAAAACCCAACAAACAAAACATGAAATCTTATTTCCCCCAACTATAAAAATAGCTTTAAAATACTTGAAAATTCCAGCAATATTTTTGAAGAAATTTGACTTGCAAAAGAAATCAAGAATCGAGAATCACGTCATTCTTTTTGAAGGATTTAAATCATTCACTTTAACAAGTGTTAAGAAAATACGGTATTAATATTCCTTTATAGAAATCTCATATCTGAAGGCAAAGAACAGGGTACTATGGACAAATGTGTTAAATTTGTTTCATAAATTACAATGAAGTTCAGTTTTCATTCTTTCCTACATGTAATTATGAAAATTCATGATGTTTGCAAAAGAAAAAAAATTATAAATCACTTCTATTTCAATTTCACTTTGCTGTATTTGTTCTTACCGTGTTGATGTAATTGACTATTCCAAATATCCTTTGTCTTACAGTTTTAACATCTTCCTCATACTTCTTATACTAAAAAAGTAAATATAGTATGTTAGGAAAAGGAGAGGAAAAAAGTGATTTATCAGAAAAGAAATATCCCACAGAAGATTGCGTTGCAAACCACACCATGCCTGGTCTACTTATTATTATCTTTTCGATGTGCTATTTTATCAGACAATGTGTTTCAAGATCAGACCCTTTTAAAATGTGTATCTATGCATAGGGTGCAGAAGAGGACAGGCACTGTATGGTGTTTTCTGAATTCTTGTCATCTCCAGGTGGGACTTTCAAAATCAGTCAACATTAGGAAATCCTATTCCTAGCCAAAGTCAGTGGTAAAACATAGTGTAGCACTGTAATTATAGTAGGAGCCTGGGGATATGAGTAGTACCTACTTTGGAAAGCTCACCTCTAGCTGGTCAAATGAAAAAAAAAAATCGTTTCAATACTCACCAAAGTATTGTCTGCAACTATGTAAACTTCCAGATACTTTTTTGCTTTCAGGTATGCTTTAATCTAAAGGAAAGATACATTTAAATAACTTCTAAGGCCTGTTTCAGTCTCAACCTTTGCAATTTCAAACCCATGTATTAGTTATGAGGGTGTTTCTTTAGCTAAGTCATTTAGAATGAGACTGCCTTGTTTTAAAACGGTGAAAGGTAGGCTAGATATTAAAATGATTATTAAGATTATGAAAGGTAGGCTAGATATTAAGAAGTATTTAGATGTTTAAAGATGCACATGGGCACCTATTAGTACGTGCAGGAGGGCTTAACTCAGGTGGTGACTCTGAAATCTCAGATCTGTGAGATTTTGCACTGGTTCTTTAATATCTGATTATGCTTCACTGTTTGCAATTGCTACTTTTCTGGAGGTGCCACCAGAAAAAGTGGGAGTTGTGCTACTCACAGAGTTCTCCTACAGCTGCAGTTTCTTTTCTGCCATGTACTTACTGGACTGTTGCTTAACTAGGTACTTACTTCTGGACTGTTGCTGGATTTGAAGATGTCGTTGATGGGGTCATCGGAATCCGCTTCCCAGGTATTATTGATTAGACCACAGGTTTTTATGGACTCTTGTTCAAGTTTCTCGTACTTATAGACCGCATGTTCGTCTCTGTCTGAAGTTCCCAAGGGTTCAATGAGGTACTTCTGACCATGGGTCTCAAAATATCCACTAAGAAAATTAGTTAGACTGTGATGTTTTGAATCCGCGGGACTGAGTCAAGATAGCAACATTAACAGCCCAAGCGTACAGAGCATTGCACACACTGATGCAATGGAATAGTTTGGCAGCATGCAGGCTGAGTGTACAACAGTTTAAAAGCAGAAATCAAAGCTGCTGAGTCAATTGGAAGATTTGGCTGGTCACTGAAGTCTCTGAGTAGGAGACTGTCAGTCAAAAAGAAACTGGTTTAGGAATGAATTAGATTTAATTTGGGGGTTTTGTGCTAACAGGTGATTGAAAAGTGAATTTCAATTCAGTGGGGAATTCAAAGGTGTTTTCATCTTTAATTGAGATGAAAAGCTGAAATATTGAAAGGAATTAAAAATTTTGAATCCTTTTCAGCAGCAAATGTCAAAATAAGTGTTCTGTGTTAACATGTAAACTCGACAAGATATGCAAGAAGTGTTCACAAAGTCTGGGTTTTGGCCAAACTCCACTAACCATTGGGAAAATGTTCTGCTGCTGCTTCTCAGACTCAACAGCCATCCTCTTGCCTTTTTGTGTTATACCGCTATGTCTTCAGTGATTAGAAATGAGCGGATTCTTTTAACTGAGCTTTTAATACAAAAGCTTGAACTTCCTGACCCTGTAACTGCTGTAGCACTGAAAATAACGTAGCCTTCTCTTGAAGTGTCAATGGAGCTTCCTACAGCTTAGAAGCATCAACCCTAAATGTTTACTGTAGCACCATGAAATGCTATGCTTTATGACTGGATCTAATAATGGAATTAGTCATAGAAATTTATTGATATAGATGTTTCTTTAGCTTCTAACTTATAAACTCTGAAACTGAAGTAGAAAGGTAACTTTTTTCTCCCTTCTTTCCCTTTTTTTTGCTAAACCAGCTTCCTTGTAAGCATGAATAAAAGATAACACCACTTATTTACATCTTGATTCTTTTTGTATTGGAAAATTTATCCTCATAGAGTATGCATATTCTGCCATTGGTACCTTCTGGGAACCAAACCCCCATCTTACCTTAGACCTTTGCAAGCACTGATGCTTGCTATGGAATCAACATCATTCTGAATGTAACCTTCATAATAACAGTGATCCTGTTTAGAAGGAAAAAATACATTGTCTCATTGACTGCAATGAATTGGCCTAGATCTAGTGATTTCAGAAGACAAACTATACTAGCTACAAGCTACAACAAACTACGCTGTCTGAGGAAATCTCCCGTTAGAGGAGATTCATAAATGAAAAAAGCAGGTGACCATTTCCATGTTTGCTACGGTACTGTTATTGTTATCCTTCAACACAGAGTGACCCAGATTGTGACAAATCCAATCGTGGTGGGCTCTGGTCAATACACAACAGTACATGAAAATAAGAATATGCATACTCACTGCTCAAAATTAAGCATATACTGATGTGCTCTGCTGAATTAAGGTCCATACTGAATGATTTTATTGTGGCCAAATTTCAAGGAAACACCCTTTAATATTAACCCAACAATTAAATGCTTTAACTTCAATGAGATTAAAAAGCACATATTATATTAAAACATATGATTAGGGGAAAAATTTTCATTACTTAATTGACTTAAGGATCTAAGGTCTAATGAACAATTCTGTGCTCAAAGAGACTTCAAAGTCACTGAGGTATTGTGGAAAATTTTACCCATAGCATTTTCCTTAATAGATTTCTGGAGAGACCTATAACACAGTATTCAAACCTGCATGCATTGTGCCTTTTGTTTTCTCATAGATGTTTGGTTTCACTTTACCATTTATTTGTCTTCCTTCCGTGGTAATGTGCCAACTTTCTTACAGTGAAAAAGACATCAACAAAGTGAAAATTACTGGAGAAGGAAGTGGAGAATTACTCTCCATCTTTTGAGGACAGAAGAGAAACAACTCCTGAGATCATAATAAAGTATCCACAATGTAGGAATTCCTTATTCAGCAAGCTGCGCAGGTAGGCCTATTTGAGATTGTCTTTAACCAGACATAGGTGCTATTTGCTTTTCACAGGATCCATTCAGGGAGTGAAAGTAATTGGAGTAATCAGAAATGGCATCTTTTTCCATAAAAAAAGCAATCCAGAATTCTTTATGCACATTTATTTCACTCAAGATCCTCCTGTTCCTGCTAATTGCTCCATGACAAAGAATATTAGGCTTTGTATTCCAAATTACTTGTGTTAAAACACATAGCATGACATTGGACAAAAAGCTTCAGGTGAGAGCTTTGTTGAGGATAAGACCCATGGGCGCACAGTTAATTAAAAAAAATAACTTCTGTAGTGACTTCCTTTGTGTCTGGATCTGAATAACTGATTTGTCATGGCTCAGAGAAACCACCTGGGGTAACCTGCAGTGCATTTGCTGTGAGCGTGGGTGGTAATGTGAGCCAGTGAGGAAATCTGTCTTTATCAGAATCTATGATCTCACTGAGATTAGGGTGTAAAAGCAAGTCACGGAGTTGCACAGAATGAGCAAAGGCAGGAGGTAGAAGGCAGTGGAATGGCCCTGGCTCCACTCCCTTTCCTGACAAAAGAGAGAAATTCAGCTCAGGTAATGTGTTCATCAGCCACTAAGCTGAAAAGTGGTCATCTTTTTGGAGGACAAACTGTATGTCTGATTCCCTACAGGTGTAAATCAGTGCAGCTCTGCCAAAGTCACAAGTCACATATTCTCTGTCCCTTCAGAGGCATCCTAAATTACAGTGCTTAGAACCTTGATTTAAAATCTTTTCTTTCTGACTGATACGTACTGTTATTTCATGGACCCATGAATCTCATACAGACCTCCTCAAGACTGCAAGTATGAGGGAAGGAAACCTTTTTTTATTACCTTTATCTGAGGACTTGTTGTTACTTGTCGACCATCATCAGAATAAACTGTTTCAGTATAGTCTCTAGCTAATAGATGCCTGCAAAGAGTCAAGTGCAATTGTTATTCAAAATAACTTGTAGTCATCTAGAAATGAGGCAATTACATGACACGCAAAGTATGTAGGGAATTCAAATGATTACTCAGGTTATTATTAGTATTGAAAAACTCGGGAAGCAAAGCTGCTGGGTGGGGAATTCTGCCTGTTTGTAATCCTTACTCAAACAAAGGGACATTTCTAAAATAAGAAAGCAATTAAAGTCTACTTATTTCATTGGTATAAACTAATCTCCTAGTAGATCTGAAAGTAAATGTATAATTACATATGCAGTATTGATCCTTTTTTGACCTCCAATTTGTGTAGACATTTCCACCACTCCACAGTGCGTGTGAAATGGTACTGTTCTGTTCTCTTCCCAGTTCACCCCCACTGATTATAAGTAGCAAAGATCTAGGTCAATGGCAAAGCTGCCTCATCTGTTTCACGTGTGCCCATGCATACATGTATGTGTACATGTGCACACACTCAGAGATTCTGTGCGGAGATCACGCTAACATCTATTTGTCCAGTTCTTTTGCTCACAGCTTTTTTATAATTTTGCTAGTGCAGGTTCTCATCTTTGTAATCGTTCTATCTGAACTTGATTTTTCTGTTCTGCCTAAATAGAACTTTATTTTTGAACACATATCTGTTCCTGAACCTTCAAGGGAGGACATCATGACTATGGAATAAAATACTGTATTTCTGCCACCACTGGGAAAGGTGCCTTTGGGTTTCTTGTTAACATACATGTTTGTGATTTGCTATGGAAGGTCAGATCCTGCAAGGCTCTGTGCATTCAGGCTCCTATGCAGCAGAGCACTAAGCAGATGCTTAACTTTAAGCCAGGGCTTTAGTGTTACTAAAGCTAGCAGCAAAGCAAGTCTGCGCTCGCTTCTATTTGGGCAACTACCCCAAACTGCCGCAATCCCATTTCTTTTTAAGGAGTGGGATTTAGTACAATATAATTTCGCTTCCCCACTTCCAAATATTTAGATTAGATTAAAACAGGGGCAAACAGTTAATTATAGTCTATATTTAACATGAACTGATTATAGTACTATTGTATTTACACAGCCATTTGAAAAGTACCTATTAAAGCAGACTTGTTTGATCCCATGTTAAATATTATGGTGGAGCCAGCAAGCAGAAAATCACAACTGTGCTTTATTTTGTGTTGCTCTGTACAGTTTTGGACTTTTCTTTGTATGCTTTGTTCTGTAACAGAGCCCACTGCTTCTCTATACCCTCTGCATAGCCTGTTTAAATGCTGTTAATCTCTTCAGCCAAGGAGGCGAGCTCTCCTTGCTTTCAATTTCCATAAAGCATTTTATCAATGCCAGTATATGTTAGACTACTCAAAGTCCAGCAGCAGTAGTGTTAAGGTAGGGAGTATTCAGGACTTGCATTTCTTACTACTGTTTTCCATTTCTGAAAAGCATACAGAGCCAACACAGCCCCATTTCATAGATATTTCTCTTGTTCTTCTCTGTAGTTTCTACCAGCATGGAACAAATAAATATAACCCAGAGACTATCCATGGACACAGAAGACTTGTGAAATAATATGAAAACATTAAACATTCAGTGGATTTAGCCATTTAGGAAATAAATAGGATAACAGAGTTAGCAGTATAGGCAAGTCATTCCATCATAGTAATGTCATATGCCTGTGTAGTTATTTCACATTACCAAATTAATGACATGATGCTTTCTCTCCCCTCTTCTGTCATTGGAGTTGAAAGGTTGTATTTACCAAAATACCTCTGTTTTACAGGAGCCTAAGTCCTGTTTCTTAGTATCCTGAATGCCCTAAAGAGCCACTTACAGTGAGGGATAATGCTGAAGAAAAAATTGAACTGAACCTACTTATTTTTTTGGAGGTGCAGTATGACTTCCTCTCCATTGGCTTTGATTCCATACTCCATTGTCTCATCATATTTTGTCTGTAAACAGATTTAAGTGTTAGAATATGGACTGTTATAATTTCTGGCCTCACTATGAGCTGCTTGTTACTGACTTGCCAATTGCATTCTTTTCCTCCTCTTCCCACCAAAAATAAGTATTCTGGCAGTTATAGAATAAGGAGGAGGTCACTCTGTTTCATATTTTTTAATTAGAGGAACAAATTTAACTTTGCAAATGTATTTCTACAGTCGTAAGCGCATACCCTGCGTATTTGGGAAAGTGCTGAAGCGGATGCTTAAATTCAAACGTTTTCATAACTCTCTTGAAGTATGTAAGAGCATGCTTAGTTTTAAGCATTTGATTTAATTTACTTCAAATTAAAATGTCCATAGGTTCTTAAAAATCTGAATAGTATCAAAACCTACATCTTTGTAGAGATACAAGGACAGAAGACCCACTGACGGCCTACAGGTACTTCACTGCGTACTGAGCACACCTCACAGCCCGTCTTTACCAGACATGGGATCACTCTTCCAGGTTTTCTCTTTCATTTCATTTTACAAGATCAAGTGTCTGGCTCCAAGTTCTCTTACCCTTGAAAACCAAGGCTACTCTGACTCCAGAAAACTCTCCCCATCTCCCAGCAAAAAAAAAAAGGTTATCTCTTTTAATACCTCTTTGTTTCTTTCTACATCTCTTTTATGTACTGTGTGCAATTTCCGTGGATAAACTATTTCATATTGCTCAACTCCAGGTAATTTCTTGCTCGTGCTCCCTAGGGAGAAACAGATGTATATTTATGAAAACACAGTATCAACTTATTAAACACCATATTTCATGTCTGCCAAGACTGATTCTTTTGGGCTGTATAGTCGTTCGTCTGTTGCACTGCTAGTTTCTTGTGTATTCTCTGCACTGGCTCTGGCATGAGCTCATCTGGTCTGCTAAGCAGTCACCCTCGTTATGTGACCTAACATGAGGTTTGTTACAGTCTGGATGTCAGATGAGTTGACATACCTGGCTATTTGCAGGTGTCAAAGTATTTTATGCAATTCGCTTTGGATTTCTTTCCCTAGCACCAATCAGCGGTTTCGAGTACCAGCATGCTAGACCAGCTATGCAAGGTGCAACCTTTGCCTTCACATTTTGCAGATGACATGAATTAAGTTATGCAGTTCTATGAAATTAGTGATCTCCAAACCTTATCCCATGATGACATACAAGTTAAGACTGCCTCTAGATAAGCAAGTAAACTCATATAGTTCACCACAAGTCTGGACCAAGCCTAGATTTCTCCTTTAGAAAGCTTTTCAGCTGGTCTTCTCACATAAATACGTGTGAGAGTACTTTAATAGATACACTCTTACCTATTGAGTCAGGCTGGAGAAGGCATTTGAATGAGGCTAGGTAAAATAGTAGGAGATAAGCAGTAAAGTAGGAAGATCTGGAAGATGGTAAGGAATCCAGCTGATTCCTTAACTTGCATAACCCTTTTTACTGGTCTTACTTGTAAGGTGTGTTGTGTGTCTGCAGTGGCTATAAAGAACTTGTTGAGGAAATACAGTGCTGATGAAAAGTGTTTCTTTTTGTTTTCTGCTTCTGAGCCTGAGTGAATCTGGACAAAAGTTAATTTTGTGGCATGACTTGCAGGGGTGGTCAGCACATGTTGCGTCATTTGAAGTTAATAATAGCAGCCGGTGTACAGCATTTGAGAAAACAGGGTCATACAAGGGATGTGTTAGTTTCTGACAAGGCAACAGCAGGTTTTATATGCCTCCCAAGCTCTTTAATCTCATACAAAAGGTCATTTTACCTGAATGGGCAAATTCCTGAGGGCTCAGCACACTAAGCACAAGCGCCTGTATTTGGAAAAAAAAAAAACCAAAACCAAACCACAAACAACAAAGGGAGAGTGCAACTCCCATTTTAATTGTCTGCCTCAAGGCCAGATTTTTACAAGAGTGGGGCATCCAATTACTGTAATTTTCTGTATCTGGAACAACAGACCACATTCTCATGCAAATTGTTCCAGTAAAATAAATAGATTAATTCTTCATAAGTGGTTTATTTGATTAAACCCTTTCCAGAAATCATTGCAGAATAAACTTGGTTGTATCTTGACAAAGGTGAGTGGTATAGACAAAGGCATGATGGTATAATGGTAGTAAGTCCTAAGAAGTTATCTTACATCAGCTGAGCCATTACACAGTACCCAGTAACTATCCATGCACATGCTGTTAGCAAATACCAAGTGCAAGTTTGTTACTGTAATTTACAATGATGTTTTATATTTTATTTTAAGCAACTAATTATGTTTACTTTTAAAAAGTCTTTTGCTTTGCAGACTTAGTCTTTCCATGAGCTTAAAGTACATTCTTACGTAATGATCACAGTAATATTTTAGGCCTCTCTGAACAGAGTTCTGTGCTCCAATTTTATCTATCCACTCCCTGTTGCAGACTCTTTTTACAAGGCCAACTGTAGCCCACATGGTTCAAGTTTAGGCTAGATTTGAATGGAGACTCAGAACTAAACTTGCCCTTTCCTGCAGTGTGATACAAACAGCATTTCGAGGAAAACGGGTTGGTTTTGTTCTGGAACAAATAATTTCTTAGAGGTAGTTTTTTTAATCAACTCAGTATATTGTCTTTGTCTTGCTTCAGGCATTGTCTTGAGTCAGTAGCTTTAAGGAGGAAAGAAATTCCTTGGGCCTCGTACAACAGCTAGAAAAAGTGCTAATAAGGAACAAATAATTATGTAGTTTTCCAAGAGCCTAAACCAGGAAGAAAAACCATTAGCAAGGATTTCATTGACAATGAAGGTTTGGTTTTGTGGAAACAAAATATATAACACCTTAAGCATTAGTACTGTACACATTTTCAGATATTCTGTGCAACTAATGAAATCATAAAGATACTTGCCTGAATACAAATTAGATGTCTAATTATGTATGTAAAACCTGTGCATTCTTGTGCATGCCAAGCTCTGAAAAAATCTGTTCCCCATTGACATGAATTGAAAGAAACAATGCACGTGGAAAAAAAAGTGTGGTCTGTTAAGGCTAAGTCAAATGAATACTCATAACCTGAAGTATCACACAGATAATAAAGGTGCTAGCTATTTTAATTCAGGTAATGTAATTAACTGAATTCAAATAAAAGTAAATTTCTTTTACGGCCAAAACGCTGGTAGTTTAATAAGTTGTCCCAATTGGATAAATTGTCCACTCACTTGCAGGGGAAGTACTTTCTTAATTGGCTCACAACACTAACTGGTTCTGGGTCTTTAGGAAATCTATGGCCAGTTTTCCCACAAGTAAATAATTCTCTAACAACTAGAGAATTTTAGATAATTGCTTTGAACAGGAAGAGAAGAAAGCAATCATACCTAACTTCAGCAATACCATTTTTTTCCGATGGCTTTAATTCACTGTTGTTCAGTATTATCTACATGTTAATAATTAAAAATTCATAAAAGCTGTAAAAAGTTATCCATAGCAACCACGGATAAAGGATAAAAAAAAAAAAAGCCATACCTTGTTGGAGAAAATGTAGCAAAACAACAGAAACAAGAAGTATGTTAGTCATCTCAGTTGCACTTGTCTGGCAGTGGTCTCCGTGGTCTGGGAAAGTTGGGTTCCCAGGCTGTCTCTGCTTTGAGCAGTCCTCTCTTGTGCAGTGAATGAGAGGGAGTGAGTTGTTCAGCTTTATTCTAGTTCCTATATGAGGAAGTGTTTACTAAAGGTGTTGCACAATTTTCAAGTCACAGAGCGTTACAGCAAGCGGAAGTTCCTGCTGGTTAGTTAATGTCACACAAATTGTGATATATTGATTACTTCTTTGAAAGTTCCCTCAAACTCTTTATCAGGAAAAATACAAATAAATAAATAAAGAGGGAGATTGAAGTGGTCCTAATGTTGTCTTTTTATAGTCTGGCTGGTAAAAAGCTACAGCAGAAACAGTGGGTACCACGGGTGGCTCAAAGAATGGGACAGTTTTCAAGAGGTTTAGGGTAAAACAGGTATGCAGGGCTGGTGTTAAAGATGTGTTTAAGTTCTTGCTGATTACCATTTAATCTGTACGGAAGGGAAGGGCTTAGAGCACCAGTAAAGGTACATGTAACTCTGTATCTGTGAATCATAGCTACAGTATAAACACTGAGTAGGTCCTTTTCTGCCCCTTCCATCTACATTAGTAATGTTTGCTTGAGGTTCATGTGATAATGTCTAAATAAAAGGGGATGCAGACAAGTGAGCAATCAAGGTGATATCTGTCAAATAATATTCTGAAAGTCTGTGCTAGAAACTTATCACATTGACTTAGCCAGTTGTAATAAAATAGTACTATGCGCTTCTTAGGGCCACAGCTATCAATGTAGAGCCACTTTATAGAAGTTTAACTTTTCATATGTTAGAATAGGTATTACAGAGTACATAGAACTAGAATGGATCGTGCTGTATACTGCAGTATATGAATATAAATTTGTATTAGCAACACACGTTACACAGTAATATATATATTCATTTACTACATTCATTTATAAATAAATAAATATATCTATATAAATCTACAGGAGAAGTTTTCCTGCCATAACTAGCAGAAGTTCACACTTCTAAGATAAGTGTTACTGGATAACTATTGCTGTCTCAGGTATGTGTTGAAAAGTTCTGATTTTTTGAACATTGAAATTGTAAATTGTAAATTCAAACTTTCCCCTTAGATTTTGTTAAATCTCCAGACATTCCGGGACAGATTGGGGGCTACCAACAAATGGGCTCTGAGCTTTCTTTAAGGATAGAATGGTACTAATTAATAACCATTTATGTGCACTGCTGATTGCAATAATCAACATAGGTGTAGAACTTGCAGTTTAATAGTAAAACTTGATTCTAAGACAAGAGCCTGATTATCTGTGTGTCTTATTTTGTTTAGCCATTTACTGCAAGGCAAAGTGATTTTAAAATGGATGTAAAATGCTACTGAACAGAAGCGGTAGAGCTTCGCATCGCTTTGCATTGCTTTGCAGTGGTGTAGGTGATGGAGGCTGAGTGCAGAATAACTTCCTGTCATCCCCTGTGCAAGTATTGCATCCCAAGCACGTTGCTTTGGCTTCAGTTGCTCTGAGTGATGCTGGGCTGGATGCACATACAAACCCTTTGTGCAGCTTTTCTTGCCATTTAGCTCTTGGGTCTTCCTTCAGCATTTGCGTTTTACGGATCGTTTATTCTGGTATGTTGAAGGGTATGCTCTGCTTTGGCAGTAGCACGACATTTTTACAGGGGATATGGAAGTGTAAAATACTCCTTCACAGGAGTAAGTGTAGACCAAACACATCGTCTGGCCTCCAGGCCTGCTCCGAGATGTGCTAGTGCAAACACTGTGTTCTTCATGAGTAACGTTGGATTTGAGCGGTCTCTGCAAGTGTTTGAGAGCCCCTGGAGCAGGATTTAGTGGCGGGAAGGGGGCCTAAGAGGGGAAGAGGGCATCTGTTTGCCAGAGTCCTGATAACTGCCTTCAAACCTCTTCTCCGCTGTGGGACTGGAACCCAGGAGTTCTGGTGAGCTGCAGCAATGTTATCAGGTCAATATTAGTCTCCCACCTGCTATTATAACAACACTAATTTTAGCTAGCACTGTGCTCTGACAAAGGACACCTTTCTAGATGGGCCTTCCATCTCCTCCGAGTGCCTTGGGAGCTGAGCCTTCCCAGGACAGAGCTGCAACCCGACACTCCTGGGACAGGAATGCTTTTTGGTAGCAACTTATTTGGGGTGCTATACCTTGGAGACAGAGCGAGCTTACTTTCTGTAAGAAAAGTCACGTACCACACCAAACCGTGTCGCCATCCCAGGTTATGAAAGAGCACTTCAGGCAAAGAATTCATGTGGCGGCGTTGTGAAGGGTTTGGACATACCCCTACCAAGGTGTTCATTTCAGTCGCAGTGAGCATCACAGAGGAGCTATGTAATTTAATTTATGTCAGTGTCTTTTTAGTTCTGTAAAGATAAAGCTTAGTCTAAAAGGTAGACAATTTAGTATTTTAAATATTATATGAATGGAAATAAGCAGTGCGTTCTTGGACTACATCTTTGCCTTACAAAAATAGTTAAGAAAAATAACTGTGAACAACTGGTTTTAAAAATGAGTGGCTGCTATCCAAGCATTTATCTCAGCTCATTCTCTCTGCGTGACGCACTTGAAAACCGTGTACTGACCCTACCAATCTCCTAAGCTAATGTTCTTAATAAGCTGTGCTTTCGATCAGTATATAAAGGAGAGTTACTTTATGAATAGACACAACATCCCAACAAAGAGCTGGCATTAAGACGGGAATGTGATGTGGTGAAGGTCTTGGGTAGACTTGAAAGGGAATTGGATGTAATTTCCTTTTGTGAGTTGAGAAGCATTTGATGTTTCTGCCCTTGCTTCAGCGATTCCGTAATAGCCTGATTGTAGCTTCTTCCCCCGGAGGTGGTCAGAGAGGTATCCGCGAGGTCTCAGCTGACAGGAAAGCTGCTTCTGACTTTTTGAAACCCCTTAACAATTGTGCAATGTCTAAGTGAGCAGTTTTCATATTTGTGGGGGGGTAAAACTGGATGACAAGTTTGTCTCAACATTTAGTAACTATAATATTGGTATTTTTAACTCAATTACTATCTGCTTAATTAAAAGAAGGAGGCAGAAAAGGCTGAAATTCACCCCTACAATGAGGGTCTGCACAAATCCTGCCCATGTGAGATTAAACTGAGTATTAAAAGTAAAATGATAGTTGTATGCTGGGGCACTAGACTGAGCTCAGGAGAAATCAGGGTTCGAATCGCTTCTCTGCTTCTGCCTTGTCCTAAAGTTCACTTTGAACCAGGTTTGCAAAGGTACCAGTGCACCTAACAGGAATTTTCAGGAGTGTATAAACAATGTAGGTATCTGTTTCCCTGTATTTCAATAGATAGATGTTCAGCCACAACAGTAAGGACACCCGTATAACTACTACAGACAGAGATAAGCAGTTGAAAGAGATAATTTTGTTCTTCCGTGTATCTCCATTTGTTCACTTCTGCTTTCCCCCCATCTAACCCTGGGACAGCTTCAGCAAACAGCTCAGCAGCTCTGCCTCTTAGCACAGTATCCACATCCTGTTCCTCCTGGGAGCACGTTCAGGGAAAAAATGTGGTATTTCACACGGCACTGCTACCAGACCAACCATGGGTCTATTGGTTCAGCTCAAATAGTAACCTGCCTGCCTTCCTCCATTTTCTTTTCCCCAAGCTTCAACCCAAGCCAGCCTGCAAGTTATTTTTCTCTGACATACAAACAAAACCGCGTGGCTTTTGCATCTGTGTTCCAGCCCTATGCTCCTCTTTGCTTCCTCCGTCTATTCGCAGCTGCATTCCAGTCTCCCCACAACCTGCCTCTCCGTGCCAGCCCCAGGCCCTTCCCCTCATTTGCAGAGCTGATCCAAAACCCATTGAAGTCAACAGAAGACCTTCTATTGCCTTCCAGGGCCCTTGGATCAGCTCTACAGTTCCTCGTTAAAACCTGCTCTTTATATAAAGCTTTTTCTTGTGCTTGCCTCTGTTGTCTCACACATTCCCAAAGTGAATTATCCTTCTTTTCCTCAGCTACCAGTCTTCAATGTTTTGTCCTTCTTATTTTCTGGGTTTCTGTTGAAGGATACAATCAGATGGCTGCTTTAGACCTATTCAGAGTGTTTGGAAAAGTTACCTCCCTTCTAGCTATTAGTTACCTGCTCCTCAGTTTATGTGCAGCACTTGGCTACGTTTGTATTGCCAGGGTTTAACACAAAGTAAAATGCTTTCACCTAAACTGTGATTGAAACTAACTTAGTGAGCACCAGCCGAGTTATTTTTGGTGTGGTGCTGATCAGATCACAGACTGTCATCTGATTCTGACTAATGAAACCTCATTACAAACTTTTTACATCTCTGCTACCCTTTTTGCCTTGGAGAAGATTGTAAACATATGTGGTATGTTACAAGTATGTTGCTTCCTTCTTTCCTTCCCTTTTCTTCAAAATGTAGGACAACAAGTGGTTGCTTTATCTTACTTCTATATCCCTCTTCATTAGCTGCACTTTGCTTGATTCTCCTGCACCAGTGTAATGTAGTATATACAGTAGCAATCTAATGCAGACTGTAGGTAGTTAATTGAAGGTACAGGACCTTTTGATATATTTCTCAAGAACCACTAACTTCTCATAACTTCTTAACATGATTAAGGTGATTTTTTGAAGGTTAATGCTTCTCAGAAAACACCTGCAACCCCATTTCTGGCTGTGCCGCATGTTGTGCAATTGTGTGCACACGTACAAGCTGTTTAACGTTCTCCATCTGTACAGCATGAGTGACAATGCAGATCGTTGTGGATTAAGCACTGTGGTCTTAGTTCCTTTTTTTGTAAGGTGTTGCTTATTGTATTGTTTATACTTGTAGTACGTGAGGTCAGGCTCAATTTTGCCAAGGGACAGGGGAATCCTGCATGCTACGATGTCGTATCTAGCACAGTTCTCTGTTGGTTGGCATCCAGGTGGGGCTCCATGTGCTTGCTATGCACAAGGCCAAAGAGTGGCTCAATTCTTAGAGCTGGGTTTTAGGAGGGAGGAGGCACCACCCAAGGCTGTGGGTAGATCTACTAGGTTGTGTTAGAGCTGTGCAGGGCAATGTGTGTGCATGACAAAGAATGGATCCACACCTTAGACCTCCATGAACTGAACCTGATCTCTGCCCATCCTCTCCCTCCTTCACCCCCGCATTGCCCGTGGAAGGTCTTGCACCTGCCTGCCCTGCCTGCGGTCCTGCCGGCTCTGCCACAATCAGGCCTTTCAGCTCAACTCCTTTTCCTCATGGGGAACGTGGAGAGAGCTGGCAAGACATGCAGCTTTTTTCTGGCAAACAAGAAAGGGGAAGCAGAACTATTTTACCTGGATGACCTGTCATAATGTCTCCAGTCTGATGGACTCCGGTTGCTTCCCACACACATAGAGTACATAGAGGACATTTTATTGAGTCATCTTACCTCTGCACTTGAGGCAAGAACATGAACAAAGAAGCAACTGTCCAACCTGAGCTACCTCTGCAGCAGGAGATTTTTCCTGGCATAGGAAACTTGATGTAGTTACTGACAAAGAACTCCCAGTGTGGACAGGGCTATCCACCAGCCAAGCTGTGCTTTGGACCAGCAGAGTAAAGGTGCCTTCCACTTGAGTAAAACAAGCCCTACAGGTACGATTGTGTACCCTACAGGTACGTCAGGATGCCATGTCTAGCACAGCAGTATTTTCTTTACCCCAATCAACATCCTTATGCGATACAGGCTACATACTAGAAGTAGCCTGGGCTTTTACAGCACCTGCAGCTCCTCTGTCTCTAGCCTAAGAGTTCTTCTTGGCCCAGTCTACTGCCTCAAAAGATGTGCGGGTTTTGTTGTTCATTTTCAGTAGCTGGCTTTTGCTTTTTAAGGCTTTGATCCTGTCAAAGAACTCCTCCAAAACACCTTTAGACTGCTCTGACCTCCAACATGCAGAGTTTGTATTCTCCTGATGGCTGTGAGAAATGTCTTCAAAAGATATAAAGCAGTCAGAAATCAAACGCATTAATGACCTCTCTGAAATTATCCTGGTCTCCATGATCTCAGCAACATAACAGTGAGCCGTTAGGTGTGTACCCACTTCACACGAATGCAGGGTAGCTGAAGCCATTTCCCAACCCACTTAATCCACACAAAAAGAAGAGCTGTGCAGAAGTAAGTGCATGGCAGGTACGCTGCAGTAAACCCCACAGTCATGTTTTATTGTACAGTGAGAGACACCTTGACCTGCAATGAACAAGCACATTCTTTCACACTGAGGAGGAGGTGAGCTGCAAGTTTACTCCTTGCCTTACCTTGCAATAACTTAGTCGTATGTGCATGCTCTTAAGACCACTGAGTAGGGAGGCTAGTGAGAAGGAGCTGCCACCGGCTAAGTTGCATGCCATCTTCTGCTGACTTCCTCATGGAAACGCTTGCTGCAATGAATGTATCCCAAAGTGACGTTTGTCTTTTGTCTCGGATGTTAACCACTTCCTCCTTTTGCTTCCAGCTACTTGTGAGTCTGAGCTGAGGAGAATGACAACAGTGGCTTTGTGCTGTTCCCTCAGTTACCTCTGGAGCCTTTGGAAAGGCTGTCTGCTCAGAGATGGTATGTGCCCACAAGGATGAGGAGACAATTCTCCCCACTCTCTCTCAATTGCAGCCTTCTATAATTATCTGTGGCTTTACTGATCTTTTTTAAAGCCTGTCTCTGAAGCAACAGACATGGCTGTGAGTGGCCCCAGATATTCTTTGACACTACACTTTCAAGATCAAAGGGCCACTGAGCAGGTACAAATGCAGTTAAGACCATCTTACACCTCCTTGTTATTTATAAGAATCAGACCTCAACAGCCTAATAATACCTAGCTTTTATATAATGCTTTTCATGAGCAGGTCTTAAAATGCTTTCACAATAAGGTTAATATTTCCCTGTCTTACAGGTGAGGAAACCTGGGATGTACAAATTGGGTGGTTTGCTGCAAGTGTCCGTCCAGTCTGGTGGCAACCTTCTGGACCAGACGTATATCTTTGGGATTGTATGAAACTGAGCTCGTAATGAGCTATCACACCTTGAGAGAGAATATGGACAGTATTTACACTCAGGGCAAGATGTTGGTCATCTGGTTTTTCATATTGTTTTGATGTGAGCAACTATAATGAAAGCAAAAAGGCAAAAAAAAAACCAAACCACTGACGAGCTGGAGCATCTGTGGATACTTTGGCTACAGGGGATTGCAACACTTGAACATGTTTCCTTACTTCTCGTGTTGTCTTCATTAAATAGGCCTTGAAAGTGCTTGTTTGGTTTTGCTGGCAACAGGCAACCCCTAGTCAGTGTAATAGGATAGATCAACAGATTGAACTACACTGTTTCCTTAAAGATGGGTATCTGTTCTGCCTTTGCACTTATTCAGGTCGTCTCATTTTACTTATCTAAACTGCTCTGTATACTTCAGCTGCTCTCAAGCAGTACCTGAGCCTTTTCTTAGGTATGAGCATGTTAATGATGTATTTGAAATGCTGTACTAAGTTGAGGATTTTTGGTCCCTTTGCATTTCTAGTGGGATGTGTGAAAGGTGTTGCTTCCAATCCTGGTACTGAACGGTCAAATGTGCCTTTCAGTGACATTTATGCTGGGGTGACTCCACTGGAGCCATAGCAAACTAGGGGGACCAGACAGCTGGGGACTGAAAACCATCGCTCCTCAGTGTATATACAGTACAAGCCGTGAGGACAGTGTCAGAAGCCCTCTGTGATATATGAAGGTGCGTCTTCTGAGAAGGGAGAACCACTTTTAACAATAGCAAGGTAGAAATTATAAATGGCTCTGTTTACTGGGGCCTCATCCTGGTAGACATGACGCACAGAGTGCCTGACAACTCACATGGTTTTATGATTAGTCTCAGTACATTTATTGCTTTCCCTAAAGTCTTGATCCTTGGAGTGATGTGAATAGTTCGCAGTCTCGGCTTTCAGTAGTTGTCGTTGTTGTTATTATTAATTATTATTTTAATTAAAAAGAAAGCAGTTTTCTAGGTCTCAGGGGTCTAGAGAAATGCTTGAAAACATGAACCTGAGCAGAGTAAAACTGAGAAAGCAAATAAAAAGAACTCCAAATGCATTACTGTTTTTTTTTCTTTTTTTTTTTTAATCTCCTGATCTCTTCATTATGTTTTTTAGGCCTGGCTGATGGTTTTAAATGCTTGGAGTTGGCAGTTCTGAGTCCTGATTTGAGCCATTCCCTTTTCCAAAGAGACTGCAAGCCGTCAAAAGACAAAAGGTGAATTAAAGCACGTATTTAATCCTGCTTTACAGATGTGTACTTCGGAGAGTTTGGGACTAAGGACTCAAGGTCTCATAGGAAGTCTGTAGTGGCATAAAGAACCAGTTTCAAATCTTCTAAGTCTCAGTGTCCTCTGCAGCAAAGTAGCCTGGAGCCTCCACTAATGATGTTGTGTTGCTTCTGAGCAGCTCAGAGTAAGCTATTGCTAAAGTTTAATAAATAAATAAAATTGCAAATAGTCCCTGACTGGATATAAATGAGTAGAGCTTCAGTGACTTGGTCATGGAGGGGTCAGTTCTAGAAGGAGAGTTCCCAGACCCAAAATACAATTCAGTAAGAAGCGATCCCTGCCTACTAGCTCCCCTCATCTTGTGATGAGGAACTCATTTTGTGTGGATCATGTTTCTCCTGCCACCCTCCACATGCCCTGTGAGAAGGACAGGCACTGAGCATAAAAGAGACGAAACAAAGGCAAGGCCCAGTGTGGCTGTTTACTCACTCCATGCACTGTTGTCTTTGATCAGATAAGCCTGTGGCCATATGGTGGAATATTTCCAGATCCAAATCAGCCAGGAAAAAAGTGAGACTACGAGACAAACACCAGAGCTCTCGAGTTTCGTCTGTCCCAGGTATGTACCTGGCCCATCAAGTCGTATGACAGGGAACTGGCTGTGATCCCCATGCAGAGAGTGCCTTCTAGTTTCATCCTGCTCTAAGGTGTGCCTCTTACTGCAAGTGTATTTTCCTGCATCAGTATTTTACCCACTAAGTAGGGCAAGCTGGTGAGGGGGGATGAAGGAATCGGGTATCAGGAAGAAAAACTGCACCTGCCATATAGTAGGTAGGTTGTTGCTCTGAAGCTGCCAAGACATGAGATACAGGAGGGCTGCAAGAGACAGGAGCCAACCCTGTGAATGACTTTTGGTGGCTGGGGCCTGGCAGGTTGGCAAACTCATGTGTTTGCTCTCCACAACTGCTTCTCCAGACAGAGGCAACAGGTTAGTCCGTTGTCCTAACCTGTCCATATTCAGTGTGTAAACATTAGCTAATTCAAAATTTACTGACTTGCATTTATTTTTCTTTCTAAGCTGGAATATAGCCAGGCTTTAATTGATGTCATTCAGCCAAAACTTATTTACCACCTTTTCCTGGTTTTCGTGTGACTTCTGGCCTGTTTGAGTATTTTAATTGCAGGCAAAGTAAAGACTGCTTTAAAATTACATTTTTACGGGAGAAGTTTTTAACCATCCTGTTTAAAGAGTACATTTGCTGAGTGCCAACCCAAATGTACGCAGGTACATTAAATAGAAAAGGTCCTTTCAAATTATTACCTGCAAAAGGTAAAATTCTGAAAATTAAATCAAGTAAAACAAACTTCCAAATGCATTTAATTGAAAGTTAGTCAATTTTACAGAATACCGTACATTTATTAGCTGCTATTTTTGAGCTGCTAATCCAGACTTTCCTGTTATTGTTGCTGTTTTAATCCTGAGAAAACAATGAAAACTATTTTTAAAGAACAGACTTAGTAAAATATTTCATAGAGAAGATAGCAAACAGCAGTAATGTGCACTCCAGCTTAGCGCAGCTCACCAGCACTGTATGGAATATTTCGTATGCACAATGGCAGTAGTTCCAAGGTTAATGCTGATGGGTAGTTGCCATAGAGTGGCTCTTGTTGTCGTGGTCTTTCCTTGTATTATTACAGCTCTTGGCTTTGGTTAACTTTTTATAAGCTACCAGTCTTCCTCACCTCATTTATTTGAGGCTCTGACAGCACTGATGGTATCAGTAAAGATTCCCCAAATCCCTGCACTATATTAATGTGCTGTTAGCAATTACTTAGGCTAGCAAATAGCGGCAGAGATACTTTAGGTATTCGCTAATACGATTCAAATACAGGCATAAAAGCATTAATATAAATGAGAGGTAAGACCTCAGCAATTCCCTTTCCACTGCCCCAACTCCATTCAAATGGGGTGATGGCTTTAAATTTGCACCACTTTAAAGAAGTAATGGGAGAATGATTCATGTGTTTTGCACAAGAGTTCTACATGTTCCCTACGTGCCACCAGCTACAGGCACCACTGTCCCTAAACTGGGCCATTTAATAGTTTCACGCTGCCAAGGAAGAACATCCAGCGCTCGTCTTTCGCATGCAGTCCATGTATTATTCATGTTGGTATCGCAGCCTTCAGGTGTAGAACTATGGGCTTTGACTTGTGCACAAGTGCAGGAAGAAATATTAATACAAAACAAAACCCCCTTAAATTCTGCTGTGTACTTGAACATGTGGCCCCTCACCTGAGTCTTCATTATGTTAGCATTTAGAGTCTTGATTTGTGTGTCTGCGTGTAGATAAGAGAGGAGGAGAACGTGCATAGGCACAGAGGAGATTACAAAATCTTTAAGTAAATACCCCATGTAATCACTGCTTTTGTGTGTGTGGCAATTTCTCTAGTGGGTTTAGTTAAACATTTCCAAGTTCCTTTCTTAAAATAAGTCTGGTAGATATTTTTGAGCTCTGATCTGATGCCTAGGAAAATTAATGGGTTTTTTTTCTCTTTTTGTTTTCAATCGTAAAAATTTGGGAAGGGCACAGTAACCTTGGAAGCTTGCTAACATACTAATCTGGAGCCAGACTTCTTTTTTTTTTTTTTTAAAGTTTCATAAAACGTCGGGGAAGCGTTTTTTTAAAAATTTTTGTTTTCTTCTGAGCATCCTGGCCTTGGTCAGTTCTGTGCAAAAAGTGCCAGAATGCCCCAAGAGAGGCTGATTTTGCAGTATTTCCGAGCTCACTAGTGCCATGAAGTAGTAAAACAAAATTCATGAGAAAGAAACATTACAAGATTTCAGGAATAAAATGTTTGGGGATACAGTTGCCCAAGTATTCTACTAAATGAACACTGCAACTTTTAAGGACTTTTAGTCAGCTATAGAACAGAGTAAAAAATTGAATAAAAAAACCTTTTTAATGTTTATTCATGTTAAAGGCACCCAATTTTACAAAAGATTCTAGGGTGAGTCCTGTAGGGACATGAATAAAAATGGAAAAATATAAAATGAAATTATGTTTTATTGAATTGCAAGGGATTCTTACTCTCTACTACATAAATAACTTCTGTGACCTTACTTAATCGGTATACCTTTTCATTTATATTGCATTTAAAAAGAAAAAAACCCACTTTTTTGTTTTCCTAAGTCTTTTTATATTCTACTATGTGTGATGAAACAGTGTCAGCAAAAGCTAAGTTACTCTGTGTGTTTAATCATTGTGGCTGTGAACGTCCATGAGAATTTGCAATCAAGGGTATAGATTTCGTTACTGTAATCCCTGGGGAATGAGGGCTGCGGTGTTTGGTATCCTTTGAGGAGATTGCTTTGGTTGATCTAACAGTGGGCCAAGGTATCAGGAGCTGTTTCTCAGCCATGGTGCAAAACAGCTACAACTGAGTCCGGCTTGACAGCTGAAGAGGGCTCAGACTGGAGGAGCTGGAGGGGGTAAAGCAAAGGGGCTTGTGGAAAAGATGGGATCTTCCCGGGGTAATTTATATCCATATTTTGAAAGGATCCTAGGATTTTTAAGTACCCAGCCTCCCATTTCTTTCTGTGAAAGCCAGATATGTAGTTCCATAGGCCTCTCTAAAAGTCTCTGGTTTCTACTTTTTGGAGGTTTTTTAATTACTGCTAGGAGAAGGAGTTTGGTGTGGTAGAGAGCTCCTGCAGCAGTGTCTGGTTCAAACCAGAGCTCACAGGACATTTCTGCTTCAAGGAAGCAGTTCCAAGTTGAATTAAGAGTTGACTTTTCTATGCCATTATTCTTCGACCATGCAAGAACATACAGGAGCGGGAAGAGCCCAGGGCTAGTCATCCACTTTTTAATCTCACATAATATGCTTTTTGTTGGTGTCACTGTCTAATTCTATATAATCTTGTACCCTGGCAACCCACCTTTATCCTGAGGAAAGGATAGCCCTCTTCTTAGAAGAATGGGTACTCTAATGAACAATGCAAAATGCTGTCTGTGTTCAGTATCTCCATTAATAGCTGCAAAATTTAAACAAAAGCTGTTCTGTGATGTGTGTGAGAAAACCTTGTGCTTGTGGTGACATTTGGATAGTAAATATATGGCAGTCTACCCCATAAACAAAGCAGGAACATCCCTGGAGTGAGATCCTCTGCTCCTTGTCCTTTTTACGCTGGTTAGGGCAGAAATACCACCTGCAGATCATGGCTTGTTTTGCACTATTGATCATTTTCACCCACTTGCCATCTTGTGAAGCTGGAACTGGCATCCCAGGGGATGCTGCAGCATGCCTTCTCTGACCTGCGAGGCCATCCCTGCCCAGGAGCATGCAGTGGTCTGGCAGGCACCAGTTACAGATCCCTCAGAAGCTGTCTGAAGGTGGCATGGGACAGTGGACAGGCAGGACATGGAGCTCACCAGACCTGTAGCTGTTCTAGAGACCTCTCTTTCACTGCAGGGTAGGCTTTACTATCAATTCTCATTGACAAAAACCTCTTGGACTGGCAGCCAGCTTGTGATGGGAGGAAGAAGTTGAGAGCCAGGTCACTGAGACAACTGCCAAGATAACAGCTTATCCAAACAGGCCTGTTTATTCTGCAATTTATTCAGTAAATTGCCCTGTCCGAATGAAATTTGATGGGAAATTATTCCGGGCATGGAACGTAGCTTGCAATATGTCCACAGGTGTCATGTATCTCCATATTTGAGTTAGAGCAAATCTGATCCTTAGAAGATGTTATTTTAAAAAGTTGAAATCTACTTACCACATTTCAGAAAATCTGTCCTGTTGATGAATGCCATGAAAGCAAATTTCTACAACATCAGCATTTGCCAAAAATTTAGGTTATGAGATCTCTGCCACATCATTGTTATTTGCACCCATTAGAGTCTCATTAGATTCATATTGCCTTCAAAAGGTTCTGGCAGGAAATTAAAATCTTGCCATAGAGGTCAATACAATGAATCTTGTCATTCTTTCTGTTAAAATCTTAAACTTCAGTTTAATCACCAGTCCTGTGCCCTTTTTAAAATAAACCTGGTGACTTTATACTTCCAAAGCTTTAGATAACAGCTGGAATGAGTGTAGAGGGTGAAGCCATAAAAGAGCTTGTTACAGTTCGGTAGCCTGTGCTTGCTGACCTGTCCTCATAAATGCTGCCCAGAGATACACCTGTCTGTATCGTAACAGCAGTTCCTCTGCAAATAAGGCAGCTTTGCACTTTGAAATCCTTTTTGGCTAGGATGCGTTTCCTGAGCATTTCCTTCCAGCTTCTTGCTCACACACAATGCAGGTATGCATGAACACACATTTGCTCACGTACTCATTCACACAGCACTGTGCTTCTCATACAGAGCGGCGCAAAAACCCTTAGTTTGTAAGAGGAAGTAAAGTGGCCATGATTTACAATCTTAAATCTTCTTCCGTAGCTCTGCATTGCTAACAGCCACTGCCATACTGGGTTATAGGAGGCGTAGTGTAAGTGAGCTTTGGGGACATATGGAGAAACATGCGTGTATGCTTGTAGGTGCACAGAGACAAGCAGGTTTCTGTGCATGTATACGCAGAGAAGGTATTCGTCATCTTGATACAGAAAGCTCTAATTTCTAGGACGAAAAAGAATAAATAGGGCTTTTCTTCTGTTCAGGAATCTATGTTTAATCCCTTGTCCTATGATAATTTTCTGTGAGCACTTCTGAACTTCTCACTCATGGGACCAGATTTTTTTAGCCAAGAGCAATCAGCTGAGGACTTAACTCGTTGTTTTACCCAGGAGACTCTAAATGTGAGCCTTTGTTACCACAGTGCACCTTTTAAAGATGTGCTTGCTTTTGCTGTAACACCAGAATGCTCATGCTGAGCTTCTTGAATTAGTAGTTTAGTAAATGTACCTTTGTGATTAATTGCATGAGCCTGTCCAAGCATTTTGAAAAGCTGCATAAATATTATTACATCTTTTTCACAAGGTGGAAAACAGAAGAGCAAAGCTATTTACCTGAGTTATTAACAGTGCTATTGTCAGGGCTAGGGATGGACTGCGGGGCATGCCAATGCTGGGATTGGTAATGGCAGGTACCAGAGGCAGGTACCAAGGGTGATTTGGGAGTGAAGATCAGCAGAGATCATTCTCCAAGCTCCCTGCGGTTTTGGTTTCTGTTGGTACCCAAGTTGATGAGGTTAAAGGTTGCATCGGTGTCTCTAACTCCACTCTGGACTCAGTCTGCTGTGTTAGGCTCAGACACCTCAGTAAAGCTTTTAGGCTCAGGTTCTTCAAAGAGTCCATGGGAATACGGTGCCTAAATGCCAAGGAAGTGCAAGCCAAGTTGTAATGACTGGGGAGGAGGAGAGAGGGGGAACATTTATCAGCAATTTAGAGGCCACATCATCCCTCTCTTTCCCCAAAGTAACAGTAGAATTTTAGTCTTAGTCACACCACACTATTAGAAATGTTACCCTTAGAAACTATTGTCATTTGGGAATTTCACTGATACTCAAGCACTTCAGAGAAGAACAGTTTTGCAAAACTGAAATTTACCCTCTAAAATATTTTGAGGCTTTTGAAAGGTGCTCCAGACTGCGACTTTCCTTTCATATATGATTTTGTTCAGTATGTACCACAACAAAGAAAAACAGAGGAAAAGCGGAGAGTAAGATGCAGAAGTGATTAAAGAGTGTGAACAATGTCAGTTCCCTGCTCTCTATAGCTCTAAAAATTTTTTAGAGTACTTAAGATAAGGATTTATTGCCGAACAGTCTGTCGGTCTGTACTTTGCCAGATTTCACATCGCTGACTAATGCCGTTCAGGTGTTACAAGCCAATGACTCTATATTTGCGTCATCAAATCACTCAACCCAAGTAAGTGTGTAGGAATTCATGTCTGAAAAACTCAGTGGAAGACCTTACGGAAGGAAAAGGAGACTTCTATTTTACTTAACTTTCCTAAGTTGTATCTATCTATTCATGTTCTCATACCTGCAGAGTCAAAACCACCAATATGTACGTGTCCAAGTAGTCTTGGCAGGACTACTTGCAGTGGCATGGAGAACAAGAGATGCCAGCTAGTGTGTCCCCATTACACCTGCTGTGTTCCTCTTGAATGGTGACAATGAATTGGGTTTTGCATAGGTCTTTTAATACCCTTTTGAAGTCAGCAGTTATTACGGCAAGAAGAATCTTGTTTACTTTACCCTCCCTACATCTTAGGCAATTGTCTCTTGTTTCCTCATTTTGGGTATCTTACAGCTGCACCCTGTTTTCCTGTTAGAGCAGCAGGAAAGAGGTACGGTACATACAATTCTCTTTTTTGCCATCCTCCTCTCCTTCAGTAAGAAGCACAGGTCTTCTGCTGACAATTCGTCTATGCTGTGTTCTTGATGCAGAAAATCCCGTCCTTGATGTTTGCCAGCATAATTGCGCTCAATTGTATGCTTAGTTCTCAACAGATGCCAGTTTTTTAACCCTTGCTTATTATTTTTTCTGGTGCTTTTACAAAACCACATTTACATTCACACCTCACTCTTACCGATCTCAAAATTTCTGACACTAAACTCTACAAGTGTTACCTATTGCAAGGCTGAAAGAATAAGAAGGGAGCACCAGGAAATGCTCTGTGACTACTAAAATAGAATAGTCAGGAGAAAGGAAGGATGTGGGAGGAGAACGAAGATGGAAGAGAGGCTCTCTCAAAGCTTTTCCTAAGACTTTTGAGCATTATCTGTAAAAATCCTGCAAAACAAAAGATGATAGCGCCTACTCAGGTCTGTAGCAACATTTCCTTCTACTCCAAGATGAGTCACTCTGAAAGTGATGTTTGTGCCTTCAGGTGTAGAGACAAGTGAATCCGTTCTGTTTTTAAAAAAAAAAAAAAAAAAGCCCGAGTACCTTGGGCCCTTCCAGTCCTACTTGCTGTAACAACTTGGAACCAACTGCATTTTGGAAACTAAGCAAGTACAACTGATGTTAGATAAGTTTCTTCTCAACTTCCCAGTGTGCTCCTGGGTTTCACAGTACTGAGGAAGATTGAAAGCACTCTTAAAAGGTCACTTCTCATTAAGATACTTCAAGCAAGGAGAGATGGATTCATTTTCTAAGGGCAAAGTTACGACCATTACGTAAGAGCAGAACTTAAATAGTTTTGTGGAGAGTGGGTTTTACCTTAACGCAACCTAAGCATATCAGAGAGGTTTGATATAAACTTTATCACAGTGTAACAGGAGTTTATCCTCATTGGAGACATTACTATTATTTCATTTCTTACTTGGTTTTTATTACCTGGTGTTTGTGACCAGAGCTTGATAGACGACTACTGATTACTTATAATCTTGTGTTATATAAGCCTTCCCAGAAACAGTTGTTGAACTATGTTTGGAAAACATGTGTGAAAGCACACATAAAATCATATTATAAATTAGTCCTATTTGGTTCAACTGCCTTGAGGAATGGAGGATATTAAAGCAGAGAATATTCCCTTTGAGCCATTAGCTGTGTGATTGTAGGACAAGACCCTTGCGTGTTAGTGTTCAGTTTTATTTGATAGGTTAGGGACAGGTGATGTGGTTGGAAGGTGAGACTTGGGGCTTGTACTTTTAGAGGTGGCTTGAAAATCTCTTTTTTGTACAATCATGCCTGTGCAATGCAGGTATGAGGGCTGGGTGCATGCTGTCTTGCTCTGTAAGTGACTGCTTTTGATAGCGTATGTATAAAGTTAATGAGTAGTGGTGGTCTTACAGTAGCTTTGCACAGCAGGGGAAAAATAGTCTCTCCATTGCCCCTTTAGGTGCCACTTCTCATAATGCTAAAAAGGTTGTTCAGGAAGTGTCAAACCCGTCAGGAATCGCAGAGGCGAGGTGAAGCTGTCTCTTTCAGTTGGACTCATGCTGGAGTACCTGTCCTGGTACTCTGCGAATTTACACCTGCAGCATTGGGCCAATGCTTCTATGTTGTGTGTTGCTGCCATCCAGAGCTTACTGGAGTGAGGTGCATTTGAAGAAGATTTTCTGCTTGTTCTACACATGCAAGATAAAGGCAATAAATAATAAATGCCATAAATAAAGAATGATGTTCCAAAATAGCTTCAGTTTCTAGCAAGAACTGGAAGCTGCATCTGCCACGTCAGGAGAAAGTCTGTTTTCATTTCATGTTCAGTCTGTTCTCTCTTCCCCCAGACACTGGCTTCAATGAGAAGAACATGATCTCTTCAAAAGAACCTGCAGGAGGCCAGTGTTCATAGATAACCATTTCTATAACGTTATTCAGTTGCTCTTAAGTGACTCTTGATAGTTCTGTATAAAAAAATAGGTGTAACTTTGGCTGCTCATTATTGTAGTGATACATCTCAAAAGTGAAGGGTACAGAGCTACCATTTGCATTATTGCATGAGGCCTTCTGACTTCTTTTTTCAAAGAACAGAGACTTGAGAATTGTGTTCCTGGGAAAATTGCTGTGGGATCAGACATCGATATTAGAAGCTAAGGATGAAGCACTGTGGCCCTCATTTCAGACACCAACAACTATCTGAAACATGGTTGTGTTGCCAAGATACTCTTCTGCCACGGATAGAGGCTGAGGATAACTATCCCAGGGAGATTTGTGGCCGGTGAACTGCTTGCACTTCAGGGCACCTTTGTGAGCTCTTGTAATGTCAAGCATTGTTGGAAGGAGCCAGCTTCTGGTCAGGAGCTCTACGTTTTCAGGAGGGGTATTAATGTGGCTTATTTCTCGCTTATTTTTCAAGTGCTGTTTTTAAATCAAGGGAGTGGAGATCATGCTCCTACCGATTCCTATGCACCCAGCACACTTAAATTCATGTTCTGTTCTGCTGCTTCTCCCCACACCATCCACATGAAGGAACTGGCTTCTGTGGAGGGGCAGATCCTTGGCTGGCATCAGACAGCACAACTCTGTTGAAATCAGTGCAAATGACCCAAGGATGTTGCCTGGAGCGTTTACTGTAGCATTACCTGATTATACCTGCACAAAGAGGCACTTGTGACCCACAGTGTGACTGAGGCTTGCTGGTTAATTTTAAAACTACTGATCTGGTGTAAGAGAAAGTTCAGCCGTTGTACTGGAGAGCAAGACTTGATTGCGAGAGCATGCATGGGAAATGGGGAGCAGAGGCAGTTCGAGAAAACAAATACCGAGAAAGTGAGTCATCAGCTCTTTACTTGAAAGCTCTGCACTCCCCCTCTAGCAATATTCCAGCTCAAATCCAGACTGTAAATCACTACCTGCGTGAACTCACGAATTACTCATTCATCATGTGTCCAGCCAAGTCATGCCAGGCTCCATTGTTTGAAGCGGTTAACCCCCTTGCCCAGGCTGCCTGGGTGCAGCCGTCGGTGCGGGGCTGCTGGAGCAGAGCCTGTGAAAGCTGCCATAGTTGCTCTGCTGGGACACAAGGGAACTGCACGGAAAGCCTTGGCCTTCGGTTAATCTGTGGAAGGCAAAACAGAGCCCTAACGGGGGTGAAGGTCACTGGAGAGGTCTGGCTGTACAGTAGGTGTCTTTGGAGTGACAGGTCAATAATTCACAACTCAGGTGACTGATGAATTGGCAGAGCGTTAACTTTGTTCGCAGCATGGCAAGACGGTCTGGCTTTCTGCCTCACTTGCAATTTTACAGTGATCAGTATTGTCTGATCTCGTTGCCATTTAAATTGGAGGGAATGCAATAGTGTCGTAAGTGAGCAGACGTCTCCCAGCTTGTCTGGGAGATTCGGGTTCACTCCAACTCTGATTCCCTGAACTGTCCATGAGTTCAAAGAGGGATCTAGAGCTGTGCAGAGCAGAGCATGGACACTTCAGCATGGTAGGACAGCCATGGAGACAAAAAGCCTTACTGGTGGACTGTTAGGCAAGACTGGAGATTTGAAGGACCTGCTTTCCTTCCCCTGTGCGAAGGGTCTGAGGTAGAGGCAGGTCAGCCTCCCAGCCTCATAAAATCACAGAAATCAGACAACGCTGTTGATTCATGGATGTTGTGTTATAAGTGGAATGATGCAGGCGTGGGTGGTGGCATTGCACTGAGACACTGGAGTGGCATTGATAATCTGAGAGGCTGATCCGGGCACACTCAGGCTTGTTTTGGCAGTGAAGGAACGGGAGAGGGCAGCGGTAATACTCATGGCCTGGACCATGGTCCCCCACGAGCCTTTCCAGCTTGTGGGGTGCCAGGACCCCTCTCAGCTGTGATGTTCACCTGGAGTTGATCCTTCTCTGCATTTCCAGAGCTGCTCAGGCTCTGCTGCCTGGTCTCTCTGGGTACTTTCTGTTCGCTGTTCCCCATCTCAGGGGCAAAACCCCACATTTTTGAGGCAAGGATCAAGAAACTTCCTAACTGCTGGAGGGACCAAGTTTTACAGGGGGTCAGAGCAGTGCAAACTGCTGCAAACGTGCTCCCTTGGAGCTGCTTTCCAGTGTGGCGATGTGGATAAGATAGAGGTGAGGCTTACGTGTGCTCTGGGTGCCTGTTGGGCTGCATTCGTGGTGATGTCCAGTGCCATAGCAGTGCTGCAGCTCGGGAGTGATCTCAGCATTTTCCATCTTCTGAGTTTCCTGGTTGAGATTGTCCCTGCTGGAGGTCTTGTTCTGAGACTCCTGGAGTCAACAGAGCTTTTTTGGTGGAAAGTTGATGAAGCGTTTATCTATATGAAAATGGCTGTGTGATACAGATGATGACTTCAGTTCCAGTTTGTGAGAGGAAGCTAGTGAGCAGGGAAGAAAAATAACTGAGCTTTCACAGTCATCCCTCATTTCTTCCCCAGAAACCACTCCAGACTGCTGTTTCTTAGAGTTTCACAGTGTTATGGAGGCATGGTCTGGGATAACTTGCAAGAGGAAAATAGTCCCCGCTTCCCTGCTTCCTCAGCTCTCCCACAGGCAGACAAAGCATCTAAGCTTTTCTTGAATAAAAATCTTGAGCCAGTCCTCCCAGCTCTTTCTGAGAAAGACTGCTCAGGTGAGACTTAGCTGTCCAGGCAAAGATAGTTAATGCTGTCCAAGATGTCACAGAAAACCTCTGTGAAATGCTGTTTCACTTCCCATTCCAGAAAGTTGTGGCTCTCTGTAGTGGCTGAATTTCCCAGCCTCATTCAGATATCCTAGAACCTCAAATGGCATTAGCTATCTATGTCTTGACAACTGTTCTTCTAAGCGAAATCTTCTATAAAACAATACTAATTATACCTCATATACACCCCAAATTCCCTTTGTGGCTATAGAAACCACGAATCTGGAACTGGGCGTACTTAGTCTCCTAGAACAAATTAAAGACATACAAGAAAAGGGATGAGATTTGGAGGAAACTCTCCAGAGAAGCCCAAGGGAGAGCTATCTAAATCACATGGCAAATGCTGTTCACCTGCACGCTCATTATTTTTGTGCTTGCAAAGAAACTAGCTGGCAACTAAAACAGCTCAAGCAACTAATCCTGGAAAAAAAAACATTTTTGAGGAGTAAGCAATACAGAGACAGTATTAAGTTGTTGGTTTTTATAGTTTGTATGATACATTAGCCTTGCAGTGGCGTGGAGTTTTTGCTCTGTGGGATGTTTTTGCAGGAAGAACAGGACAGAAACTTCAGTTTCTAGATCTGGGGAAAGGAGCTCCCTTTCCCAGCTGAGCTGGTGGTGGTGGTTTGGACCCACATCGAGAACATCTGGGCTGAGTTCTGAAGAACTTGCACATATTCCTGTTTTGTTTAAGTGATTAGTAAGGACAGCTAACAAACAAAGAGTTAAAACTTCCTGAGTGTATTCCATTCAGTAGTTGGATCCTGAATAGGAAATAATCCTGGAAGGTACTGAGTTGAACTCACACTGAGAGGTAATAGAAAACTACATAGTAACATTTGAAGCCAGTAAACTGCTTACCTGCATTCACCGAGGCAATATAGCATCAAGCCATCTCTCATATACTTTAAACAGAAGAATTTACATGCTTTGGTTCATTCCCACACAGTTCTCTTGTTTTAAAACTGCTGTGTGCCATTTGCACATTTCTATGGCATTGCTGGTAATGCTTAAGCTTAGGAAAATCTTTGTTGGCCAAGTGAGCACATGGCTCTGCCAGGGGAAGGGTGGATTCAGCTGTAGCATTAGCTGGTATTATTGTTTTGTTTAAATCAGAGGCTTTGGGAGATTAGCAACGCTGGTGCCCACAGGAGGGAGCCAAATACATTGCTCTTAAGAAAGAAAAAAGCAAACCACCTTTGTCTTAGTGTCTTCATCAGATGTTCATATGTGAAAAGGAGTAAAAGCCAATGGCAACCTCTAAATATACCAGTGGAGCCTCATACACCATCTCAAAGGGAACTCAAACTTATCTGGGAGATTATCTGAAAGTATTCAGGGGAAAAAAGCATCATGTTGAGATCTCTCTCAGAGCTGTGAAACCCACTTTAAATGATGGAGGTCTCTCACAAGGAGAACAGTCTTTTCTCTGACCTGAGCAGCGGTAGACCCACTGGAAAGAAATGTCTACTGCAAATTTGCTGTGCTCTCACATTGAAGTGGGGAGGGCTGAGGCGCGCTCTCGTCTTCCTCTTGCTCCAGTCCCAGGCACATCTGGATAAAAAGCCCCATGAATGTGTGCAGCCAGGGTGGGCCTGTTTCCTGCAACCCTTATCACGCACCCATCCACCATCGCAGAGCCTGGGGAGAGGGAAGGCAACAGGGATGTTTAGGAGCAAAAGAAAACCCTCTTTAAGGTGCCAGGCCCTTTGCTGAGTGGCTACAGGAGGGCTGTGTCAGAGGCAGTGCCCTTGCAGGGAAAGTAGCCTGAGATCTGTGAACCTCTTCCTGTGTCTTGTTTTTATTTTTCCCTCTAAACAAAACTTCAGCTTTGGTATGTGGCCTGTTGCTGAATGAGGAAAATATAAAGAAAAGAAAGCTTTCAACTGACTAAAAATAAACAGTGTTTTTATGAATATGCTGGCAAATTTCACAGAAGGATGGGATTTCTTCATCTTTAGCTTCATTAGAGACACTGGGGGTAACTTTTCCATATTAAAAGGAATTCATTATTATTTTGTTTTGGTATTTGCTAGATTCCATGAGTTTTTGAGCTGCTTGCTGACATCTGACATTGTTTTGTGATGGCACTTGGAGATGAGGTAGTACACACATTTGCTTTTGCTTTGAGATGGAGTGACCTTTCTCAGCTCACTGAGGGCTGCAGCCTGGTTCCTTTTATCTGCATCCCAAAATGATAACACCAATAGACAAGACATCCTGCCAATCCATAGCCAGGCTAACCGCTATTGTGAAAGTAATGACATGTTGCTGTTTGTTGTCACCATAACAGAGGTGGTTGGAGTTGGGGACTGGAAGTTGGCAAACCTGATTCTTTCCTTCCTAAGTCATCCGGAGGGCTATGAGGAATATTTGTAACATCTCTTCTCCCTGAGCTGCCTGTGTAATGCTAGTAGGAGCTAATTCAAAATGCCATTTTTCTTTAAGCTGGATAATAAATGGTTATGTGCCTCTTCTGTGGATGATGCTGGTTAACAGCAAAACCCTATCTCTGAGCTCTCGCTGATGGCATATCAGTAGTACAGGAATGCGACGCTACCGTGGGATTCTGGAGAGACAAAACAAATGGTGTTTCATACAGTTACGTGATCAATGATAAAGAAAAAATTTAGAACAGCCTAAGTACCCCCACACACAAAAAGGCACAAGAACAAACGACGACTAAATATGCTGTATATAATTCATAACAGCTACAGGACTGAAAAGAAAATAGACATGTCATGCGCAATGTTTTTTCATATGTTAAAAGAATACATTCCTTTCCCCTGTGCTGTAGTTATGAATTTGTCAGGGTTCACGTTTTTCCTCTTATTATTTCTCATCGTTAAAGGTCATCGGGCTTTAAAAATACAGATAGCCTGCGTCTTTGCTCTAATCCATCTAATGCACTGTATCCAAAGATTAAATCCCTGACAGAATAGTGCCAGATGAATCCTTCTCCTCTACCCTCAAGTTCTTGTGTGAGTGGCAGGATGGATTCTGGTAACAACAGGGCCAAGATTTCATGAAATACACGTTATCATTCACAGTAATTGATTATGAGACTTGCAAGGAACAGAAGTGTTTGCTTAGCTTTGTACTGCTGTGACAGGGACTGTCTTTGGCAATACAGCGGAGACCAAAATAGCAACCCAAAGCTGGAAGGTAGAGCTACCAAGCAGGACCCTGTAGCCGCAGATGTGAAAGACCGTTGTCTGAAACGCAGTCCTCACTGATGGCAGTAGATGGCTTCACAGAAAAATACTAACTAGATGGTATCAATTCAGTGGTGGCCGATGCAGGATCTCTTTCCACCATGCTGACTTGCTGTAGATGATGTACCTTTGCTGCAACTGAAAAGGACTTCAGTCTGCAAGGCCCTATCCTTTCCCCATATGTCATAATCCTACAGACTGTCATAAACCAGGATTGCTTGTCGAGATCACATCAGCGGTGGCTTTGCCTTGGAGCCGATTCTCCACTGTTTATATTCCAGTCTGATACCAGCACTCTTCCACTTATTTTTTTAACAGTCCCAGTGGGGGTTAAGACAATGATTTTTAGGAAAATGTTTGGGGCATGTTTTAGGTCCTTTGGGGCATCTCAGTGAAGGCCAGGCTTTCCAACATGCTCAGGTCGCACTGTGTACACATCATACTGATTCTGTTTGTAACCGTAGCCTGGAAATCTCTTGTGCCTTGAGTCCCAGAAGTCCTCCCCTCTGACTGTGAGGAAGAAAAAGGTGTATTCAGACTTCTGTGTGGTTTGGTTGGACATTTTTTTCCTAAGTTAGTGTAAGCAGTTTATTTTGCTTTCAGGTGGCATCTCCCTATTCAAAGCTCTTCTTTGCTGTGGTTGACACTGCAACAGTACCAGTTAAGGTTGGTCTGCAGATAATTTCCAGCCTGAGTGTAGGGACATCTACACCCATGTAATGTCCATTCCTGTGCTCATTGTAGTCAAATGTTGCTCTGGTTTGATCTGAGCTTGCCTGTGGTGGTGGAGGGGGACACTATATTCTCCAGCATGGTCTGAATACGCCCTCCGGGACCCTGGCATCTTACTCTGTTTGCTAAATGGAGTCTGCCTAATGAAATCTGTGCTGTACTGTCCTTCACTGTTATTAATAAGCTGTCTGACTCAGAGCTTGTAACATTGAGTCTTTACTATGACAACAGATAAAGAGACAAGCTTTAAAAGAAAGAGCTTGTGTAAGAGGAGGAAGGATTTGAGAACCTTTTGGCCAGGCTGTTCATTGATTTGTCCAAACAACTGTTTGGTACCAGAAAGTTTAAGGGAAATGTTACCTTCTGGCCTATGCCTCTTGAAAGGCTGGTTATGCACAGATACCTCAGCTGAAAGCTAAAGCCAATATAAGTGCGAGTGCTGAAATCGCATCTTATACTATGGAGTAGCTGAATGCAGGTTTTATCGTGAATCTACAGGTCCAGGAGTCTCCATCTTGTTATGATTTACATACCAGGGAAATACTTACAAACTTGGAGAGGGAATTGTATTCATACGAATGGGGTCATGTTTGTTATTTGAAGCTGACTAAAGTATGCTGTAATTCATTTGCTTTATTGTTCTGTTTTTTGTTTGCTTTTTTTTTCCTCCCCCCAAAGAAAAAGCAAACACTTGCACTGCTGTGTATGGAAATGAGAACGCCCTGTCCCCTGAAGGCACAAATACGACCAAGATTAAGTTTGTACTAACTCTGTAGAGCCACAGTCCCACAAGACGTGTTTGGTTGGGGAGCCATGTTGTAGCTGCACAGGCTTTTTTCCCAGCTTAAGGATTAGCAAGGTGTGTCCAAGCCTAAAATAACTATTATACTGCAGTTCTGAAACCGTGCAATCTTCCGTGTGCTAGAGCAAGAAAACGGGCTCAACGCCCTCTTTGCTTTGGGATTGACTAGTTACTCTCCTAGTGCACTAACTGTAGGACTGGCCTAGGGCTAGATATTGGACAGTGTAGTGAAGCAAAAATTTTGGGGTATCATACACTCTTGTATAGTTACATGGGCGCTACAGAGAGCCATGTGAAACAGTCCACAAACAGAGCTTCTTTCCTGCTTTGTCCCTAATCATAAACTCTTGCGTGAAGCGGGTAGAAATTGCTCCATAATTTAGTACAGATAGAAATTGCTTCAGGACAGCTAAAGTAGAACCCTGTACTTGCTGCTCCTAAGCTGTCCCATCCCCTTTAAGCAAATGCCCCACAGAGGGAGCACCTGGCCCAGCTTTCAAATAAACTGCCAATTTTTCATTTAACGTCCCAGTGTAAGCAATATGGATGGTAAAGAATATAGAAGCCAACTTTTGGTTGATGGCAAAATGCCTGTAGTCTTCAATAGCTCAAGAATTGGCCCTAAACTGGTCACAGCTGAAGAAGAGATTTGAGTTGTAGTTACACAGGGAAAGCAATTGGCTGACTCTTAGTGGTAGCGTTCATGGGTGCTGGCAGAGCTGCTGAAAATGTGTGCTTTTCTGCAGCGTGCTTTCGGAAATGGGGTCTCCATTCGTGTGTTGCAAGGGGTAGGTTGGTCTTGGGAAGCTCAGATGTTTGCAGTGATACGGGTGAGGGAGGGAGGGACAGAGAGATAAGCTTCTGATGCCCCATCATATGTTGGTAGACTGGGGAGGCTTTGGCTCATGGCTCCTCAGGCTTTCCGTCTTCCTGTGTGCATCTGTCCTGGGACCCTGCTCTGCTTTAAACTTTGTTGCGGAGTTGGTATAGCTAGCGTGGCATTCATACTGCAAGGTTTCTGTAACCTCATGTCTCAAGATGTGCTGTAGTTTTCTCTGCTCAGGCCAGAGAAATACGTCTCATTATGGACTCTGGCAGCTCCTAATCTACACCTGCTAATAGAGGGGCCTCATGACTTCGAGGAATAAAAAAAATCTTGTGTCTAAGGATCTTTACCACCCAACCCAGTATAGCTAGACTGACAAGGACAAAGCATTCCCATTCCCAATGGACCTTGAAGCGCAGGGAAGATGTCTTAGCCAAAGTCACTCAGAAAATTAGTGGCAGCAACTAGATTCTGGTAGATTTTTTCCCCTTCAAATGCTGGTTTAAAACTGGTAGAGCTCTTCAGAAGTTTCTGTTCTGCTTTAGAATTTGGGATTGGGAGGGGGTGAAAAATGGGAAGTGAATGAGGAGAGGAACGGGTAGTTCTGTCTAAATCCCCCAGTATAATTTTTATACTTCTCTGTGGGTTTTAAGTAGTTAGTTAAAACAAAAAGCTTTTATACTAGAGGCTATAATGTAAGATATAAAGATGATCCAAAGCATAAAATAAGAGGATGGATCAAATGGAGAATAAAAAGGAAAATAAATGAAGAACTTTTGTGGTTAAGTGCTAGGAGCTTTGGAAAATAATGCTCAAATTAGAAGCATGTGCTCTAGAAAGTTACAACATAGGTATTGCAAAAAATGCATTCTTCGCAGAGGATGGGGATAAATTAGGATTCAAAATTATGAAATGAGCTGGGGAAGAGATCTAGCCTTCTGCATAGGAAAACAAAATTTAGATGTAGATCAAATGTAGCTTATGTAGGTAATTGTCAAGCACAGTACATGAAAGAAGAGTACTTGTGGAACTCCAGTGGGTAATGTATTCACTCATATGAAATATGAAAGAACTGGAATAGAGAAGGCCTCAACTTCAGGACTCAAGGGGGCAATTCCTCAGCTAACTAAATTTGCACAGCTTAGAGGTTAAGAGACATCTCCAGTTTCTGTTAGCTGAGAAGATGTCTTGCTAAAGATGGGAGTGGGCACTTTTACGCTACTGACACAAATGAAGTTTAAATGATCGTGGGTACTCTTGTGGTTATTCTTTTGGTCTACTGTTTTCAGTAAACTTCCTGCATGTGGATAGAGGAGGTGCATTAACGGGGCGAGAGAGAGTTTATGGCTTATGGATCTAGAGATCCCATGTCTGGGAAGGGGGCCCTCTTCCTAGTTGTCAAAGAAATGGCCAAAATCATTATATCTAGATCCGGGACAAATTCTTTGCTAAAATTTGCAGTGAGCTGCAGCAGTTTCCCAGTTGGAGAATTAAGGAAGGAGAAGAGAAATCAGAGCTGGAGTCTGGAGGTTAAAAACATTAATTAGAAACCTCTGCATGTGGCTATCTCATCCCGGTCCCTATATGTAGACCTCAAACAGATGCAAAAGCTTATTTCTGTGTCTCTGTCCAGCACTTCTCTCACAGCACAGATAGTCTTGCTGTGCTTTAACAACCAGGCTAATGAGATATTTTTTGTTGTTAACTGGTCTGATCCTGTACTCTGAAGCCTTCAGCAGCTCATGCATCGTGCTGTAATATATAACCTTGGAGTATAATCTTTCTGCACAGCAGACGGTGCACTTTCCAACTGGCTCATTTACTAGAGACACAACACAAAAGGGAGATGAGGACTATTCCCAACCTGAAAGAGCCGGCTGAGTTTGAATGAATAAGGAATGGAAGGTTGAAAGCATCATGGACAGATTTGCTGGATAAATGTACACTTAAATATATACAGCCAGATCATCAGCTCATGTAAATCAGCGTTGCTCCTGTGAAGCCAGCAAAACTGAATTTACACCAGCTGAAAACCAGGCCATGTGGTCTCATCTAAACTAACAGTCTCAGAAATGCAGCTGATGGAGGTTTGTTGAGGAAGTGACAGAGAGGAAAATGGAGAGGGATATACCATCCTATACAGACAGTGGTAAGGGGGAAAAAGAACAAAGGAAACAGGCAGAAACCAAAGTAAAAGGGTGAAAGGAGTGGGAAATGCTCAGAGCATGAGTATTGCTTCAAAGTGTTACGGCTGTCCTCAGTTGCAACAGCAAGAGCAGAGCATTGCCAGTCGTTCAGTGGAGTTGAAGCCATGAAAAAGCAAAATACTGTACTGTGCCCAACTTTTGATTACACAGTGTTAATGTAAATCAAAATTAGGAGCAATGAATAGGAAGGCTGTTCATTTCATTTGCACGTTCAGAGCTGTTCTTATAATAGAGTGAATTATGCACACAGGCTCCATCATCAGACGCAACCACACAGACTCGGTCAGCATCATGGCTGATGGCTGGCACTCAAGTATTGGTATTATAATCATTCAAGTTTTTCCAGCTTCATCTCTGAGAGCAGATCTGTCTGTGCTGTAGCTTGTGAGTGACTGTCAGACCTTTGAGTCCTAGAGGAAGAAGAGCACTGGGAAATCGCTATGGTTCCAGTTCTGTGACGGCTGTTACTAACACTGACTTCAGGATTCATCCCACTAAGTACAAGTCCTAGGCTGTGTATAGGTCTTTCTAATTTTATCCCTGTGGAATTCCTAGAAGCCAGACAAAATTGACTTTCACAGAAGAATCTCCATTGTTTACACACCAGAGTACTCTGTTCAGTCAACGAAACATGTTTTTTATTAGATTTCCCTTGGAAAAAAAGAGGCATTTTAAATTAAGGGAAAAAATGTTTGGTTTGGGTTTTTTGGTGAAATTTGGGGGTGGGGTGCTGGTGAGCAGAGAATGCTAATGCAAGACCAAAGCTGTTTTTTTACAATTCAAAGGTTTTCCAGTGCCCCAGAGCATCCTCAGCTGAGAATCACTGAGTAATTGGGGTGGGAAGGGGCCTGTGCAGGTCTCTAGTCCCACACTCTGTACAAAGAACAAGCTGCATAATTAGTCAGGTTGAAGTTCAAACTTTGAATTCCCCTTGGTTTTGGATGTGACTGGTGTGACTTGTGCTATAGCTTTAACTCACAGCGGAGTCACTAGCTTCAAGTTAATGTACTGATTTATCTAAATCCATATTAAACAGTAGGGTGTTTCTGTGGCTGTTTACAGACATTTAAAAAGGAAGGATAGAAGAGAATTTTCAAGGATATGCCTGGCTATATAAACCAGCACCAAACGGATATGAGGAAAATGCACCTGAATCCTGGTACAGCGCTGTAAATGAGCACAGAAGACAGAAAGCAATGGAGGGATTAATGGACTAGCATTAATGGAGGGATAAAATGGACTAGCATTAGTCCCGTAAGGAGTAAGACAAGGGGAAAAAGGCTAATCAACCCATGACATTATGAATGCGTATATATCCTGGCCTGATACTGGAATCAGTGTTGCTGTTCATAACAATTCAGGGTATGGATTTGCTGTTGCCAGCTTCCCTCATGGAAGCAAAATGAACTTGGTCGCTGCTGTGCTGGAACTGGAAGCCAATACTTACCGTGTAGCAAGTAAAGTATCTGGGTGGAAGGGAGGAAGGAAATAAATAATAGTACTCTAGTAGTAGATTTGAAATCTAGATAAAGAAAATGCAGTTTGCTGTAAATGTCTGCCTTGGTGATTCCTATCTGGGCTGCTGGAACATTACCCGCATTAAGGCTTCATTATGGGAGAGTCAAAAACGTCACTTTTCTGACATTAGAACCCAGGCAACTAAAGATCAATTACCTGTGTATGTCTAATTGCTGGGGTCATAGTCAACTCTGTGCTTTAATGTTCCACCAAGTTGTTATTTCTGTCTCTCTCTTTTTTTCCTTTTCTCCTTTAGCAATGACATTTGCATTCCTTTTAGCAAAATACCAAGGTTAAACTAAAAATAATTCTGCCCATCAGTTTTAGATTAGGACTAGAGCAGGCACAGATTTACTGTAAATGTGTATGTAATGATTGCTGCATACACTGCCAGGAAATTGCTACAGTTAGACATTTGAAGAATTAGATTAATGTTTTTTAACATAATCTGAAGTTAGTTTTGATCGCCAAGTGGTAACTGCTATTAATATCTGCTTGAATCCACCTTCTTTCATGAGAAATGAAGATACATAGAAATGGTTTCCTTTCCTGAAACTGAGGAGGTTTTGAAACTTGTGCCATTCTCATTGGAAGTATTCTGGAAAAAGCAGCAGCACACCCCTGAATCCCAGTACCCTTGAAATCAATGAAACTTGAAAGTTCGGTTTGTGTGTTTGCAGGGCTGGACACAGGAAACCATGTAAGGAAGTGTTAATCCTCCCTCTTCCAAAATGCAGAGATTTAAAGGAAGGAGTTACAATATGTAGTCCCACATTGTTATTAGAACCAGCTCTAATTATGAAATCAGATTCTCCTTCAAAGGCCTGTCACCCCGGAAGGCCAAAGTCTATGGAAAGTAATCGGTTTCTCTGTTACCCTTTCAAAAGGTCTCAACATCCAAAGTATGAGATTATTTTTGATCCCTGTGGCTGAGATAAAATCAGTAGCTTGCTTTCACTGTCATTTGAAAGGGCTAAGTGAGATCACCAGTGAAGTGACATAATTGTCTTCTCCTCCTCAGTTTATCCGTTGACCATGTTGTGGTCTTCTTCACAGCTGTAACTTGAACAAACTCATTTTGATGTAATGGCATATAGTGAAGAGGATCTGTGTGGGATCTTGATACTCTACTGGGACGTATTTTAGGCAGCCGGTCTGTATGACCCAACCATTTAACACCATGTTAACACTAGAAAACACCAACCCAACGCATTAGCTGGAATTAAACAATATTCCCTTGACACACTATATATGTTCTGCTCTCCAGACAGCCACAATATTAATTTCCCTAAAACTAGCAGTATACCCAGGGGACAGAACCGGCCTCTGAACAGATGTTGACTCTTTAGGCTTGAATGGGATAAAGCATTGTTGATGCTTACAGGGTTTTGGCTTACTATCTTAAATTAAAAGAGCGTCACATGGCCCAAGATTCAGAAGTCCTGCGTGCTCCAAGCAATGGCTCAAGGCTTTAATTTATGAGCAGCAACAGCTTATCTTGGGGCAGTGGGTCCTTCCTTTCATCTGTCTGTCCATTAGCATTCCTACTTCACTGCATGGATGTCTCAACTCCCTGCAGAGCTGCTACCGAATGGCCACAGTTTACTGCTTGGCACAATCAGCACGAGGTCAATGCTCCTCCCACCTTTCTTTCCTTGCTTAGAAACTAGCTGAGCAACTGAGCTGTACTGGAAGCACATCTGCTAACCTGCCTTCAGCTCAAGTAGCTGTAGCTGTCCCTGTTCTTTAATTGGAGCCGTATGCAGGAAGCACCATGATTTTGACCATTGCTGCTTCTGTGGCCTTCCCTGCAGCTGGTTTATTAGCTGAGTGTCAGTCCCTTTCTTCTCCCTCATTAATGGATGCAGCATTGTTTAATAACTGCAAGTAATTCAGACACATCAGGTATATTCAGTCCCAAGGTATGCAAATGTTGCTGTAGCTGTGAGAAGTCACTGTTCTCATTCCCAGTAGTGGGCTCTACTCACTATAATTTATCACAAACCTTAAAGAGAGACAGTAAAATTTGTTCAACATTTGTTAGTGTGGCTATAAAACATCTTATTTGCAATGGCTTTGGCTAATAACAGTGGATATTTCAGATAGAGACATGTAGTTGGAACAAAGACAGTCTGTGAGCTGTTCTCTCGCTGTCTTGTTTATTTTAAATCTACTGCCGTCTTAGCTTTCTTCACTGTAGGTGGTAGAATATTTTTACACACACTTGCAAAAAGATCTGAGTATTTAAATTTTTTCCAGTGTAATGGGGCCATGTGTAAATTTGTGAATCAATTTCTTAATAACGAATGCACTGCAGACTAAAAAATCCCTATACTAAACTCCTCTCTAGAATTGCCTGACCTTCTTTGGAGACCAATGGGTTCTCCTTCCTGCTGTAATAGGTCCTGGGTCGACTGGTTTTGTGTCCTCCATCTGGTTTGACTGATCAGTGACGCTTATCTTGTGAAGCTCAGAAAATCAGTGATTTATGATCACAGTAAGACCTAAACCACATAGCTGAACTCCAGCGTTCAGTGCTATTCTTAAACGTACGTGTTTCTTATTGAGGACGGCAACTCTTGGGGACTCTTACTGTGCAGTTAACAGGCCCCAGTTACCAGGGAGTTGTCAGAGCCAAGCTTTACACTGGGAGCTTACTCTGTGTCCTTCAAATGAGCAAACTGTCATACAATTAGGGACAAAGCCTCTTCCATGAAGGTTGCAGTTATCTTGAAACCTGTCTAGTGTCTGATCGCTCAGAGCCAGTTTCCCAAGTCAGAGCTTTTCACAGGAAGATCTTAGGCTTCTCCTGGAAGGCTTTGTGGTGCGAGATGATATATTTAAAGACAGATTTTGCTCTGCTTCCCAAGAGCTGGAGCTCTTGCTCTGCTCCATCATCTCTGATCAAATGAGAGACCATCAAAGACTTTACTAAAGGCATGGTTTTAGGAGCCCTGGGCCAGAGAAGAAGGCTGAGAACCTAAGAGAGGCCTGAATGCAATAAAAAGGGGTGGTATGAGATTTACCGAAGCTACAGCCATAGGAGTAGAAATCCTTGCCAGAACCAGCCAAATATCTGATCCCACATTTTCCAGCAGGCCTAGGAGACCATTTTGTTTCAAAAATTATTTCTATTTTTTATGTACTTTATATTCTACCCACTAGGAATTGATTGTGTCTGCTACCAGAAAAAAAGGTGCGCTGTACAATTATGTACTGGTTTCACAGGCTTAAGTAGTTTTAAATAATGGCTTTCATACTTTGTATTTTTGGATTATGTATCTGCAAACCTTGATTCATGTGTGTTGCTTCAGGGTAGCTTGCTTGCATTCTCTGACTGCACCTGATTGCATTCCCTGTTAGGGATGCTCCTGTGCTGCATCTTCTTAGTATCTCACCCAGTCACAGTTTAACATCGCTATCACAGCTACGCTATTTTGAGTTACAAAAATACAATACATGTTGTACCTTTGTGAGCCTCTGCAGGCTCAATGCTTACGGTGTGTATTTGTCATCTAGAGCTTGGTAACGTTGAATGTTGAGGTTCTGCTTACACAGGGCTTACAGAGTTAAAGAAATGCTAAGAATTGATCAGCTACTCTTAAAGACTTAATCCTGTAAGGCAATTAATTACCTACGCCTACTGGCAATACTTCCAGCAATGTGTTTATGATCATTGATAACATCTTGAAGGGATGCGTTCTTAACATGTGATGTATATTGCTATCTTTTATGTGCTCATCTTCAGTTATTAACCTTTTGCAAACCACTTGTACATGCAACTGTAATATAAACATGGCTGAAGTAATTTGCAGTGAAAATTACCTCCTGTAATATGTCCTAAGACGAGCTGAAATATTCTACTCTGTCAAACAGAGCTTTTAAAGAATTCCCCGCTTCCTTTGGCTTTGAGGAAGGGAAGTTGTAAATTTGATTTTGGAGTTGTTCAGCTCTAGAACTTTTTAAACATTTACTTAAGGTTAAAAAAAAGTTTTGCCGTAGAGCTATTGTGATTGCTTTTACATACGCTTGCATATGTGTGTTTCTTCTTTATGAGTATGGAATGAGGAGAGGAGAAGATACATCGTAAAATTAATTTATGTTTTCAAAGCTCTTCTCTATAATAGGAGCACAAAAAGTTGACCTTAAAAAAAAAAAAAAAGTCCCTGAAAAGTATCTGCCAAGAAAAGAGCTTTCCATTCATTCAGGATTCAACATATGTTTTTTTCATTTACTGACCCTAACAGCTGACTTTATCTGTTAGCTAATTACCTAGTGACATTTAATTGAAACCTAAAAAGAGCCCAAGGGGCTAAAAATAATCACAAACCAAAAGTGAACACACCACTCGTTTGAAATTAACACTGAGCGGCAGAGTGATTCCTGATGTACACTGTTGATAACAACAGGGGTTTGAAATCTCATGAGGTGGCAAATATCTCTCTACCTTTCTGGGATCATCTGTCCTTGTTGCAGTACTTTGGGGTCAGTCATATAGGACTGTAAGCATTCAGTAACGTACTTGGGTATCGGGCTTCCAATGGCTTTATGAGCTTCATTCATTAAACATGCACTTCAGCACTTTCTTGAATCTTTCTCTTGCTTATGGAGGGAGGACTTGGCGTCCTGTAGAACTGGAGATGTTTCTCCATGTGCTTACCTTTGCTTACCTTTGCTTTTTGCCTTGTATTTACTAAGATTAATTCAAAGCATGTGTATGTCTTGCAGGATCAGAACTAAATGCTGAAATACATGCATTGTCTTTGTCTCTTTTTTCCCCTCCATTTCTAAAAAAATTCAGCTTTCTGATGAGCTGGTAGAGCCTTTGTTTTAACTGAGTTCAGTGTATAGAATTTATACTGTTCTACTGATTTTCAAGTACAATGTCACAACTCAAGCATGTAGAATGAATCAGGGTCCATCATAACACTGCTCACCAACAGAGTTCTCAAAGGTGTTGGTTACTAACTCAGCCAAAAGACAGAGCAGAAGTGCTGTACCCAAGTGGTTCAATCTGAAGAATGGCATTCAGGCTTTAGATCTTAATGTCCCTTTCCTAAAGTGCTAGAGAAAGAATACTGGGGCTGTGCCAAAATAGGAGAAAAAATCAGTAAGACCATTTCTTCCTTCAGTTTGGGGCTATGTGTACACTTTTGAGGGCTGGTAAACCTTTCCAAGAAATCTGGTTGTTGTTCTGTCCTACATCTTGCCTAACTGTTACATCTTATCTACTATACATAGCCAAGTATTTATTTCCGAGTTTCTTCCCAGTGGCATTAGAGCAACAGAATGCATACTCTCTAGCTCTAAAAGGAAACAAAGTGAGCTGGACCACCAACTCTGAAAGTGTGTACGGTAGGCAGGAGTCTAACAGGACACAAAAATGGCATCTTCTCAAGAGACACTAGCTGCTCTCTGTTGCACCTTTATGGTTCAGTCCCCACTCCCAGATGCTCAGAGTGCTTCAGGAACTTTACTTATGTGAGTAGTACTGTGAATTTCTATAGGATGTCCACTGCATCAGTATTTGTTTTTACAGTATTTACAGTAGCTGCCTTTGCAAGTCCTCACTGCAGAGCATGAATTCAATGCACTGTATACTTTATGAGCATCAATCAAGGCAGTAGCCTCCACGCCAGGGAGTTTAGCTAGAACAATGGATGGCAGATGGATACAAGCAGACAGAAAAACACAAGGAAACAATTGTGCACTGCTGCTTGGTCTGATGGACAGTGGTCTCAGCCCAACAGCTTGTCTGCCTGGCTCTAGCAGAAGAGCTACTTGCATGCTTCTGTATTTGCAAGGTCAAGGCCTTCCTTCTCAAAAGAAGCTTTCACTCCCACCAGTCCTGCAAAGCCAACTTCACTTAAGAGAGAACCCCTCAAGGCTGTTCTAGTTCATGCCTCTCTGACAAACAGCGTCAGCAAAGTTTTGATCATCAAACACTCTCATCTAGTAACAATAGAGATGGAAAGACGGCTGTTCTGCTTGGGCAATGCTTGCTCTGACGGGGAGGATGTGATGAAATTGCTATCTGATTAGTAAACTAAACCAAGGAGATCTGGAATTACTGAAAAAGAATAAATATGAATGGCCCTGAACAGTGCTACTTGTCTGAATATAACCAGACATAGAGCTGTTGTGCTGAGATCCCCCTTCCAGATTTATATCTGGATACACAGGGCACATCTAGAAATAGAGCTTGGGAGGAAATAGCTTTTCCGTTCTGCAAAATTTTTTAAGATTTCAAACTTTTTCTGTTTCGCAACAGGATGAAACTGAGATCTTCTGAAGTATTTCATGGAAAAAACTGAGAGAGATTCCAAAATAAAAAATAGCTCAGCAACTAGATCACCTGGGATGTAGAAAACCCACATCCCTCTTTTGCCTGAAATAGACGAGGAACTTGCACCTACACTGTTTGCATCTGAGATGAATATTCAAACTCCTAACCTGTATAACCTATCAGTCACCCTCTTGCATTGAGTGTCCTTGATCTGTAGCAACAAAGGTGTGTGTCCTTAGTGTGTCATTAGTCAGCTGGTGATCTTTGCAGTCACTATGGATGAACTGCGACTGAAAAATTTCTGGTAAAATGTGAGAGATTATCCAATGTCAGGCTAAAGCATCCACCTTGAATCACTCCATTTTCAAAAAATGGCCGTGCTTTGCCTCTGAAAACTCCTGTCCTTTGACATGTGTCATGCCATGAACCTCCTGTAATCTAGTACCTCTTAAAATGAAGAGCCATTTTATGCTTGAGGCTGTGTAAGTGTTGCTGTATCTAAGGCAAATCAGTGCATCCTGTTACAGCAGGAGCATATGAAAACTTACAGGTATCATTTGGGCATACAGTCTTGCATGCGTGCTCTCCCATCTAGTGTGTGAATAATAATCTGAATTATAGGTGAACTCTTCTCTATTGCTTGGAGATATTTATCCTGCAAACACTGCTAAGAGTGCGAGACAGGACACAGTGGTGTACTTTAGGTCACCCAGGATGACCTTGACTGGTCATCTGGTAGACTGAGGTACCTTTGAGGTCCAGAGGAGTGTCATAAGCAAAAGCCAGTGTCTTTGTGGTTTATGGTAGGGACAATGTGTGAGTACTTCAGTTACAAGCATGTTCAGTCCAGAGGGAACAAAATGTAAGAGTAAATTTTTTAATACTATAGAACTCATTACTTCAAAATGCCATTGATTAAAGGACCAGGCAGTAACTGAAGTTTAAGATCCTTAAAACAAAGTTGTCAGATGATTTGCCATTTTTAATTTGTCCAGTTGCCTGGACTGAGGATTAAAGGGACTTCCCTCCCTTCTCAGTACTTGCTTCAGGTTTGCGAAAGGCAACATTCTCTTTACAGATAGGACGTCAAGGACAGAGGTCCAGTTTGAGTTATTTCCTTTTATACAACTTCACTAATTTTACAGTTTGCTCTGAAAACAATATGCTTTTTAACTTGATCCACAAGGCAGCTAATGAGCTATAGGCATGCAATCCATTCAGGCCTGAATATGAAAACCAGACACCCCAGCGGAAAGCTCCCAGGGTTTCAAGCCTGCAGAACCTATTTACTCCTTTGAAACTTATATTTACGCTTCTTCTGCCCTTCTGCCCTTCATCCATCCCTTCTGCAAATGAAGGGCATATAAGGGCTGTGTGTGACCGTATATGTTAGGAGTTAGATGCGGTTTCAGTCATTTGTGATTCCTCTGTTAGCCCTCCACAAAGATAATAATTGCACCCATAAAGCATAGTCCGCTCTAGTGGTAGATAATGAATGAATGTTGGACCATTTCCATAACTGGCTTTGGTTTTAATCCATGTTCAGTTTCTGAGTCTGAAACCTCAAGTTCTCTCTGACTTTTCCTATTGCCTAGTAATTAGAGAATAGTATTGGCCAGGATTACTGGACAGCATTGGTTAAATTCCCCAGTCCTCCTTGATGCAGAATACATTATCAAGAGGAAAAGGGAAAAGAAAACATTGTGTTGTCTGGGATGAACATCTTAGCCTGTCTGCTGCTTAAACTTAGAGCTTGGAAAAGCTCCATTTTGAATCAGAACCTCTAATGCAGATAAATGGCGGCTTATTTCTGGCGGTCTTCAAGTTCCTGCATTCCCAAGCAGAACATCCTCTTCTGTGTCCTTAAACACCTCATTGCAGGTTTGAATTCAATACACGATTTCATCTTGACTGCATCAAAATAGCTGTTAGCACCCTTTTACATTGCAGACCCAGGAATTTTTGGCTAAAGTATTGGAGATATAAGGACTTATCTGAATTCTGCCAAGCCTCTTTTATATTACTGCCTCTGGATACAGGATAAGAAAATTGGTGGCCATTTTAGAGACTCCATGTGCCCCAGCATATTAAAAAGTATAGTTAGTATAATGGAGCACCAGGCATGTGTCTTCCAAAGCAGATCAGCCAGTTCTAGGTCATTTTAACCTATGTCCTTTGTTAATTGTTGTTTGTGGATCAGATTTTCATTTGCCCATTTCTCTGCGGGTTATGAGAATGGCTGGTATCTCAAGCCCATTTCGGTCTGTGTCTGGCTCTCTTTATTCAACAATCCAGATGTTTTTTACCATAGGCATTTTATAAAAGCCTAAAACAAATAAATACATGGTCCTATCCCTTCATCTCTCTTGGGATTAAATATTCCCAGAGTGTTATTAAGGCTAATGCGTGTTTTCTTCTCTTAAACAGCAGCCTCAGTGAACGGCAAATTCACACAGATACCATTGCAGGCTTGTACATACCAGTGCTTGAGAATCACAGTCATAACACAGCCTGGAGACTGCATCCTCTCTCCCCCACTGGGACCTTGCCCCAGTGTGCATCTCACAGCTGATGTAAGGGGCCAGTGTGTCAGCATGAAAACCACTGCGCTGGAGCCCTCGGCCAGGCTGGATTTGCAGCATATAAAGTAAACAAGATCTTCTCTCCCTCCTCTGCGTCCCCTTCCCACCACCAATAACCAACATTTACAAATGAGATGATTTGTAGCTACATCAGTGGAACTTTAAAACAAGCATTTCCCTGGCAGATTCATTTGAAATACCAAGTGGTTTTATAATGGGAAAAATTAACCAAGAGCTCTTAGATTTCTTTTCTGTTGTTGTTTATAATCACGGTCGACAGAAACGTCATCTTGTAATACTTCGCCCACTTATCTTGCCACACAATTATTCATACCAGAAGTGGGGATGGGAGGAAAAGGGGCTTCTGTGATTGTTGTTTTGTAACCTCTTCCTGTTTTTAAGAGGAATATAGTCTAGAACCAAACTGTATGGGTTTAACTCAGCCCAACATCACCTTATTGCCACCAGAACCTTTGTTAATGCTCACAGGTTCTGTGTGTATAATACAATAGCCTTGGAGCTGCTCTGAGTTCTGCTCGTAGGGAATTAATGGTGCGGAGCTCTGCCAGGCTTGCAGTGTTTTGCTGCCCTCCAAGCTTTGCTGCCAGCCAAGCTGTCTGTGCTGAGAAGGGACCGGGCTGCTCTCCATCTTTTTCCCAGTGGTGAATTGTTTTGCACCAGCTTGGACTAGAGATACAAGTCTAGTCCAAGATCATCCTACACTTGATTGGTTTAGTTATAGGGGCAAAGCTAGGAAATCTGAACAGTCCTTTTAAATGATGGGCTAGAGAGTCACAGAAATGAAGTAGGAGATTAAGGCAACTGTTGTGGTAAATGTTGATGAGCGTAGCCACGTGACCAGAGTTATCTGCTCATACAAAGAGTAAAGGGAATGGTTTGCTGTCATGGCCTAACAGCATGCCCCAGGGGTCACCTTTAGGTTTGAAAAATTAGAGTCTGATTCATCTGTACGTTGCTGTGTTGGCTGTGATGCAGCCCGAATTCCAGTCTTGTTTTCCAAGGATTCCCTGTACCAACCAGTCACTGAGCACATACGGGCTGTTGATACCCATTTCTGAGCTACACAATATGGTAGACACCCAAAGGGAGGCAAGAGGCCTTACACCGCAAACTTGGAATATGATAGTGTTGAATCAAGTCCTCAGCCTTCCTTTTTTTTTGTTCTGTGTCTCATCTAGGACTAAGGACCACGATCCTAATTAGTGCCAGTGGAAGAAAAGAGCTTAAATGCACACTTAACCACAAAAATAGATTGAGATTTCCCAAACAAATTTAAGAAAAGCCAGCGAGTATAAATGAGTTGCTGGAAAGTTTAGCTAAGTTAATTGTGAATTGCTTTGAAGTCAGCGTATGTAAACAAACATATATACATAATTATTTACCACCACATTATTTAGGAATTTGCATGTGACAAAACACCAAGCTATTCAAAACACATTTCTTCCACTTTATTATTGTTTATAAATATCTCCTAGAGTTCCCAGGAAAAATAAAACCCCTATCACAGAAGGCGTTATGTAACTAGATAGAGGGAGCACTCTCGTTAGCAAGATAGGTATAACATGGGAGAGGAACAAGTATGGTGAAATGAAGTCACACAGTTAATCAGTTGCAGACTTGTTAATGCAGCTTATTCCCATGAGTGTGTTTCCATTGAGAAATTCTTCTTGTGGCTGCATTTACAGACATGGGCAGCCTTCGAGCTTCGGCCTGTTGGCTACCATCACCTAGTAAAGTCTACCATTTTGCTGAGCCAGCTGTCCTTGGGTTCAAGGAGAAGAATTAGTCTGTGTGCTTTGATATCTCCCCTTGAGGGGCAGTGGTGGGACTGTTCCCAGAACTTTGAGGGAGTTTGTGTTGCCTCTGAAAACTGAATAATCTTTATTTTACTGTGCTGTGAGAGTCATTTCTATGGGATTTGTTGCTTTATGCGTGCCAGCTTACACCTCTGCGGCTCTTGTAAGCATACAGTCTCCCACACAAATAACTAATTAGTGTTTCTTGCTCCAAGCAACTCTGTGGTTCTGCAGTTCTTATACACCTGGTAATTATCAACAGCAGCATCCGGCTATCTGCAGTGGGTTTTAATGTCTTGTGTATAAATCTATTCTTAAATTACACCAACCATCCACCCTAGAAAAAGAAATAAGACCAGTGCATTATCTGTATTCCGTGCAAAGGATGAAGTGTAATGTCTCCAGTGATACAGAACAGCCACAGGTCTGTCATGCTACTGCACCAGACAGATGTGATCGGAGCATCATTACTGGACAAGCAAGAAGGCAGAAGAAGGTAATTAAGGGAATCTGGAACAAATTCTCCCCATAGGAGCTGATGATGTGATGGTGACTTACGCCAGCAGAAAAGCTGGTGCACTGAAGCTCATCTAAGATTTTGGGGTTATTGAGTTAAAAACTACTAAAGGTATATTTTCACCTCCAGCTGATAAGGAGATGGATGCTCTGACTAATTATCCTGACTGAAGAGCTTGTTTGGAATAAATAGATAAGCTTTCATAAATTTGGAGTTTTATGTGATATGACTGACATCTTGCACTTAGCTGGCTTTAACTGTGTTGTATTGGAGGATGCTTCAACTGGGTAGGGAGGGACAAAGCATACAGAACCAGTGACACAAGGGTAAAAACTAGGTCTCCCTTCTTGTTTCCACCAAGGCTAATGGGAGCTTGCCTTGTGTTTCAGCATTAAATATGTTAGGATAAAGGTGCTCAAGTCTCATTCCACCTGGATCCATGGTGGTGATCCTGGTTAAGTCAGTCCTGTTTCTGATTAGGATAAGCAAGATCAGAGAGCAATTCCTAGCAAAGAAATTCAGAAACAGCTTTAGGACCTGAAATCCTGTTTCTCCTTCCCCCAAGTTTCAGCTGCGTGCTTCAGGGTAGGGTAGGACAGGAAGAACTAATAGACTGGACTCAGGTCTGTCTTCCATTTCTGATAAATCCTTTCAGTCCCAGAGCACTTCCGGCTTACAAAAAAATCAGCTCTCATGCATGCACAGCTAGGGCTGTAAGCGGCTGTCAGCGGCTGTCCATCATTAAAAGGACATTTTGCCAGAATCTTTATTCTTCCATCCAGTGCCACCCAGAATGGATGGGTCATTTTTTGCTCATGTCATTTAAAAGATTTTGCCTTGGAAAACTGTTCCAACCCGTTTTAATCTCAAACTGTGAAGGCCAGATGGGCCCCTGCATTGTGCTTCCAGGGAGCCTGGGTTTGCATCAGCTTATTTAAGGATTTCAAACAGTGGCATAAGCTAACTGTGATCTACAGCAATATCTGCAGTGGGCAGGTCTGAGAGCGGCACCTCTCACACTCTCCAGAAGTGTAGCAGGTTTTCAAGGATTAGCTTTTGCTCTGATGTGAGAGGGAGAAATATTGGGGTGTAGAAAGAAAGGGATACCCTCAATAAATGACCTCTAACTGGTAGGTCAAAGTTTTCCCGTTCCTTCATGATTTCAACACTTACTGTCTTCTCTGGGACAAAAAAGCAGCTCATAAATTGATCGTTTGAAAGGAAAAAAGGGAAAAAACAGTGAGATTAAAAAATGTGGATCGGGGCACTTGAAACGCTGTGTTTCAAGCATTTTGAAATATCTTGCTTTGATTTAATAGTAAAAGTTTTAAAAACCTGTTTTGGTGGAAATTAACATTTCTCAAGTAAATTACTCAAGTTCTGGAAAAAAGGAAATTTATGTTCAGTTTGAAAAACTGAAAAGAGAAATTCAAAAATTGTGTTTTTCAGACAAAGAAGTTAAATTAAGAAAAGATTTGAAACCAGAGGAGAAACGTAATAAAAATGTTTTCCATTATGTTCCCATATGTGCTGAAAGCCAAATTTCCTAAGTTTTTAACCTGAAGGAGACATGGTAAATGCACGCCGTCCCAGCCAGACTGTTATATGAATCTGTAATTTTTAAATGGAAATCTATTACAGCCTGAATTCTGAGAAAGGAAAGGATGCTGCCTAGCAAGCAAGGCATTCTTGTTTCATTGGAGAGAAGAAAATAACTGAAAAACCTCCAACGAAAGGTATTTGTTAAGGTTTTACACGTAATAGGAAACATTGCATGTTTTTAAACAGGGTGCAGTTGTAGTGGCTTAATGACAAAGACCATTGAGTTTGTGAGGAGGCACATGTAAGTGAGACGTGGGGAGAAGATTTCTCCAAAATCTTAAGGAGGTTGTGACCTTCAGATTCAACACCAAACTCCTTTTGCAAGGTGTGGTGCTCCCTTCATTTTTTCTAGTTAAATTGCATCTGAAAACTTGGTTGGTCCTGCAAAGTTTCTTCCACTTGCAATGTAGAGCACTCACTGGGTGAGTCAGGGCTGCACGTGAGCCCCAGCTAACTGTGAAGTAAGTTGCCACGTGTGCTTATTGCTGCTCTCAAACACAGGGCACTCTTGTATTTTTAGGTATGAAATAAAACTGTGGCTCCCACCAATGGTCTGGACGCTGGTATCATAACCAGCGCTCTGTAGACCTGTTTAGACCTGTATTGCATTTATTACAGCTCCTGTGTTTTTCCATCAGTGGAAATGGAATTAGCTTTTCAACTCTTCAGCTTTTAGTAGTAGCACCAACACTTGTCTTGTATCAGGGAAATACCCTACTGTTTCCATTCAACAGTATTGTTTGCAAATAAAGACAGTCTTTGTCTTGGTTTGCATTATGGATTTAAACAACTTCACCAGACTAACTAGGAACTGTTTCTCATTTTCATTTCTGCCAGGAATCACAACCATCTATCTGAACATTCAGCCTGAAGAAGGTTAGAGGGATCCCGCATTGCGAACTAAAACACCAGGGCAATATACGTCATGCGCAGTCTGAAAGGCAATGTTAAGACATAGCTTGAACAGCTGTCAACAAATGGCTTTTGCAATGTACAAGTTTCATCAGTTCTACAAAATATGGGGGTTTGATGCTTCTATCACTCCCACTAAACTAGATGATAGCAGGCTAAGTGTTGTAAAACTGCAGTGCTCTGGTTACTCCTTCTACCTCTTTTACAACTTTCCTGTGTGTCGTCACCACACAAAAACACCTAAAAACCACAAAAACACACAGGGAAAGAAACACCTAAATTTAACTTGCCACCTCCCAAAATAATTTCCAAGACTGAAGAAGGGAACTGAAATAACTACCGTCACAAGAACTTTTTCAGGAAAAGAAATGCTTTAGCTTTCTTTCCAAAGATTTCCAAATTATATCCAACTGATGTCGTGCTTGGAAGGGACAGCTACATTTTAATAGGTTCATTGGTTATTTCTTTTCTGCCTCTGTGTTCTTAATGATAAAGGATAAATAGGTAGATCTGATGCCTGGGTGAGCAAATTCTCATGGAACTTCTCCAATTCAGAGGGATGAGTTAATTTTCTTTTTCTTTCCAATGCTACTTCATGCATCATATGACAAGACACATCTGTTGAGTGACTAATATAAAGGGAATATCCCATGCGTGTAAGCGGCACAAGCCTGCCTCACACTCAACCTTTCTGAATTTTTTTCGAGGGCTGGTTATGCAATAAATAAATGGGTACAAATTCATCCCAGGGAAGAACTTTTAGTCAGCTTTGAAAGCAGCAATTTGGCTTGGAAAAATATCCAACATCAAAATAATAATGAGTGCATGTTACTGCTGACAGTCCTGGAGACAAGAATTCTCCATGCATCCAGAGCCAACTTCTCAAGTCCTCTCTCCTTCATATCTTAGTTCTTACATGTGGAAAACCTTCAGCAGAGGGGGTGGAGAAGGGAGTGGGAAGGGTTTGTATGCCTAAATGCCTCAAGATTTGGCTTTCAGTGAACACACATGCCAAACCTCGAAAACCAGTGGTGAGGACATTGATGGCACCCTTTGCTGTTTGCTCCAGTGCTGAGCCCAAGGGATCCAACGGGGAAAGAGGAGGGTAGAGAAGAGGGGCCATTGATGTCTTCGTGCTGGCTAAGCTGCCAGTAAAACACCAGACGTTTGCCTTTTGCAGTCCATACGCTGGTGCTGTAGGACCTCCCTGTAGGCCACAGAGCAGCCAGCTGAAGTGAATGGCATTTGGTCTGTGCCATCTGGAGTTGTCAGTTTAATGATGTAGGTCTCGGGGAATAGTTTAATAAATAAATCTAGCCAGTAGCCCTAGCAGTCCTTGGAGCTTTGCAAGACTTTGAAGCAGTTGTGCAATAAAGAGGAAAATAAGAACGTATTGAAAAGGAGTATTTCATAAACTAGAGGCTGGGGAATAAATCAGAGAAAACCATGTACTGAAAGTAATGTATCTGCTAGGTTTGGCTGGACTTTGGGATTTGTTTTCCTTTTTTTTTCTCTTCACAAATTGTTCATCTGCAAATTGCGGTCCAGAGCTTCAAATGGTGTATAACTGCATCATGCCATTAAAGTTTATGAACCAGTGTCACCAGTGGAGCTCTGTTACTTCCACTAACTGAAATGTTGGCCTTGTGTATGTTTTTATGACCTTTTTCATTATTCTTGATTGTTTGATGATGACAGTATATTCCTTCCTTTATGTAAGTGACCCGCTATGTCTTTTGTTTTCCTTTTTGACAAATTAAAATTCAGAACAGAAGTAATTGCTGGCATAGCAGATCTCTTGGGATAAGGGAGGGGAGTACTCCAGGGAGAGAGAACAGTTATAGAATCATAGCATAATAGAATCGTTTAGGTTGGAAAAGACCCTTAAGATCATCGAGTCCAACCGTTAACCTAACACTGCCAAGTCCACCACTAAACCATGTCCCTGAGCACCACAAACAGGCTTAGCTCATAGCTGGATAATCTGCACATGAATCACCATCCATTCCATGAGGAATTGGATCTATGGAGCCTATCTCCACCATCTCATCCTCTGTAACGCTGGTGGCACAGGCATTCTGGGAACTCAGTGAGCACTGGGGCAGTGTTGCTGGTGGTATTGGCAAGAGCAGAAGACAATTGTTTGGTCCTAGGAGAGTTTTACAGCTGTAGAAGTTCTTTCCTCTTGCAAAGGTGAGACAAAACGTTGAGCACTGAATGATCTGCTCATTACTTTGCTCAAGTAATTTTGGAAGGTCTGTATCTTCTTTTTCTGTAGGTGAGTTTTAATGTTCTAATCTGGGGTTATTTTAACACCCAGCCCACCCCCCCAGTGGAGCTCTTGCATATGATAACATTTAAATGCACTTTGTTGTAAATAATAGCCTGCTTTTCTGGACTCGTTTAGAAAGGGGATATTGTCCCTAGCTGACCGTTTCCCATTAAGACTTTTGTTTTTTAACAATTTCTAACAGTCTGCAGTCAGCCCTAATGATTATCAACCACAAGCTGTAGATTAAGCAACTATGCCGTTCCTATGTTAGCCTTTAACTGAAGCTATAGCTCAGTTTTTACTGATCAGCACTATGGATTTATCCTGCTTAGACACTCCTTTGAAGCGCGCAGGCAGTCTTTACCACGTCAGTGGAAAGATGAGGGTAATATTGTGAATGGCAGGGTTCCAGTTCTTCATAACTGAAGCCGTGGGATGATTGCCTTTTGTTTAAATGTCAGGGGATCATAGATGTCAGAGACGAGAAATGGCCTTTTAGATCATCAAATCTGCATCACAGCATGGAAGTCACAGAAAACTGAGGCAAGAGTAACATTGCGTGAGCATCAGTGTTATGCCATTGCAGTTACTGTGAATTAGCAGTTCTGACTGACATCCCAACCGAACCCAGCTGATGGAGGGGCACCTGGCATGAAGTAGTCACTGAAGAATTTTACTGAACAACACATATGGCCATATTTTATATTTCACGGTTAAAGTAATATGAACTATGTTAGGAATTAACATGAAGAAACTTTGGAGGCCAAGCTAATCACAATTCTTTAAAGTATAGGCAATGAACCATAACCTGGATATAAAATATTTCCCAATAGCTGTTATAATACAACCAGCTGTACTCTGATTCACTTGCACTGGTTAGTTCTTACACTGAAAATAGCTTTAAGATCGACGCTACTGCTCATGAAGGAAAGGACTGCTTTTGGTACAAACCAACACAGCTCTGTTGGCAGCCACACAACATCCACTTCTACCAGCTGAGAATCCAGCCCGTATTTCTTTAATACTAATACTGTTATGTAACCTGGAATAACTGTTACCCATCTTTCCTTAATCTTGCTAATTACAAGCCAAGAATACATTTACATCCTTGTCTTCATGGGTGTTGCTGAGGCACAGGGTGGTCGAAGAGTTCACTGTCTAGATTGTGAGGCTCAATTTGCTTCAAGCAAATTAAGACCTAAAGCAGCACTGTGAGGTTGTGAAGCTCTCCTATCCCTGTTTCAGAGATGGTAAAAAGGAAGCACTGAAGAGTTTAGTTGACTCGGTTTGTGAATTCTCTGGCAGAGCAGGAAAGAAAAATTACTTTTCCTGACACCTTAGTTTACCCACCAGATTAGCCTCTTTCTCTTTTGCTCTACACTTACTGTATTCTCTTTCTTTTTTCCTTTTTTTTTCCATGGGTTAAATCTATTTGATTTTTTTTTCATTTGTGTTTTTTAAAAATGTGCTTTGGCAGGAGTTGTGATTTTTTGGTTAGTAATCCACTTATTTTGTGGTTTAGAAAATATCTCAAATAACAACTTGGACACATTGTTGACTGTCATTGTTGGCCGCTCATGTGGCATGAGGAAGATGCAAAGAAACACGTCCTTTCATGTTTAACCCCCCCTTCCCAAACAAAAAAATTATTCACTTCGTACCACGTGCATACTTTTAGGGTTGGAGGGGAGCTGCAAATTTCATGTAAAAATACTCACAGGTATGTAGCCTTGACAGATAGATAAAAGCACAAACACATGCATATCATTATGTCTTTGTCTCTCTGTATTTCTGTACATGTACGTGTATATCTCTATCTTCACAGTCAAACATAAAAATACACTTTTTTAACTGGAGGTATATTTGTTCCTATAAATATATTTGCCTGTTGTCTGCATTTTCATACACTGTAGCTGCCACATAGCTCAAATATCGGTCAGATAAAAGCTCACTTTTTCTGTAAACTTATGAACTGATGGGAGCATTTTTTTCATAACCCGTAGATTAAGTCAATATGCCTTTTTCTCAAGGATGAGGAAAAGAAGCTGAACAAATAGCAGCTGTCTTTCAGTGAAATGCATACGATGGCTGTAGGATGTTTGAGGATGTCAAATTTCGTTAGAAATAACAAGTTTATTTACGTACGTTCGTTAGTGCTTGTGGTTACCAGAATAAAACTTGTGCTGAAGATGAAGGCTAAGCCCTTAAAGAGCAGATGTATCATATAGTTGGAGTAAGCTTATTGTATATATTTATGGTACATTCTATAGGTCCCAGTGAAGATCTTGGCTCCCTCATGCTAGGCACTGCATAAACAATTTGCGAGAGCCTGACTCTTCTCCAAGGGGCCTAAATAGGCCAGGGAAACAGTTTGACAGAGGAAGAATTATTAGTTCCTTTCCACAAATAGAAGAACGGGCAGAGGATGAGGAAGTGGCTTGCCAAAAATCGTGTATAGCTAGGGTGACAACCCAGATGCCCAAGTCTCAACCCAGTGCTTTAAAACAGAAGATCAGAGGAAATGGGTGCATATACCTCTATAAAGTAGAAGTTTGGAGTCTCAAATGAGTTTTCGGTCAAGTCAGGTTATGGGCTTGGAGAGCAACAAAATTTGAGTGGGGACAGAATGTGAGGGATGCAGAAGTAGTCAGGTTTTATCGGCCTGTTGGAAAAAAGATGACCAAATATTATTAATGGCAGCGTCATTGTTGAATGTTGCCTGACTAAAGACCGCAGGACTCTAACCACACTTTCGAACTGCTGTCTGCACAGGCCATTGCAAACTGGAAGGCATGCTGCCACCCGGCATTAGACCTGCTTCACTTCCTCACTCCGTACTTACCATCAAAGCTATCATTCATGTTAACATGTAACAGGGGAACCTCAGGCTTGAGTTTGTTATGAAACCCTTGGAGTCAAACCAGCCTGGACAACCAACCTTCTGTTTAGCTGCTTCAATGTACGTTTTTATTAGGGAACCAGTATGGACTTCCTACAAAGTGATTCATAGGTCATCTTCCCTAAGCTGCGGTGATTGTCGCAATGGTTTCTTGCTTTTCAACCGCGTTCGCTTACGGACAGTCATTCGAAGACTAATAAATCTGGCTCCAGTCACCACACTCTGTGGTATATATTAGACGACTGGAGAGTCTAAATTGTTCAACCACTGTCTTGTTTAGGGGCTGTTTTGAATGATGCTTTTCCATTATTACAGGCTTTACTAATTATTTAGTTTTATTGCAGTGATGTTAACAAGGCCCAGTACTGCAGCAGGACAGCACTAGGCAAACACATAGTAAAATATCTGTGCCTGAATCCTGACTAAATACTGTAATACACAGTTAATTACCTCTCACAAATAAATAGAGGGCTGGAATGCTTATAGGACATTTTAGATTGGATTGGACCTCAGCGTGGGTCCTCTTGCAGATCCTCAGCAGAGGTGGCAAACTCCCCTTTAGCGGAGTAAAACTCTTAAGATTTAGAAAGAAAACTTTCATATGGCCTTGAAGAGAAAATCCTCACACTAGGTGAAATTAAGTTGGCTGAATTTGGTTCTTTCAATTCTTCTCTGTATGGAAACTGGTTTTAATACCACCTTCCTGTAGATACAGTAAGCTTTCGGACACATTCAGGCTGTGTTAAGTTGTTAAATATTGGAAGTTCGGAGTATTAGTCCTTCTACGGATGGCTATTATCTTCAAAAACATAATGAGAGGGCGTTAAGCAATGTTTTTGCTTGAAAGCCCTCTCTTGTTCCTTCCAATGGAAAGCTGCTCAGAAGGTCAGAAGAGCAACAAGGAAGTAAGAAGTGTCTGTGATATAAAACTTCCTGTGATTCCCAGAAATTAATAGCTCACTGATGCAGCTCACAGTAGTACTTATGCCAGCAAGTTGAAATAAAATACTCAAAGTGTCAGAAAGATGTTCGTCAAATACTCTACAAACATAAAATAAAAAAATAAAAAGGCCCCAAGGGCAATATTGGGAAAGATAACCAGGATCCCAACTCCTTGTGGGTGCTATGTACCTAACTGGATTTAAATCTTCTCCTACATCCAATATTCCGCAAGCCATACCTCAGAAGAGTCCTTTAATAATGTTGCACAAGTTCCATGTTAATAACTAAACTTAGGCTCTGAAGTGAAATGCCCGTATTAGGGACACAGTTACATTGTGCTTCTCTGGCTGACTGCAGTTTCTTAGCCACTGGACATTTCTCCCCTTATGCTTTTGATGAACCCTATCAGATGTCTTAAAATATGTTGTACTAAATTCAGCATTGAGAGAGTCTGAGGTGTAGCACAGCATCTGGAGGGACAAACTGGGTGAAGTCAGGTTAGCTATTGCGCTGCAGAAAGGCATTTCAGGTTTCGTACAGAAGTTCAAACAAATACTACAGTTGACGTAATGTATTGTAGAGGAGTGTTGGGGAACAGAGGGGAGAAGTAACTGGAACTGACTAAAGAGCCAGAGCCTAGAACTTCTGACATGGAGCTGGATGACCGAACCACCGTAATACCCTTTTTTTCCATGTAAATAACATCTGATGATGAAGACAGTGGAATTTTACAGTGGTTCGTAAGCAAACTAGATTTTCAGGTTCAGTAACGTTGCAGATCAGTAGTTGCTGTTTTCAGTTCCCAGGTTAATTTTATGGAATATTTTGCATTGTGCCAGACTGTAATTAATTCCAAATGATTTCTGCTTTCCCTTATTTTTTCCCCCTTTTGCATGTTACTGTCTTACAAAGGAACTAAACTCTCAATTTTCTCTAAGACCGGTAATTATATGCATAAGTGATGAGAAATCGCAAGCATTTTTCTGCAAACCAATTACAGACATTTAGGATAAGGATAACATACTTCCTTCAAAATACGTTAAAAACTCATTTAAACAAAAGTAAATGAAATAACATTGCTAAGCTACTAAAGAGAAATTTCAAGGTACAGTTTTAGAGGACAAAAAGACCCTGGTTCTTGCATGATGTTTTCAGACTATGATTTCTAATATATCTCAAGGTATTGTGGCATTTTTTGAAAGCAAACTGCTTCTGGTACATCAGCTTGTTGAACTAAATATTAGCCTGCTTGCAAACTGCCTTGGATGAAGCACTTCGTAGTTTTAGGGTGTGCTCTTCGCATCCGCTTTTTGTAAGAATGCTTGGGATAAAAATCAACCTGATAAGAGACACTTTCTAAAACACAGTGTTGAGTTTTCAACAGCTTCAGCTAGCCCTTAGTAGCACACACTTAATCTAATGTAGACAGTGCCAAAAGAAGCCTAAAACCTCTGAGCAGATGAACCTGTTCCCTTTTGCATCGGAGAGGTGGAACTGAAGTGGAGATTAAGTCGTGTAGATAGAAAGATTTGCACCGGCATCTCTGCAGGTCCGCTGACAATAGCCAGAATGACTACAGATGTTTTCTTCAACACGGGGCTGCTGATAGGTCTTTCACCGCTGTTGAGGACTGAAGAATGCATACAACTTCTACTTGTTGTGACTTGGCCCGTGCCAGAAAAATTGTATTCCATCTCCCCACTTCATCACAGCATTAATCAACCAGCACATTGTTCAGATCTCCCTCTTCACTGCCGCTTCAGCCTTGCAGCTTGTTTTAATCACATGTTAACACGCTCAGATTTATTATGCTCCCGAATCACAAGGTTCCTAAGCTGAAGAGGTTGCTGGGGCATTTCTCAGTGGCAAAACACTCACCCTGCCCGTGTGTCAGGAGGGTCAGCAAATGTTCTAGGTTGGTCCTCTTGTCCCATAGTGGCAGCTATCGGAGTCAAGTGTTAGGGTATATCTGCAGCAGGAGCCAAGGGCTCTGCCAGGCTGGGAGAAAGTCATGGACTACAGGGATGGTTCATATTCTGAATTTCTGGGATCACAGACCTACAAAGAAGGGGGTCAAGGACTTTTGCTAGAGGTGGTGCAGCGAGGTTTCTCTGCTGCCTGTGTTCTTCTGTCTGTTTGCATTCCCGTCTTTATCATGCCAGTGATTTCCTTCGCTCGCCTCATTTGTAATAATGATAACATTGTAAAAGCTTGCCCTTTCAAAGAGCAGGAGCCCTTTGAGTCATAGACCTGCTCTGCTGAATCAGAGCCCTTTTCGTTGTTTCCAGTGCTGTCTTCTTCCCATCCTGCCTCCCTGTTCAGGAGCCATGCCAGGTCCTGAATGGCAGCATGAAGCCTTTCTTTAAAACAAGAGTTTAAAGGGACAAAAAAAAGAAAAATTCGGAAAGCGAAGGCTAGAAAAGCAGAGCATTGCTGCCTTTTTGTGTGCATCCTCCCCCTTCCCCTGGGAGTCAGGAGCAGAGTAACCCAAGTAAATGCATGAGACTTTAATTCGAACAAGTTGCTGGCATGGCTCTGGGCCAGCGTCCCCCCCTGCGCCGGCTCCCAGGCCCCCAGGAAAGAGCAAGGCGGGGGTGAGGGCTGAGTCAACAGCTCAGATGCACTTTCTCAGCAGTCAGCTGGGAAGTCCGTTCGGGTTAGTCTATTTGAGTGGGATTTCTGTCTCTCCTTATTGATCTGTTTTGGATACCAGGCACCAGTGTTTTCATATCCAGTCATGAAACAGGGGGCAGAGGGGTGAAAGGGCTGAGGTGAAGGAGAGTGCAGATGCTGAAACAGGCAGTGTCTGCAGCATGGAGCAAACACGCAACAAGTCTAAGAAGAGGAGAGCGAAGACCTGGAGAGGGTAGAAAATAGTGGGGGAGGTGGAGAGAGATCAAAGATGAATACGGTAATGGAAGAGCCAAAAGAGGAGGAGGAAAGAAAGAGAAGGGAGAGACCGCCAGGTACAGGGGCAGGTCTAAATGGCACAGAGCTGCGGTGCTTGGTTTATCAGACATGCCAACAAACAGCCGGCTGAGGGACCATCCAGCTGTGTGCACTGAGAAAGCAGCAGGCTTTTAAGTAGAGACTGATTAAGAAGGGGAGGAAAAAGAGTAAGGGAATGATGCAGCAAGGGACGAGGAGGGTGACGCAGTGGTGGCGACAGAAAACAAAGCATGGGTGAATACAGACAGAGGATGGGCAGTGGACACAACTGTCAGGCCCAGAGTTGTTATAAACATCCTGCCTAGAAAGAATCTTGCTTTTTCAGATATTTCAGTCTGAAACTGTTCCAGCTAACATCTCTCCAAATAACAAATACTGTAATGGATGTTTACCCCTACTTCCCCCCATGCACACACACATTGTCAGTCGTTACTTTGGCTAAACATTTTTATGACTACCCCCCTTCCCTAAAGTCGTGTTTATTATTACAACTAAACAGTGAATTTTCTCATAGCCTTTTTATATATCCTTTTAAATGTCTTCTCTAATAATCCAAGGAAAATTCTCATAAACTCCCCCTTAGCAAGAGAGGGGCAAGATTGCTTGGGCAGATTAGCCAGGCACATTTTCACTGCTGTATATGTTTTACAGAATATGGTCACTAATAGCTAATGCAGGACTAGAAAGCCATGAGCAGGATTTTCATGAGATACTCAGCTGCTAAGCTTGGTTACTGTCAACTTTATGTGCTTATTTATGTATTTGGACTGAAATAGCACCCTATTTTTTGTTTCGTTATAAATTCTAGACAATGAAAAGTGTTTGCTTTTAAATCCATGAGTAAGAGATCTGAACATCTAAGGATTTAGAGCATGACCATGTGGTCATCTTTCATATCATACTGAGCAGTAACTCACAGAAGCTTTACCAGTGACTTATCTCCGAAAGAACCTGCTTCTCCATTGCTTCACACTGTACAGAGTCATTAGTACTCATGAAAACTGCTGCCTTATAATTAGAGTAGAAATTGTCTACACTTAGTGTTCATAAGCCTGACAGCCTATTTCCTGCCAGAGGTTAACGACACGGCACTAACCTACCTGCTCAAAAATTGTACTTACACTGTAAGGTAGAAGAAATGGGAGTTCATCATCATGGGCAGCTTTGCTCCGTAGTGAGAACTAAAGGTTCAATTAAATTTGTGGTCACAGAGATGTCATCGGTCTCTAATCACATCCTGCTTTGACGTTAAATGGGTTTTGTTTTCCAGTTCTGGGAGCTGTGCACTCAAATCCCTTAGATTAGGGGTGTTGTTTGTTTGTGTATCCTTTGAATGTTTGTACAGAAAGCTGCCTTTTGATGAAAATAATAGTAATAATAATACCTGGATCTTAGATACTGCTTCCTACAGCTACTTTTCAAAGTGTTTGATATGGCATTTAAAGTCCTTAAACAAATCGCTGCTATAGACCTTTGTTCTTCAGGGCCACAGTGCACAAAGTGAGGAGGGGCAGGCTTATGCTGCAGCAAGAGTGACTCAGGTTAAATACTAGGAAAAAGCATCCTAGCAATAAGGAGACAAAGCTTTCAAAAGCGCCTAAGCTTCACATAAGTTTACAAAGAATTTATTGCTTTTCAGGATCAGTTTCCAGCCCAAGCAGTCCTTATGAACAGGCCTAACAAAAACTGCTTTTGGAAATGACATGGACAAAACTGCTCCCGTCTTGGAAGAGGGTACTGGATGTTGACCTGGAGTTCCCTTCTGACTCTGCTTCTATGAATATCCCCACTTTATACATGGGAAACAAAGACAGAGAGCAGTGAAAGGCCATGTCCAACGTCATGAAGCAAAACTGCAAGTAGAACTTAGGTCTCTTCTCTGTGGGGGCAAGCAAAAAAGAGGGAAAACAACAACAACAAAAAAAGAAAAGTAAATAAGGGATTCATTACAGGCTTTTCCTGCCTCTCAATTCTAGGCTTTCCTGCATTTCTTCAGACGTATTTGAAAGGAATCTTTACCTGCAGTTCAAGAGTAGAACAAGTTATCCAGACCAACTTATCTTCTATCCTAGCCCCGCAAAATCTCCGTGTATGGATCAGAATACCCATGTGTAGCCAGAGGAATGCTTGTTGCTGGGCCATTTCACCTGTACTTGCTTGATGGATAGTGTGCAGCATTTGTGCAGTACCAGGTCACGCCAGCTTTAGGCAATTTGCACTGTGATAGCAGAAGGGAGCTGCCTAAACATAAGAAATTATTTGTCCCATGCAATTTTTTCCAAGCCCATAAAATCTGTTTTATTCTTTATGAATTTTTTGGCCACTTTCAAAAAATATTTGAAAATACAGAACCTATACACTGAGCAGTTAATAATTAGAAGGGAATATTGGTCCTTGCAGTATTAGTGGTTACCGCTCATTTGAAAATAATTGCAGCCCAAGATAAAAACCGATTGCAATAGCAAATATTGTTCAAGAACGCTGTTCTCATTTTGAGGTTACAGTCACTGTCCTCCTCCAGTTTTAGCATCGTTTGGTATTCAAGAACTTGAAATTAAGACAAATGCTGCTGGTTTTGAACTGGGTTTCAGCCATTAATCACCAGGGATGCTGGTGAGATTCTCAGCTCAGATAAGTTAGAGACTGTCTCTCCATTACCTTCCTTATGTATCCAAGCCTGGTGTTAGTGTGCAGCTTATCAAGAATTTATTGAGATCACAACTAAAACCTCCTTCCCACTGAAACCAAAATTCTGTTGAATTTGGAGGGAAAAGCAAGAGGATATTGCATGTGATTAGCCTGTGGATGAAATTCCTACTGAGGTAAGCCTGAATCAAACCCCAGATCTGTGCACCCCTAGATGTAGAGGGGAAAGTGAAAAGAGAGGCACAGCCTGGTCTCCTAACCTGGATCCGGGTTCAAAGCAAGCTGTACCCCACCCATGTAATGTGTTAAACCAGAGAAGTGTAGGCTTTGGGACTGGTAGAAAATTCTTTTGAAACTTTCTTCTCTCATTTTCTTGTATAAACTTGAGTTTTCAAACTAAATTGAAAACATTCATGGAAGGCATGTTTGCCTCAGTTTTTTCATATTTTCACCAGAAAACAGCAAATCCAGTTTTATCTACAAACAAATAGCATCAACTTTTTGTCAAAAAATAATAATGATAAACTGGAAAATAATCAGTTTTTGATGCAAAGTCGTAATTTTCCATGGGAAAACCTCCAAATTCCATTTCAGGGCATGTCAGTGTTCTAGATGAATAAAACAGATACAGGCAAGCTTTAAACTAGCTCGCTCCGGTACCAGTAAGAGTCTAGTACTGGCAGTATGAACTCAACATAGGCTACTCTACCCACTTCTCCAACAGAAATGTTGGAGTGCATGAATCAGCTACATGCTAATTTCATGTAGAAATCAGCTACGTGCACAAGCTCCTATTAATACCAGGTTGGACAATGGCTCCGAGCCATCTTTTCCTTTGCCTCTGGCCAATATCTTCAGAAAAACATTAACGAACTCAGTAATAAAACTAGTTAATCATGTCCCATTCTGTGTTCAGTACCAGATGTTATTGGTACATATTGGAGGGGGAACACTGCCAGTGAAGAAAACTTACGGTTTTCACCCTGTTGGGGAGCTTTATTCTGCACCTGATCTCTTCTCTGCAGCTTCTTCAGTGCAGAGAATCTGCAGAAGAAATGAACCCCTGGTTTTGCTTGCTTTGTAGCAAGGAGCAGCCACTGTCCCCGTTCTGGGGAATCTGAACCTGACTGATTTGCAGACCATCAGGCGGGAAGTGTATGAGGAAAGCTGAGAACGGAGCCCAGATCTCCGCCACCTCCCATCACTTGACAACAAAGTGATATTTTCTCTGCGCAGGAAATTGGATCTCAGTCTTTAGAAGCAAGACAGTCTAGAGAGCAATTGCCTCTCTCCTGGCCAGACATATGCCAGTAAGTGTTGGCATTAGGCACAAAGAGAAAAGGACAAGAGATTTTCCTATTGACCTTTGCAAGCTTTAAAAAGGCTCCCATTGGTAATGCTAAAGGCAACATACATTATTGTTCAAAAGAGAAGTCCCTCTAGCAAGTTCCTGATGGATAATAGTGGTGTTTACTTAAGGAAACTGGGTAATCACAAAGGTTATTTTTTATTGGGTGCCATCCTTTTTAGCATCCTCGTACACAGCCGACGTCAATGTGTGTCATTAACAATGACTTGTAAAAGGATACAGCAGTTGCTAAGGAAACCTCTGTTGCACAGGAGCTAAACAAATAACAGCAAATTAAGCAGGGAGCAGAGGCCACGAAGGGCCTGATTCTGCAAATCTTTACCCATGCAGGCAGTCTTAGGCTGCAAAACTGGTCTCTGGACTTTGCTAGGAGATGCTCAACCCCTCGCATGAGAAGAAGTTTGTAGACGCAGGTCGCTTGTCAGAGACTCGTCAAACTTTTATGCATTCACTCGAGCAGATCAAAGGCAGCCTACAGTAGAAATAGCACATAGCTATTTCTGGCCTCTGAATATAATTAATTGTCATTTGAAAGCATCCGTGTAATCTTTGTTGTGATATTAATTTCACTGAGAGATGCTAACAGGAAACATCAATGTACATGGCCTTCAATCCTCCGTTAATCTTCAGGAAGTATATAGCAGATTAGACACTTTTAAGCATTAATGAGATGTGTCCTTAGGACATACCCAGGTATTCCTGTGTGTTTCAAAGAGTCTGAGAGATTTTCAGGGAAGGTTGTTCTTGGTGGTAGTGGTTGCTGCTTTGACTTATGGGCTGGATAAGTAAATCAATAGGACCCATATTTCCAAAGAATGACCCCTCAGCTTTACAAGAGTTCTGCAGAGATGCTTTGAAATCCTTTTGCCTGTGAAAGAGAAACAAGAATATTAGTTCAGCAGAGACTTTCCTCCATGCAAAATCCTGTTTTTCAGGCGACAGGTAGTTTTCAGTTCATGGTGATTAAACAAGATCAACCAGGAGAGTCAAATCTTACAGAAAGACACGACGCACAGCCTGTACGCAGCCATGTAACAGCTCCTGGTGGAGAAGGCTCTGCAGCGTCTCTAGGTCATTCATCACACACCACAAAACAGCCCCAACAGCCTGCAACAAATGCAGGGTTTGTAACAAAAAGCAGAAAATGGTAACTTGAATGTTATGGAAATGAGTAGATCAGATAGGATGGTGTAGCCCTGCAATGGCAGGTATTTTTTACCTGCATCCAGGTAAAAATAACAGGGTCTTATGACTGCTGGAATTTAACACCAAAAGAGGCATTTCAATACAAAACCCCACAAAGTTTCTGACAGTGAGGAATAGCCTCAGTCCACTCAAGGGAGTTAAAGTGGTTTACTGAAGTTGTGATTTTAAACTGGTTTAGTTAAAGGGTTGCAAATTGCTGAATAAACATTGATTCTTCAACTTCAGTCAGATTTGTTTCAGTTCAGTTCAAGCCAGGAAGGAGAATATTTAGCCTATGCTGGGATAAGCCACTGCAACCAAAATAAAAGTGACTATTGTGAATTTGTATCAGTGTAAGTTAACCAGTGTGAAAGTCTGTAAGTAGACAATAAGATCTTTAGAGGAAAGGACTCTCTTTTATACACATTTCCACTGAACCCAGGACAATGGGACCAGGATTACAGGGTGTTACCATGATACAAATGAGACACGGTATTAAGAAAAACAAGTGTTACCATAGAAACAGCTGATAAATGGGCACATGCAAAAAATTTGCCCTTAATTTGCTTGTTTAAATGGGAGGGGAAGTATTTTGATCCTGCTTAATTGCAGCTGATCCTATTTAATTGCATTTTCTTCTACCAAGTCCAATACAGTGTCACAGAGCAGCAGGATAAAACTCCAGTGATCTGTAATCTTAGGTTCTGCCACTGGGAAACTGAGGCAAGGATAGATGACTGTGCTAGCTCCCACCAGCTTATTGACTTATCCTTGCCTCAATTTCACCCATCCAGAAGAGTGACTGTATAGCAGGAAAATGAAAATTAAAAAATGCATGAGGGAAAAATCGTTTGCTCACCTGCTTTGCTTGAGTGGGAATAGGATCAGGTCCTATGGTTGCAAAGAAGGGGGGGTCGTCTTTTCTTATTTGTCCTTTGCAAGGTGCTAATGCTGATTTTAAGGTCGCAGGAAAAAGAGCTCTGCATTTAGCAAAGCGGAAAAACAGCAGCTAAGTGTGGAGAATCGGAAACCTGATTTGAATAAGAGTAACCAGATTGTAGGAACTTTAAATAGAATGGCAACTAATGTAATTAAAATGAAAAGGTTCAAAGCACATTAAAGGGCATTAATATGCAATAAGGAAATTCTTAACTTGCTATATCTCCAGATACACAGTCCTGAAGGTGAAAGGAGCAGTGGCCATAAAAGCCATTCTTTTGGGGAGGGCATTGGGTTCAGTGCATGAGAAAGGTTCAGTTGCAGAAGCCTTCCATGGAAAGTTTGGTTATTGCAGGACATTGAGCATGATAGAGGCTTGATAACAAGCACTAGGCACGCTCAAGTCATGGAGCAGATTCACGTGTGAGCTAAACAAACCTTCATCTTACAGTGTGATGCACATGAGCAAAGTCCTTCAGCCTCTCAAGGTCTGCCAAGGCAGATAGATGTATAAATAGAACAGAGGAAGGGCCACACTGGTTCAGTAGTCCAGTTGCTCTCCTGAGCTCTCTCCTGTAATGGCTGGTACCAGCTGCTTTGAAAGAAAGTGTGTTCTGCAGTGAGCAGCTCTGAAATAACCTACCTTCAGGGAATTTCCTTCCCAGACTCCCTTGTTAGATGTTAGCTTAAGTCCTTATAACAGATTATGCCCCTAAATATAGCTTCATTTCAGCAGCACATTGTTTTATTTTAGCAGTAGAAATGGAGATGACATTTTTTTGGACTGTGGAACGGCATTAATAGCATCACTATTCTAACATTTTTCAAAGCTTTAAAAAACTAAATGAAAAATTCCCATTACGTATTATCCTTTCTACATTGAAAGGATTAAAACCAGCTAGTCAACACAAGCTCTGTATGTCCTAATTAACTCCTTTTCTTGTAGCTTTAAACGATTCATTTAAGCTCCCTGCACAAATCTGTATTTCACCTAATGGAACTGGAATTTTGCCATGGATACCACTCCAACCAGGGTTACACCTCTGGGCATCGAAGTAGCTGGGCAAATACAAACTTTGTGATTTAAACTCCACAAAGATAGCAACAAATGCTTAGAGGAGGAACAGAAAACAGGAGCTGGTAGATGGCAAATTCTCCTTGTGGGGACAGAAATACTTCTGTTTGGAGGTGACATAGTCACCTCTGGATGGGGAGGCAAAGACCACACGCACTCCCTCCTACCTACACACAGGCTCCAAATATTCTCACAGGAACTATTCCCAAGCACATGGTTAGCAGATTGGGTTACCTACAGTAACTGCCATATGCCAGATCCCGCAAATTAAAGACTTACATTTCTCTTGCGTGGTGACAATGCAGCTTGTTCTCCTGCAGGAATCCTCATGTCCCTGCTCAGACTGTGGTCCAAGGAAGGCTGTTAGACAGTTTTTTGGACCTTGCATTCGTCAAGAGCTGCTGGGACGTACTGTTTTCCCAATGTTGGTGTTTTAACTCAGAAATGCGGTGTGCTAACTGTCTGTTTTAACTATAGGGACATAGTTCTCGAATTTTAAAGGAGTGCAGCTAACAGTAGACCTCTTAAATACTTGATTTCTGTGATCTGCTTTTTTGCCTTTTGAAAGGAAATCTTAAAAAAACCCAGACACTCAGTTTCCAGTTGCAGTGGAAGTTGTTTCCTATTAAGATAAATAAATAGATGTGAGAATAGAAAACATACACATTCTAGTTACATCCTAGGTATTTATGTTGTTGCAGCATAAAAAACCTCCAGTTTTAATCCCACATAATGGAAGATGATCCTCCTAGGGATAATATTTAGGCAGGAACCGTAAGAGTCCATCCGCAGCTGCTTAAAAATAATAGGCCCATGGTTGAATTCTGTGCTCTGGGATTTGCAAGTGGCTTTACAGTCTCTATTGGACAGCAGTTTTCTCCAGAAAGGACAGCATTTCCCAAACTAGAAAGTATCTTCTTGCTACAGCAGGGAAATTTCTCCTTCCTCTTCCCCTTGGTGTTGATTCCTTTACTGGGGCTCTCACCAAATCTGAATGGGACAGGAAAGACAGAGAGGCTGTCCTTGGTGAGGGGGAAGAGGGGCCCAGACACAGTGCCATGGCGGATGTCACGAGCAGGAAAAATGAGGGATGTGTCTCAGCTTTAATTAATAACAACGAATCGGCAACGATGGGTGAGATCTTTGGCTGATGTACATCCATGGAGCTAAGTCAGCGAGTGGACCCAAAGGCATGACACCACATACGCTGCTATTTTTATTGTATCTGCCTCTGGCCCTCTGCATAGTTTTTAGCAGTAAAAATGATTTTCTGTTTCTCTCAACTTGCCTGCTAAATCACACGGGTTTCTCCTATTTTATTATGTAACTTCATTGTCTTGAAGCAAGAGAAGAATCCCAGTGATTTTTGTTCTCCTCCCAGCTGCTATTTGCTATTCTATTAAGGAAAGCCAAAACCCAAACACAACCCAGATGCTAATGTGAATTCTAGAGACTCTGGTAGGATTCAGTATTACAGTTTTTAGCTGAGAAACCAGAATATTCTGAATCCAGTGATGGAAATGTAACTGAAACCATTTCCAAAGGGAGACACAATAATGCTAAAATAGTGGATAACTAGGAAGTTTTCATGATTGCATCAATTACGGATATGACCACAGTCCATTTTGCATTTGAAAGGAAGTGAAATAGATGCTCTGGGTTCGAATATCATCACATACTGGCGTTATTACTTGATATGAAAGAAATCTTTGGCCCTGAAAGCTTTACAAAAGTCTCTTCTGGATTTGTTGGGGCATGAAATGAAGTTCCTGCTGATTCTAAGCATATCTTTCATAGCCCAGCGTGTAAGGGTATAACACTGGCTGGTCTGAAAATGAAGATGACACCAGGCTTCTCAGTGTCATATAAAGGAATGACCTTCTGGATTTCACAGAAACTACTGAGATTTCAAAGGGAATGTATTTGCTTCTAATTAGAAGCCCAGACCAGAAGTAGGAAACTTATGCAATGAAGTAATTAAACAGAATTCCTCTCAGTCCCCGTGTGCCTTATGTCCTGTCGGGCAGGAGCTTCCATTTTAACGAGCCATGTTTGTCAGCCAGGGTCTCGTGGTGGGTAACACCATGAGAGTCAGTGAGTCTGTGTTCGTTCGTGCCAGCTGAGAACATATCTATGTGACAGCAGAGGGTGAAATACCCAGGCTGGAACAGAAAGCAAGGCAGAAAATATCAGTGGCATAGAAAAGATTGGAATATTAAGTCTTAATTGTGACAAGTAAATTATGTGTCATTAAGCTTATGAGGTCTCTGTATTGAATCCTCAGTGGGACTGGAATACTTGCACAAACTCAGGGTACTACTCATCAGGTGGAAAATAGGTTCATCAGGCTCAGGTTTTTTTAAGTGTGATACAATTGTGCCTTGAATTAGCCCACTCCCTTCCAATGACCTTTCTTGCAGCATATTTTGGATATTAAGAAGAGCTGGATCTGGGGCAGAGCAGTTCATCCCTCAAGCCAGGAAGCTGAGATGCAGCCAACTCAGAGGAACTTTTTTTTGTTGGTTTTTTGTTTTTTTTTTTTTTGGACTGTGTGTGTTGCCAAAAGATTAGAAATGACAATCATCAACAAGAACGAGAGCCAGGGTAGGACAGGGCTGCCTGCAATAACAGAGGGAGCCCCTCTGACAGCACTGGAAACGCTTCTTCAGGGTTCACGGAGGCCAAGGGGTTCTCAACCCTTTTCATAGGGTGGATGATGTTTTAATACTGAGATTCTCTGCTGAGAACATGATCCCACGGACCCCACCTCTCCTTTCACTGGAAAGAGAGAGAGCTTCAGCAATTGCTTACGTGGGAAGTGACGGTAATGGGAGAGAATTGAATGTAGCTTTAGCTGCCTTTAAATGATTTAACAGCTGGATATAAGGAGATGTGACTGCCACTAAAGTTGTTCCATTGGTTTTAGGAGCTGGACTGCCTTCCAAGCAATTGAGCCAATTTAAGAGATTATATATGGTGTCTGTGGGAACCCCAGATGAGCACCGATTTGGGACAGTTATCTTCTTAAGGCCCCTTTGAGAAAGGGAGGTACAGCCAGCCCCACCGCGCACCCAGGGAAGTGAGGGGGTGATTTTAAGATGCCTTCGATGACATTGACTTTGTCACGTTCACATTTTTCTTTCATTTGAACTGCTGGGGAGACACTCTGGCAGAAATACAATTTTAAACTTTCTATAGCACCACAGGCCACAGTGAAACGGGATGGTGGTCTAGGTAGCCTTTTGCTCTAACCATGGCCTTTTTTATATAAACTAGTAAATCCCAAACTGCATGAAACCCTCCTTGTTAGTATGCATTTTAAGTAGGTAGAGCTTTCAACCAAAGGCCTGAGAAAAATGCGTGCTTGCCCAAAATAAATCTGCTGGGTGTTCCTTGCGGCAAGAAGTTTTGGAAGAACTAGTAGTTAATGAGTTCAGTAGAAACACTTCCGGAACAAGTGTACCCAAAAGCACACTACAGAGGGAAAAAGCCATGAAACTGCAGTTTTCATAGAAATCTGACTTCTTCCTTCAGCAAACTGTCTTTGCATTTCTTGCATTTCTCTCTTATAAATTCCAGCTCTGTCCATTCCTTCCGGTGTGGGTAATCACAGAGCTTTGTGTTATGCTTCAGAGTTCAGAAATCTTTGTCCTTGTCTAAACTTTGCACTACAGGCCTTGTTTATGAGCTGTCTGGAGAGGATCTGTGAATCAATGGAGCATTGTTCAATAAATAATAAAAGCCAGACACAACTAGGTTTCTTTTTATATGAGGCTTTTCCCATAGGAGATAGTGTATAAAAAATTCTGATGTGTAAGAACATGGTTTCTTCCTCTACAGAATATAATTTAAACTCATCAAATTAATTACCACTTTGACATACTCTCACTCGAAGTAATTTGTAAAATCACACATGAAACATAAAGTCACTTTGTAAGATGGGACCTTGTTGTGATTTAGATTCTTTTATTATCATGCTGGAGGAAGCTGTAATTAATTTCTGTCGGTGTGATATATAAGTGGCACTTTGCTTCATGTTTAATACAAAAGAATTAAACAGGCCTTTCTGGCCCACCTCACTTGTGTAGAAGAGTCAGATTTGTCTTACGTCTTTCATCCTACTCTCAGTTTGTCATACGTATTGTAGTGCTAGAGCAGGATGTGATGTCTGTCTCATTTAAAATGCCTACACAGTGGTCAGGGTTAATGTAGCAGACGTTCAGGTTTTATTCCTGCTTGCACAAGACCCGGAGTAGATAGTTCTGCTCCATAATCACTCTGTTTTCTTCTGGTCAGTAACACTTGGTTTCATCATCACTGAAAACATAGTTGTTGAAACCAGAGATACGTGGAAGGCATTTCATGATAAAGAAAATCAAGCCTCTGATCTTTCCGAAATCCTGTTACTAAGCAGTGCAAGTGGTGACAACCCATTTGCTCTTCTTGTTCCAGGCAATTCCTGATTTTTTAATAAAATATGTCTCATTTTTGAACCAAAGCACAAAATTGCAGCCTCTGCTCTGGTATTACTGCTTTTTCTATACTTCCCTGAGTCAGCCGGTACCCACTGCACATATCCATCAGCTTCAACCTCTTCATTAGTTCATCTATTTGAAAGATACAGTGATCAGGTATGAAAAAAGGCTTAAGATAACATGGTATCATCTCTTGGAATATGTGATAAGTGATATTAGTAATGAAATGTTCATAAATCATCTTTATCTGCACAGCTGGATGGGACTTAAAGGAACCGGGTCAAAAAGACAAGTACATGTCTCACCTTTGCATTAGTCAAAATGCCTAAGGCCAGACTGCAGCTTCACCTGACGCAGCTTTCATCATGTTGCCTTGCAGAGCTTGTCTTGCTAGAAATGCTCTTACAGTTCTACAGTATTACTGCTCCTTGTTGCAAACAACCATACATCATTGGACTCCTACTTTGTCTGCCAAGACTCTCTGGTTATGTCTAAATTTTAGTGGCAATAGAAAGCTCAGGAGACTGTCTTTGCTGGCAGTTTGTCTTGCCATAACTCTGTCTCTGTGTGTCCATTTTATGTTTAGGAGGAGCTGAACTGAGCATATCTGCAGGAGGACATGATGTGACAACGCTCACTCCAACTACTCATAACCACAAGTAGAATTTGGGGACCTGTGCAAAGGTGTTGTGGGGGCTTTTCCACTCAGGGATAGCAGCTGAGCCACCCCGGAACCAGATCTGAAGGTGAGCAGCAGGTAAGCAATGAGGTTAGGGAGCAAGTTTGACCTCAGGCCTGACTTGGAGGCAATTCCAGGCAGCAGGGCATTCATAGCCTTAGTCTGGGTGATGTGAGGATAGGTATGGGTAAAGCCTGGCATGTCTGTAAATCCATGTGACAGATAAATCCCACCTGGAGCTTTGGGTTGTTATTTTCATTAAAACAACCTCTTTCAAGGATGTGTTGGATTCTTAAGGTTAAGGTGGGAAACAGAATAAAATAGCTGGTTAAAAAACCACTGTGTCCTAACCCAAAGGCCAGTGAAATCTGGGGAATGATTCCTCTTCATTTCAGTGAGGTTTGGATCTGGCCATCACCTGCCCTATGGCTGGGAGAGAAGTGGAGAGTAAACACAAATGAGAAGTGGGCAACCAAGTATGTAACTTCTGTTTGTGATTGACCAGTGAATAAGCCCTCTGTTTGTCCAGGGCATTCAGTGGCCGGATCCACACGTCCAGTCTTGTTTAGATCGCTCTCACAGGAAGGCAACTGCATATTTGTGGCAGGCTTTAGTTGGGAAAACTTCAGTCAAGCCTGTAAGTATCTGTTCTGCTCTACCACCATTACCACCAAAAACCATCTGGTATTTTAACAAGCTTGCACTGCAGATTTCCATATCTCCAGAATAAAATTGCGTCCATGGAGGGGGGAAGGAGGAAAAGGATTCTTAAACCAAAGCATTCGGGAAACCACAAAAAGGAGGCTCTGTGGCTAACATCTATCTTCTCAACCCAGGCTGGATACACTGGAGTAGAAAGTCTTGCTCAAAGTGCAGAAATTGGAAACAGCCTGTGCTGACAGCTTCCCCATGAGGTCTGCCAACGACAGAGAGCAGCCCCTATTTCCAGCACGGCACTAAGGGGAGGACAGGATTGACTGGTGAGGTGCTGAGTGCTTTAATGCACATGAGCATCAGGATGAATCGAGGGCAGGAAACAAGTTGCCAAATGGGGCTCCAAAGTCCTTTAAGGGAAAGCCAGGGCAGATTCTCATCACACCTCTGGTCTAATGCAGGGCCGGCTGAAGTCAGTGGGCTTCAGTGGATGAGGCCTTGACCACAATGGGCTTTGAATTGCATTTCCAGAAGGATTTGCAGAAGCGTAGCTCCCACAATTTCAGCATTGTGTCTTCCTAAATGAGTAGAAAATCAGGCCTAATGATGGAAACTTTTCTAAGCAACCTGATACTCCAGAGCCTCCTAAACACAGAAGTAGAGGGATAATAATGGTAATAAAATAAGAGCCATCCTAAAGGCATGATCCAAACTGTTACCAGTTTCATCCAGTCCTTTCTGCCTGCTGTTCACCCTGGATGACTAATTCCTTTTAAAAAGGGAATGTACCTAGAAAGTACCTTTTTTTTATGGTGATCATATGAAACATTTGCAAAGGAATGTAAAAATTTTCTGGGTGTGTTACACACCCCAAGTTCTAGATAAGTTGCTCAAATAAAGACTTCATGAGAGGAAGGCACTAAGGTACGGCTGAGATGGGCCACATTTGAGGGCTCTCCGTAACCCACATAATGCCTACAGCACATGAGAAATGGCTGTGTTTCAGAGCAATAGAAGATGGCTCCAAGAAGCACTTCTGTGCTGCTCTGTCTCATCCAGGATTGTATGTTTAATTGATTCATCTTCATTAAGTATTTTGAGATCCTCAGAGTTACACAGCAGTACCTTATTTACATTCTCATTAAGGAAAGCAGATGAAGTGAGGGAAGAAAAGAGAGTGTGAAAGACAGCATCAAAGTGAAAGGAAAGGAGATTCTTTGCAGAATGTTTTCTCAGGTGTAAGAAAGGGTAAGACTGTTTCTAGCCAAAGACATCAAAGGCAGGGAACCCCCTGCCCAAGCCCTGTTGGGCTGGTTGGGTTTGGTTAGGCTTGGCTCAGCAGCTGAGGAGTGACTCAGAGTGACAGGGAGCAATGTTTTTAATGTGTAATCCGGAATGGGTAGGAGCCTTTGTTTGGGAACCTTTGCAACTCCCTAAGTGAGTTCATCCCAGTGAGGTCAGCGGATAAAACATATTGGATACAGGTGAAGGAATCACCCTGACTTTTTAACACTTGTGTTTTTAAATACTGCTTGGATCAGTCCTGTGCTGTGTCTGTTCTCGGCTTGGTTCTCTTACCAGCAAGAGGATGCTGAGTGCAATCAAGTGGTCTTGTGGTTACAGTGTTAGCTAATGCAGGACCCTTTTCTTCCACAGACGTCCTGCATGACTTGAGTCCTTCCATCTTAGACCCTCATTTGTAAAATGGCAACACCTGCAGTGTCCCTGAAGAAGTGACTTGCCTGGGTGTCTGCAGTCCCCAGCCTTGTGCTGATTTCACAGAGCCTTCGTAAGTTACTTAAGAACAAAGAATAAATAACAGTATGTTGCTCAATAGTTACGCCCCACAAATGTACATGGTTAGGAAGAGAATTTCTCTCCCACATGCAACAGAGCAAGATTGTTTGGTTTGTGCAGGAGATTGTATGACACAGCTTGTCCACAAGCAGGGAAAAGAAATACGGTGACACAGGAGACCTCCTCCTTATCCCTACGTCCCTTTGACTAAGGGACAGGGACCAAAGGCACTTGGAGGGAGACAAGGAATTTTTAAGCGTGGGGCTGCGATTTGGAGCACTTTGAAGTTGCATGGGCTAATGAAGAGAACAGTTTGTCCTGGAAAATGGGAAGTCGGGGTGGGACCGCTGGCTCTCGATGACCTGTTGTGTAGCACTGGCTAATTTGCCCATTGTCTCTCCCGTCTATTTAAATCTGAAGCTCTTGGGGGCACCATATGTATTTACACAATGGGGCCATGATTTCCATAGCGCTTGTGCTAATTATCCAACACAAATAATTAATGGATGGAACAAGTTCTGGCTCCGGGGTTGAGCTTCTAACCACCTGCCCTGCTTATGACTTTAGGCCAATTTGATTGCAGCAGAGTGAACACAATGCCGTGAAGAAAACCCAGCAAATGATTCAACTTTTTTCTAAATATAAAGGCTAAATATGCAGTAACCCTAAACCACATCAGCCCTTTTCTTCACCTAGGCTGGCTGCATCCTCCTATAACTGCTAAATGCAAATAGTTGAATCAAACTCCAAAACCTTAATGCTGTTAACCACTGCTGGATATTACTGTGTTGCAAGAATAAGAGCAGCAGCAGCAAGCTCTTGGCTCAATGCCATCACTTTATTAGTTATTACTTATTTTTATATAGCCTTTGGCATGGCAAGAAGTCCTTCTTTAATTATAAACAGGAATGAAGAAGCCACAAGAGGAAATCATACAGTATTGTAGCCGGATAACTGGTACTGCACTGATTACACAGGGGCTCTTATCAAAGCTGACACAGTGCTGGGGCTGTGCAGATATTGTGCTGGAAGCCACAGGCTGTGCGTGGGAGAGAGCCTTGAAGCGGACGTAAGAGCAGTGTAATTCTGCTGAATTGAATTCTCCATGGAGAACTTTTTTGTTTCCTTTTTCTCTCTTTCTCCCTCTCTCCCCCTGCATTAAGGAAATAGGAGAAAAGTAAAGACAAGTCCTGGGAGACGAAGAAATAAGATAAATGTGTAACCTTTTCACTTTTTCTTTCAACATGTTGGGGGGGAGCAGAAACCTCAGTTTGACACACAGATGAGCTATGGATAACAACAGTTGTTTGTGGAACCATGAGAAAACTCTTGAATCCCATTTAAGTCTCTCCCAAGAAGTGAATAACTACTGTTTGTTTATCTTGCCAAAGCCTTTTCAGTTTTCTGGAAGGACTGTCAGCCCCACCTTCTCTGTAGGCTCTGAGGATCCTGTCCATAGCAGTCTCGGCTTCTGTCACTCTACCTTGCTCTGCGCTGTCCTCTGCGCTCAGCCTCGCCGGTATGTGAGGCTGCTCCGAGCACTCCTGCATAATCTCAGAACAAGTTTGCCTGGGACTCAACGAGAAACCACCAAAGGGCTGCTGGAGCAGAGGCCATAAATCTGATTTTTAAATTGTTCCTCCACCACCAATCTGCTGTGATACCATGGGAAGATTCCTTCTGCTGTTTTGGATACCATTCTCTCCATGGGTAGATGCATCTCTGGGGAGAAGAACCGCACAAGGCTGTATCTGTCCCCTTTCAGCCCTGCTTTAGGTGGAGCTTCTGCTGGGCACTGCCATTGCTCAAGCTCTCTGCACTGCACATTAGGGATTGCACTTTTAACAAAGGTAATGTTGGCCTGGCCAAACCTCTGACTGCACCAAAACAGGGATAATATGGATCAGTCTTCTCCCCTGCTATTCCCTTGCAGAGCAGAAGGCAGTTGTAAAAGTGCTAGTTTCAGTTCTATAGCAGATAAACCCCATTCTGTCATTTCAGGCTTTAAAGTGTCTAAATTGAAAGTCAAGGGAGGTTTGTACACACACACGCTCAGGGCTTTAAGCCAGGCTGCCTCAAGTAACTGTTCTCCAAATGTGACCAATGATTTTCTTTTTTGCTTGAGATCTTCCCATTTGGTCAGATGTTGGCCCTGTCTCTGTAGATTTAAACCCTTGCAGTGATCTTACAGCAAATCCTGTGGACACCTACGGATTTTCAGAAGCCCCTGTATTTTGTGGGGTTCTGGATTAGGAAAAAGAAGCCTATTGAGCTTCATTGTCTTGTTTTTCCCCTCCGTTCCCACTCTTGATTCTTCTTCCAGCCAACACTCATTGAAGGCCCATAAATAATCGTGTCAGAGCTGCAGACATCTTCCAACCCATTTAATTTTTTTCCAAAAGCCCAAGATACCATCTGTGCTGACTGAAGCCAAGCACTGTGGAGGGTTGGTGAACTTGAAGCTTTCATTGCCTACAATCTATAAAGGAATAGAAAGCCAGAACATATTTTTATTGTGCCCAAAGGGGCTTCAGATCAAGGGGTTTGGATGAACTTCCTTGTCTTTCTTTGCTCCAAGTACTCCTTTCTTAAAACAAAGTAGATAATTTACTAGTGATTTGGGTGATAATGTGGAGCCAAATTCTTGGTGGTTTCCTTCGGTTACTTCCCTCTGCAGAGAACTATGTTCTGGTGACATTTCAGCACTATGAAATAGAGTCACGGACAGATCCTGCTGAGAGCAACCGCTCACACTGCTGTACCTGGGGATTACATCCGCTCAGGAGGACTATCAGGTCATCGGATTGAACATAAATGCCAGGTAGGAGAAAATCCTCCTGAAATTTAATGTGATGGCAGATAAGGGATGAATCACCTGATTAACAATGGGAGGATTTCAACAGCTTAGCTCTTTCTCCAAATCATTAAAAAGACATTAGTTCCGTTATTTTTCCCCCCTCATTCCTGCATCCTCTTATCTTTGGCATGGGGATAAGGCAAGGACAGGCAGAGATCCTCCTGTACTGAGCAGAGTGAAAAGAGCAGACTGGGCACAGAACAAGGATGAATTTCCATCACACATCCCAACACATCTAGCTCTGGCGTGACACTGGGATGAAGGAAATCTGTTTCACTTCTAAAAATGTTCAGAAGCATTTTATCCAGAGGTTGAAGCACAACTTCCACTAGAAAGACAGGAGGGCATGTCCACCTAGGCGGGACTGACAGAAGTCTACCATCTCCATTGAGAAATTTGCTGAGCCCAAGCCATGGCAGTGTTAGTAAAGAACTCCGACTCCCAGGATCAATGTAGTGTCTCAGTAGACCAGAGCACTGTCTACGTGCATTTACCTAAATACTAAAACAAGCGTCATATAAGAAAATGATCTCCAGGATCTTCTTTCCCAACATACCCTGCTGTTACAAAGTTTTCTTCCTTCACTTACGTTAGTCAGGTTTGTTAGCCATGTATCTATCATACTTCAACTTGTCTAGTACTCCCTGGGCAAAATAGTAATTTATAGTCTCACAAGGTGCAGTGAAAGATCTGCCAGGTTCAGAATTTTGCATTTTATTATTTTTATTTTTATTACAAAAATAAAAATTGAGCCTGAGTTGCAGTTCCCAGTTTACCTGCCCTCTGGCCCTTTAAATTGAGGTGGGAAAGGAGGAAAGTGTGTTTCTGCTAGGGTAGCTGTTTGCCACCTGGTTCCTAGAGGCTTATATCCCTTCTAACTGGCAAGTTTGGGGGGGGGAGGGTTGGTATTTTTTATGATTGCTCTTCTCCTTTTTATTCTAAAGAAGAGGGTAGGCCCTCAAAAGTAACTGTTTGGAGTGGTTTTGAGTGATATGCAAAGCTCTGTGTGAGGTTTTCAGATGCATCTGATTTGCTACATGTTTGTGACACTGAGTGGTTTGATTCACATAAGGAAAAAGATGATTTCCAAAAGAACTTGTTTATGGTCTTTGTTTGGCTGTGCTGTGGTTGTGAAGGACTCTCAGGCCCCAGAGTAGCTGGGTAGTGCTTCTCTTGGTTGCTGCCTTGTCTGAGATCTGGTATAATTTAGCGCTGAGCTCAGGTGGGATCTCTAAGAACTGTTATAATACATTTTTCTCTTGAACAGCTTTAAACTGTGAATAGATAAAACAAACAAAGGAAAAGAGGGAAAAACAGGGGCACAAAAAATGATATAACTGGCCCAAGATTGTGCAGTGCAGTTAGAAATAGGCCATGTATCTCTAATTCTCAGGTTAGTGCCTTGCCTGTTTACCTGTATCGTGCTCTGTCCTCATCTGTGGGGTGATGCCATGGGCTCCATCTATGCACAACACAAATCCAGCTGATGGGGGGAAAACCACGCAGCTCACCTCTGAGCTCCCTTGGCATTGAATAAGAATAGCAGAGGTTATGTTTGGTTAACTTTCTGCATTTCCCATTTTATTTTTTGCTTCTTCAGGAGATTTCTGATAACGGACTAATTTCATTACTTGTATAAAAGAAAACTCTCAAGACCCCAGTGTAAGGACCAGTGTGTCCTTAAACTGCTGTGCCGAACACAGGCCCAGATATTACAGTGTGTAGCTGAAACTGGGGAAAAAGGGAAGAATGGCAATGTGAAGAGGGACTCACCCCTAACAGGTGGAAACGGAGGCAAATGATCTTCCAGACCTGACCCTGCAAACATCCACATGCGTGCTTAATTTTAAGCATGAGTGGTTGCTTAAAGTCTGTGATTTAAAGGATTACTTGTGCTTAAAGTTAAATATGCATGTATGGATATGGGGAACTGGATCTTCAATCTTTCTACGGATGAATTGGCCACTTCTAACTTGGAAGCACCTCCATGTTCATGTAACTTTATCACGTAGTAAATACCAGAATAATCTTATCAGCAATGTCTAAGGGGTTGTATAGCACCTAGCACGGCAGATCCCTGCAATTATCTGGGGCCTCTGCTGTACTAGTACAGGAAAAACTGAGCACTTCAGCTGTGCTGTGTCCATCCTTGCCATCTGCCTGCACCTCTGGGGGGTCTCTGAAGTTCCATTTTTTAGGGTCTGCTTCAGCCAAGGAGCAGAAACTTAGTCTCACCACATTTTATTCATCTACCCTGAAAGGGTTTTACTTTAAAACCCTCCCATTTTGTCACTTCTGTTGTTTCTGTGTAATGTAAGTAATCGCATTGGGTCTGCTTTGAGGCTGGGAATAATGATTCTGTGCAAGATTGAGAATAACTTTCTTCTACCAGGTAAGATGTGCTAGCAAGGAGGAGGACATTGGCACTTGGCAGAAAATAATACTCCTCTCAACCCCCAGTTATTAAAAATGGGTCTCAATTTGAAGCATGAGGGTTTTATGTTCTCTTTTAAACCCTTGCCTGGCTTAAGACTGCATATTCTTTATCTTTATTCATGTCTAAGCTCTTTTTAAAAATCCTCCTACGTGTCTTCAACAATATCTTGGAATAATGAGTCCCACTGTCTAATTATGAAATATTTTTTCTCTCAAAGCTTTTTTTAAATCATGAAAAGTGAAAAAGTTATGATCCAACCCCACAGTACCTCTGCAGCGAGAACTCCAAACTCTGCTCTGAGTTGGGTTGCCTGTGATCAGTATCATCCTCTCTCAGCAGCTTATCACCAACTGCTCCTTCACAGAAACTAGAGATAGAAACACTGCACTGGGCACTTGAATAAAATCAGAGTGTTGCATCACCTACCCTGAGCATTCACTTTAACTGCAATGTGGTGCAGTTTAACTGTTTCTGGAGAACAGCTCTGAAGTGACTGCATCTTGTGTGCCAGGCATATGATTGTAGCAAATTAGTGTACCGTAGTTTTCCCCATTTCTCGAGTCAGGCAATGGCGTATGATTTATCAGCAGGAACCGTGTTACCAGCATGTCTTCCAAATTAAAGAGAAAATGTTCCATCCTGCCTCATTTAAGCCAGGGAAAGGGGAGCCTGTTTTCCTTGCAGCTTTCTCCATCAGCTAGCCTCTGTGTCACTGAATAAGTTTAACTAGCTCTGGATTTGTCTTGCCCAACTTTATTGTAGACATCAACCTTTCAGAGTGAGCAGAGACTCAGCCTCTCCAACACTGTTGGAAGCTTTTTCCGTTTCTGCTTCTCTTGGGCCACAGACTGCCCTCCCCAAGCAAGGGGAGATGTTGCAGTAGTCCGGGGTGTGGAGGAGGGAATGGGGCAGGGTGTGGAGCAATTCGGAGGGGTCAGGACTGAGAGCTGGAGTCAGGCTGGGCTTTTTTCTTTCTCGAGAGAATTTCAGGAGCTGCAACAGCAGCTGGGGCTGAGTCCATCACCCTGGACCACAGATTGTGACTTGCACCCTGAGGACAGTAAATGCTCTCTCTGCCTTTCTCTGTTGTTCAAGTGATGCAGAACAAAGCAGCAGCAGCTCCGGCTTGGTGTCATCTCTTTCCACCTGACACAGGCCCTCTGTTAGGGCTTACTTTTTCCCCTCCCCCTGCCAATAGCCTTCTTGGTTTCTTTCCAATCTAGCAGCATCAGTACAAATGCAGTGATGGGATTGGGTCCCAAAAGTCATCTTTTTCTCCAGTCTTATTTTCCAGGGGGATGGGGGGCCTGGAAAACATGACCCAGTCATCCTTTGCAAGGTTTGGAGCTTGAACTGAACCTCGCAATCCACTCTCCCTGCTCCCGCACAGTGGGATGCTGTGAAACTCAGCAGTGCTGGTAGTGCCTAACAAGCAGAAATCGGCCATGCTGCAGGGAGCGTTGTGTGGTGAGGGTTTTATGTAACGTGGGAGAATAGGGGAACCCAGTGTCTGAGGAGGGAAAATTGCTTATTCCATAATGACTGTTCCGCTGCCTAGTACAGAGTGGAATAATTAGGGTTTCTTTTCTCTTTAATTAGAAAATGGCAAACATAGATTAATCAATTACAAATGCCTCTTTATACTGCAGTGCACTGCAATTAACATTACTTAAATGTGTTAACAAAGTAGGAGGCCTGTATTTGTAAAGCAACTTCTTACTGCTTTTTCTTTCCCCGGTTTCCCGGCTCCCAACATGTCTGAACCCTTTCCGTTTTCCCTTTCTGCTCTCGCCCCTGCTCCTTCTGCAGAGATTTAACAGTTCTAGATGAGATTTTTAAACCATTATATACGGCATAGTGTTAGCGAAACGGCTCTTTCCAAAAAAGCCCTTTTGGCCGGGCTTGGAGGGCTGGAAGAATTAACCCAGGGGAAGAAGTGGAATCGGCATATTCACTGGGGTCGCACACTACAATAGCAGAGTAAAATCCAGGAAATACAATAACTTGATTCATTACTTGTTTCTTATGCCGCTGCCAAAAGCATGATTAAGTCACAAAGAGTTCGATTAGGGACACTTGGTAACAAAACCTCAGCTCCATTGACATGGTCTATTTTCAGAGTACATCTAGTGCTTGTGCTCGCTGCTACAGGCCTCTTCCTCATTCGGCATTTAATAGCCTCCACCACGAAACAAAAGTAGCGGAGGGCCGAATAGGGGAGAGCGAGGGGAAGGTTAGGGGGAGGAAGCCGCTTGCATTCAAGTGCACAAATAATGAAGCAGCAGCAAAGGAGGGAAGGCAGGGTGGTCCGGAGGCTGGCGCCCGGGCGCCTGGGTCCCGCTCTGCACCCCGACACCGCCTGCGCGGTTCGCCTCTGCCCGGGTGCTCACCTGTGCCTGAGGCTGGACGAGGGCTGGGAGCAGTGCCTGTGTCTCCATGCATTGCTGCCATCTATTGGGAGGAATCGGCTCGCTCTCACCCCGATTCCCCTGCGGAGCCGCATTTCGGGAAGAGCATGGGACTTCCAGCCCCAGCTGCTACGAGCGTGTAGGTATTACTGTGCCATGTGCCATGACCGCCTTGACGTGGGTTCTTCAACCTGTAGGGTTTTAGAGCATACCCTTTCTACACGCACTGCTTTCCTTGTGTCTTTGTGAATTGTGTGGTAGCCCAAATTGCCCTCCTGGACTCCCAAGTGTTGGTGGCACGGTTCGGACTGAGGCAGCACTAGCGTTGCTTAATAATACTTAGTTTTGTGGTGTAACAGTGGTTTTATGCTGAAATGAATGGCCCTGTGATTGTAACGAGTATTGGATGCATAGAAGGTATTTGGCAGCAAGCAATCTTAAATTTGGATGCTCCAAAAAATCTGGTCCCTTGCACTGGTTCTGCATTGCTATTTTGGATGGATTTTGAAAAAAACGTCGTGACTGGGAAGAAACCTGTGGCCTCTGGAGAGGGAGAGCCATGTGTGCACATGGTGCGTGTGCTGCTCTCCTGGCAGCATGGCGTGCCTTGGCGGGGAGGTTTACAACTGTAGCAAGTGACTATCAGGTTTCTGTAGGTGGTTGTCTGCTCCTTTCTTCTCTACTGTAATTTAAAGACACTTAGCACCTTGGATCTGCCCCAAGATGAAATAGGTAGAGCAGGGAATGATATCGCTCACACGTTCATCACAACACGAAGCTAATGGAAAAACAGGTTTTGCTGTTAGGTCATGTCTTTGTCCAGGTGAAGACTAAGGCAGAGTTCAGTGTTTTCTGCCCTGCCTAGTGGGTACTGCCGGTGTGATGTAGCATATTGCTTTGTTTTGCAATGATCCCTCCAGCTCAAGTAGGTGGACGGGGAGTTCATGGTGACACAAACACGAACCTCCCCATCTTGCCAAGAGCATCCCCATTCTCCGAGAGGTGGTCCCAGTCATCTCCCTTAGATTGGCGACAGGTTGTCTCCTTTTGTACTGCCCTTGGTGATGGCTGGTTGCAAGATGCTGTCTTTTAGGGGGTGATGGGCACTGCATCAAATGAAACAGATGCTCCTTCCCAGCAAAATCTCTCAGGGACTAGCCAAATATAGCAGCAGTGTTCTGCTCTCTTGCAAAGCAGCTCCATTCAAATTCACAGCTGGTGTGTTTCTACCTCCCATATCACCATGCAGCTCCTCCAAGCCCCTCTCGCTTCTGCCTGAAGGATATGTACTCAGGTTGTTGCTCTGCCAGCATCTGAGGAATGGGGCGTTCGGCTCCAGCCCCACTTTGTTTGAAGGGGAGAGGGCAGTATGTCATGTAGTGTATCTGCGTCACTTGGCTCCATTAAGAAATATCTCGTAAAACAGAAGTCATTTCTGAGAGAGTTCATTGTATGCCACCTGTGTTTTGTTCTCTGTTGCACATTTACCTAAGACCTTAGATAAAAACAAAAAGGGCTTTTATGTTTTATTTCGAAAATTTCTAGAACCGAGTAGGTGAGAAAGACTCCATCTTTAATATGCCACACATGCACTGCTCAGTGGCCTGACTGCCAAAATCTGCCCTACCCAAGAGGGAGAACACCTGCAGCCTGGTACGGAGAGATCTTTCCTGCTGTGGGTGTCTTCTGGTGAAGGACAGGGACTCTCCGGACCCCAAATGTTGGTAGAAAGCAGGAGCCTCTGTGTTATGCTGCAGGCCTGGCCCTTAGGAGGTGGTTGGTTTCCACCTGATAATAAAGCTAAGCATGCGCCGAACTACCTGCTGAACTGGGCCCCCAAGGAAGGAGCCCCGCTGGCTTTCTGTATAGTTTTCTTTTTTTTTAACGAGCCAGTATGTGCTAAGTTTGAGATGTAGCTGATTAGGGTGCTAGCTATCAAGTACATGGTTTCAATTTGGGATGCTGCTGGCCATCCTCCCGGGAGAGATGCTTTGAACTGAAGCAGTGGTATGTGGCTCACCGCAGCTCTGCTGACACAAGAGTCGCCGAGCTTTTGAGAGAGGAGGCAGAGAGCAGAGCTGCCTCCCTGCTCCTTTCATGCCGTTATGTTGTGAGGAAGCAGGGACCACAGAAACACACTGGGTGGGAGGCTAAAGAGCTGTCTCTCCTCCCAGATATTGGCTGTCTTGGAACAAAAGTGCGTGTGGGAGGGGTTGCGTCTTATATGCTTAAGGATGCAAAGGCAAACAGCTTTGTTATAATGTCACCGATGATGATTTTGGAATTGATAAGGCCGAGGCAGCTGGCGCTTCACAGAGCAATGAGGAGCGCTGTCATGAGGGCAAGGGGGGGAAGGAGACCAGAAGTTGGGATGCCAAAGGGTTGTTCCTGCTTTGGAAGAAAATGGGATGCAGCGATTAAAGAGGAGTGACTGGGAATGGGGCTCTGGGGTTCTGTTCATGCCTCTAGGAAAGGATTTTGATCTGCTGGTGAACAGTCGGGGGCCAGGCTGCCTGCGTCCTCATCTTATTCTGATTACATCTGTGCATCAGTTTTCCGCTCTGTAGAATGAAGACAGAAGGCTTCCCCTTGAAAAAAGTTTGTGGGACGTCATTAATGAAGTAAACTCGAGTGTTGGAGGGAGAAAATATACTATCCTTTTTATTTCTTGTGTTCACACAGATTTTTCACTGTGTGATTAAGATTAACATGTCAGTTGGGCTTGTGTTTATCCTCCTAGAAATAAAAAAGCAACCTGAATCAACACATGAATGTAAATAGGGTAAAAGCAAATTTTATTGCATATTCAGCAGTAACATGTGCTTACCATATCATATAGCTTATGTATAAGTAGCTGCTGTCCATCATAGTGTGCATTTATATAATAACTTAACTGGAAATGAGTTATGCTTGGGGAGATTAACTTTGCAGTGTTGAATGCTTTCAGTTTCTTGGAAACATGTTCAATGCGGTAACTCCTGGTTAGGCCTCTTTTATTTTAAAAAAAAAAAAAAAAAGAAAAGCTGTTGAAGATAAACTCTCTTGAAGATGAATTTTAAACCTCTCGTATATGAGAAGGGCTGGATCTGACCAGCATGACCTGGGAAGTGACAATTGCTTTTTCTGAGTAGGGGTACTTGGGCATTTTGTTGGAGGCATGTTGAACTAAAAATCTGTATGTTTCTTAAACAGGAAACGTTTACTAAAGAAGTAACTTGCAACTAACAAACATAAATAGACTTGCACATAGCTTGAGTTCCAGCTTTGTCTTCTTTGTTTACCAGGAATTTGTCAGACAACTGTCTAGGGCTCTAATATAACCCGTAGAGACTTCAGGCAGCTACATAATATATTGCAAGAAAAACTTTATGCAAGGCATCTCTTGCCCAGAAATTCACAGCCTGTTCTAGTGCTTCTTGTTTCTAACCATAACTGTGCTGAAAAACTCGCCTTATTTAATAACTTGTGAAAGTGAGTATGTTACCTGCGTTCTGACACTTAATAGGTCACCCACAGAATAGCTGGTGGTCCTCTGGTCGTGCGCTGTCCTGTGCGTGCAATCACCAGTTCACTTCCCATAAAAAAAGGCAGTTAGCGCAGATTGCCGCTCACCAACACAGTGGACCGTCAGTGAATGTCAGTCTGTAGATTTTACGTCATTTAATTCTGGTGAGGACACCTGTGCCCAGGTCCCACGGTTAGAGGCATCCATAGGTGTTAGGATGTGTTTTACTGCTGCTGGGTTACAGCCATCCACGCCACCCTCCCAAAGACGAGTGATCACTTGTGCTATAATGAGAAGACGCCTTTTGCCATGCAGGTAAAGAGCCTGTGGATGAATTTGGGAAGGGAGCAGAGTTGCCTGGATGCTGAGGCTGGTACTGCCTTTGCAGGCAGAAATGTGTAACAAGTGCAGCTCTATTCAGCTGTTTTAATGAGGAAGCTGAGGCTAAAAGGCTGCCGGGGGGATGGGAAGGCAGGCACAAGTCTGGCAAATCCTTTGAACGGTTTGGACCAGCAACTGAAATGTATTTAACCGTTAGATATGAAACTCCAGCCTTTCTTCTCCCCTCCCCCTTTTCAATTAACAGTTGGTCCCCAGGCTAACAGCCTGCTGATTCACTCACAGTGGCCATACAGCTGATGCTTCATAAAGTCTCTGTGTTAATCTAATCCCTAAATAGCTCTGGTCTCCATCACAGTCGCAGCAGTGATTTCAGTTCCAAATTGTAATTTTATTCTTGTAGCTTCTGAAAAGTCAATAGGTTCCTGGAGGTGTTGCCTGCCTGTTGGGCAGCTCGGATGGAAAGGGGCTATTGTAAACCCAATTTAACATGCCCTTCGGTATGGACAGGGCATGACCCAAAGCCTGCTGAAGTCAGAGAGGCTTTCCGAGAGCTTGGGGTGGGCTTTTGGAGCAGGGCTGTTGCAGGCTATTCTCAGTTTCTGTCTATATATTTAGATGGGATTCTGTGCCTCTATTAGGGCCTTTCACTGCTTCTCATAACCAGCGTAGCTGAACAACTCTGCATTCTTTGCATCCTTGCCCAAATTTGCACTTTTATTCCCGGAAGCCATGCTGAAGTGCAGAGCTGGTGTGAAGGGAATGAGTTTGCAGATTTTGCTGTGTGAGCTGGCTGCCTGGTGGCATTGTACACTAAAATAACCAAAACTCCAGACTATTTTTAGAACTAGAGCATTCTCAAAAGCTTCCTGCCTTGATTTCCCTACCTCCCCCCGCTATTGTTCCCTACTTTGGGCTACGCTGTTGCTCCAGGAGTAGCCCCAAAAGCATACCTACCCCAGAGAAAAAAAATTCAGTTTCTGTGGCATGGACTCTTGAATCACATTGCTGCACCAATACCTCTTTTAGCCAGCTATTAAGTGCTGTTAATTAGCTAGCCTTCATCTTGCAGCTTTAGGAGATTTTTGCTACCCTGAATCCAGGCCATGGCAAGCATTTCCAAGTGAGACCATACTTCTTGCCTGTGATCTCTGGAAAAGATCTAAGCAATTTTCACTTACTATTCCAGGCCCCTTTCTCTCTCATGAACCCTGTCTGGTAAGCAGGAGGCTTTCAGCATAGCTCTGAAATCCCTCGAAATAATACCTGCAAATACCTATCGTATATGGTAAGAAGTTCTCCATAAGAAGAGACAATCTCAGCTGAGAAATAGGGAGCTTCCTGGTGTAAGATTGCTAAAAGCTTTTCAAAGCTTTGGTAAGCTCTTTGGATTAGCTATTCGGTAGCTATTATGGCGGTGGCTGTGGAGCAATTGTCTTGCTCTGGGGCGGACTGGACACCAGCCGAATTGTCCTGTAGCCCCATTGATAATTCCCTGGCTATAGCAATCTGCAACATCTGAGGTTTCAAAGCCTTGCCACTGGATCGAAAACATGGTTACTGTAGTGAAGGACAGGGTATATTTGGGGGGATAGTGGGAATTTCCAAACAAATTGGCCAAAAGGTAGAAGAGTGAGGATAAAAATTATGGTACAATCTCTCCAGTCCTTCAGCCCATCTTTCTGAATAGTGCAGGTTGGTTTCCAGTTTTCTCAGGCTTTGTCCAGCCGTGTCTTAAATATCACAAGAGATTAAGCTTCAAATTACTTGTGTGGCTTGTCCAGCCAGGTCTTAAATATTTAGATCTTAAATGAGTGATTAGTGAGTGGGTGGATGCTGCCGTGGTGCGTACGGGGGTCCTGAGCAGTGGTGGCTGGAGACACCCACCCGGGTCCCTTCAGTGGGAAGGCAGCTGGCAGGAAACGGGCCCCTTCCTCAGGGTACGAATAAGTATTTCCTTGAGCGCAGGGATTAACAAAGCCTGGTTTCCCACAGATTTGTGTCTTGTGGGCAATTGTTAATTGCGATTGAAGCTTTTCCCACAACTGGGGCATTTGACATCTCCCTTCCCCCTTCTTCCCCCATGGAGTCTCTGGTATCCAGTGCGGGGTGATCAGATGCTGTAGGTTTTGAGTGGAGTGGTTTTTAGGGTTGTCGTCTAACAACTTCTCACAAAGCTGCGGTGGTGGGGGACTCTGAGGCATTATGCCTCCATCAAATGCAGCTGAAGGTGCCCAGAGAATTAAAACGGTCAGAAACGTGCACACACCCATGCATATACAGTGTGTTTGTAGAAATGTCACCTTGTTAAATCAGGCTAAAATTACTAAGGATGGATTTGAAAATCATGGCAGACTTCATAAACGTCATTGGTTTTGAGTTAACTTAGTAGTTTGGGGGTTTTTTGGTTTTGTTTTATGCGTTGGGGTTTTTTTTGCTTTGTGGTGGATTTTTGTTCTATGTAGAGCCCGATCTTGAATTTTTGGATGAAAAGCATGCAAGATTAAATTCTGCCAATCTTGAAATTAGGATTGTGGGCATTATCCTGTCTGTCTTAGTACAGGCAGAGCAGGACCAAAGTCCTGATTTTTGTTTTATGATCTAGCTGAGATGTTAGTTTCTTAATATTGGCCATCCACTTGTGGCTCAAGCCTTAAAGTCTCTGTATCAGTTTCCCACTGTTACATGGGGATAAAAGATCTCCTTTGTTCTATTTAAAATTAAAATTGTGAGCTAAGACAATGGAGTTTCCAGAGAAAGACCCTTGGTGTTCAGGTGTTTGCGATGGACAAAGCTGCTGTGCTGTGCTGTGCTGTGCTGGAAGATGTAAACTAGAAATCCCCGGCCAGATCTTTCAATGTGCTGGCTTGAACTGGGGCAAATTCCCAGTTCATGTAAGGCCTTTAAGATGCCTTATGGCTGCACACCAGATAAGTGACAATTAGAAAAGACTATCAATTTGTGGCTGCTCTGGTTTTAGTTTCCATCTGATGCAACTGCAATCTGGAAGACAAATCTTAATTTAGGACTACAAAGGGATTGTTCTGTCAGAAGATAACACGCTGCCGGCCAAGCTGTTATCTTCCGTGAAAATTGATTGTCCCGTTTAGTGATGTCTCTCTTTTCCCATAGCTGGTTCAGAAGGAGCCGCTGAAAAGCGAACTGAATCGAGGTTGTGGATGCTGTGATAGTTGCTGTGAGGGGATGTTAATTATCCCACCTCTTCTCCCTTCACCTTTGCAGGCTCCCTAAAACTCACCTATTTGCCCTGACATGATGTGGATGTTTGAAACTCTTCTGTAAAATCTGCTTTCTTCTCACTTTTAGTGACTGGTATGAAAAAGGCAAAAGCCTTTTTGAAAAATGTGGACCCTGGAGCTGTGATCTCTTCTGCATGCCCAGTTAGGAAATGGGTGGAGGTGAAATTTCCCATGGCAAATACATAAAGCCTCCTTGGAGGTAGAGGACAGCCTCAGATTAGCTTCTTCATTGTCACTCCTAGTGTCCTTTATCCTTTTCCCTTTCATTTGGTCCACTCCCTAGATTCCAGTTTCTTTCTTTCACTTACGTCCCTAGACCTCACTTGGCTAGCTGCTTTGATAACACCTTCTCCTGTCTCTTTTCCTAATAAATGGGCCAAAACAGGTCTTCTGACTAAGCTAAAAAATCAGGTTCTTTGCTGTTCTGGTGGTTATCACACTAGCGAGAAAGCTTGGAGCAGCTGTCAGATATTTATGCAAGCCCTTTTCCTCTTCTATTTTAAGTTCAGTTTTGATCAGAAAAGGGGTGGTGGTGGGGGGAGAAATCAGCTTGGAAACCACAATACATTATTCAGAGCTCCCTGCTGCTTTTTCCTGCTCGTTTGCAAAAGTAGGTGTGAGGTGTAGCGACAAAACGCACTGTTCAAATTGAACTTGCTGAAGGAGACAGCAAGCAGAGGACTGGAGATGCTGACTTGCTTCTCCACAAAACCCAGCCTTTCTCACTGCCCAAACTGTGCTGTCGAGTTAATCATCATCTCCCTTGGAGGCCAACTCGCAGTGAACTTCAGCCAGACAATACATGCGACTCTTCACAGCCTTACTTATTTAGCAATGTTCAGGGTTTAACATCCAAAGCAGCAGATGGGGAGGATAGCATGCGCTGTGGAGGGCAGCAGGCAGAGCAGGGTTGGGAACAAGCTGTTCGAGGCCTGTTTCCACTTGGATTTAACCTCCCATCTGAACTGGAAGTAACGCTACGCTCAGCCCCAGCTCTGGACGCTGCTGTGGCTTTGTATTGCAAGTAGGACTTCATAGGGGTGAAGCATGGCAGAGAAAGCCGCACCGTTCCTCTCTGTACAGGCTTGGAGAGGAAAGGGGTATATGGTACTGCTTTTCCCTCCAGTTAGTGTAATAAATATTAAATCGTGAAGTTTCCAAGGGCAGTGAAGCACAGTCATTGTGGTTGAGTTCACGGTGAGCGAGGATATGGGGGATATCTCTTCTTCTGAGACCATCACTGAGCCAGTGGTTTTTATCAGGAGCTCTAAAAGGAGAAGAATGGCTGTATTACTGATGTGGAACCTCAGAGAAAATACAGAAAATTTCCCTGGTTTTCTTCTTCTAAAAATACCCTGTGTATGTTTCTACTGTGACAAACAGGTATTGCATAGGCGTATTTCAGGGGAGGGACTGGGACAAGAAGCATGCAGTGGCCTGTGCTTTGACTAGCCCAAAATCCGCGAGGTACAATGACTTCAAGGGACCTTCAGCCTCTGCAGTTCTGGGGTTGCATCGGCTGCAAGTCGGCCTCTGGCATGGAGGCCAGAGGCCATAATCCCCAGCGGAGCTTTCCTGTTTGCTTCTGTATGTTTTGAATTATGCTCTACTCACTTAGCTCATCTTATCTAACAAGGCACTGTGTTATTTAGGCCTTGACAAGTAATAGTTTTTCCCTGAGAATAATCTTTCTAGCTTCTGAAAAATCACAGGGAAAGAATGATTCTCATGTTAAATGTTCTTGTCAGTACAGTAACCAGAATATTTAGTATACTAACTTTAGGATCTGTGACTTGCTATGATAATAAAAAGAAAAAATACAAAGTGTTACTGGAATTTGTTTTGCAAGAGTGTCTATTGGCTAGAAAAGTTTCAAGAGACTTTCTCAAGAGTAGAGTGAGGGGGCTGCCATGTCATTCCCTTTTTTTTCTTTTTTCCTTTTTTTTTTTTTTTTTTTTTTTAAAAGAGTTGCTGTGCAAATTGAAATGTATATTGCTGGCTGATTCCTGCTTGCCTTATTTCACACCTAGTGCTGAGGTCACCCTGCCAGAGGCTGAGCAGGGAGGGAATGCTCTTGCCCGCCTGTAAACAGGGGCAAGATCTTCCCAAGGATCCTTCCACAGCACACAAAAAGAGCAAATTCATGATTCATGAAGGCTCTGGCCATAGATCTTGCAAAGAAATGCTTGGCAGCTTTAGAGAATAGCTGGGTTTATTTTAACCTTTAAGAATGACACCAATTTCACAGCTGTTAATGCTATGTGGCTCCTACGCTTTCCAATGCAAATTGCACATGAAGGGCTAATGCATTTTGATGAGGGGGGGGGGGGAGGCAGAATCTCCATATTAATGTGCCAATATCTTTGTTCTGAAGTGTTTAATTTTATGCTTTAATGAGAGATCCTCTTTCTGGTTAAGGCAAGCCTTTGCAAGAAACTATTTAGATATTTGCTAGTGTCATCAGGCTCTGGAGCAGGGGGAGGGAAATACTTATTGCAAGCGTGGGGCGGGGGGTGCCTCTGTGGCAAAGTCTGTTGTGGTGGGTGTCCCATGTAGATGGGGGAGTCCCTGAGTACAGGTCTTATCCAGAGCCCCTCAAAATCGGGTTTGGGATTAACTCTTGCTGCAGTCAAAAGAATTGGGGGTTTTGGATCAACCACCTGGTGAACTGCTGGCTGCAGGGTGGGAAGTAGATGTGATGGGTATCCGGCCACCCTAAAATTTTGGGGAGCTTCCTCCTTCTCTTCATCTGTGCCAGCACCTCTGAGCTCTGATTGCTTTTGCTTCAGGTGAACAGCTCTGTCACTGTGTGCAAAACCTGGCGTTCTGTCTCCATGTTCATCCTCCAAAATACATTACTCATCGGCATGATGTGGGATAACCTGCCAAAGCATATTGCCGTGTGTAAATGCAACTTCCTCGCCTCCGTGGGCCACGTCCTGTTTCTGTAACTCCTCTTGGCTGGTGCTTCAGGGCTGGGACTGGGACTGGCACACCTACCTGCTGAATGGAAGGATTAAAAAACCTCTAACTCTGTTTTTCAGGTACAAATCCAGTCCAAGCCAGTGATATCCGTGTTTGGTTAGAGTGGAGTAAAGCTGTCAGCCTGCCACAGCAATGCCTTTAAAGGACTGTTTCACCTTCCACAGATGAGTATTTTCACTGCCTGGATCAGGCCCAGGTACCAGGAATTGAGTGCTGAAAGTTCTTTATGTATCTGATATGTGATGCACATTTGGTTTTAATCAAAATCCCATTGAAACAGGCAGTCAGGATTTAGAGCATAGGATTACAAGTAATACCGGGTTATTATTAGTAATCACTTTTCATCATGCATTGCATTTACAAGATACAAAACAATCCCAGCAGAAATGTACTAAAATACATAATTCCTTTTATTAAAAAATCAAATTGTGCGAAGTGAATAAATCATGTAGTACAGTAATATGAGAAGACCTTTAACTTGCCTTCATTTACGTTTCCACTCAAACACAGTAGAAGACAACAGTTGCAACTTTATGTTGGGCCTTAAACAATTGTACCTTAAACATACAGTGATCACAACACAATTAAACCTATTCTGACTTTTTGCATATAAACCAAAGATATTAAATCCTTTTGTTTAATAAGAAGATTTTGAGCAGGTTTTTTGTTGTTCTCGTTGCCAGGTTTATGGAGCGAAGGCCAAAGCCTGTAGACAGATCCAAGTGGCTTTGTTGGGGCAGACACCCAGGTAACTCCTAAATTGTATCCTGCCTTTTGGAACAAGTTCTGACATCACTTGCACTGGTGCAGCCAGGGTTATTCGTTTGGGCTAAGCAAATTAAAAGGTTCTGCTTAGCCTCTCCCTTACTTTGCTTTTATACTGTCAGTGTAATTGAAGCTACTCCTGGTTTATAACTCTACGATGGGGAATTGCATCCAGACAGCATGTAGTGACGCATCAGAATAATGGCGCAGATGAAGGGCTAATATTGAATTCGGCGGTTATACTAATGTACACCTGTTGAGGATCTGGTCCAGCGAGATGTGCGCAGGCGGCTGGCGAGCTATCAAGGCCTCGAGACAACGCAGGTTTGATCCTTAGAATGCATGGAGCGTTTCCCATGAGGTTCAACGCACATTAAAGTTGCAGTGAGGAGGGAGCATGCTCTGCCCCTTGCTGGACACGGGTCCTGCTCCGTGCAAGCCTGCCCCGTACACACGATGCTGCTCCGTGGCGGCTCTTTCCAGCCATCCCTTTTGCGTGTTAACAGAGTTAACTGCAGTGTGTCAACCGACCCAGCCGCGAGGAAAAGGTGGGGTGGCTGCGGACGTGTGTACCAAAGTGTCGTGTCGCCGCCGCGAGAGGCGGCGTAAGAGGAAGGTTCGTTTGCTTGGAAGGAGCAGACGTGCAGGGACGAACCAGCGGAGCGTTGCTAACTCCCGAGGTGATGCAGTTGCTCACGTCCCTCCGGAGCGGAGCGAATGGAGGGGTCCTGTGCTGGGGAAGGGGGGCTGAAAGGTGGGCTGGGATCGAGTTACACAATGGCAGGGGGGGCCGCTGCCCTCGCAGCAGCTTCCAGCCAGGGAGCAGCTGAGCACAAAGCGGGGGGGTTATTGACTTTAGGCTCCCTTCTTTTCTTTTTCTTCTTTTCTTGTATTTTCCCCTATATTTCTCATTGAGGTTGGACAAAAATCTTAACACCTTGGGAACAGACTAATAGTGGTACAATAGCGTGTACTGTTCAATTTAATAGGATCTCTTGAATGGAAATGGAAAGAAGGGGACGGTTCACTCAGGGCTAACTCAGTGCCTTTCTTTTTTCTCTTTACATGTATCAGCCAGGAAACAAACCCTTCTACTTCAGGGCAGCATTTAACCTGTAAGGGAAGCTACGGAGAAAATTCTTCCAGCAGATCATGCCGAGCCTTTAGTAACGAATAGTGCAACTTCTTTTGGGTTTTTATTTTTTGAGTTTTTTTCTCTTCTAGGGAGATCTCTAGGGTACAGGCCAGCTATTAACTGAGAACAGGAGGAAAGAAGATTTTTAGGGAAAATCTTATCCCATAATGGATATTCTTCTTGTGTCCCTAAACCTTCTAGCAACAGTCTTAAAGGCATGACCCTGGAATGGGTAAACCACCAATCTTTGAACAGTCTAACTGCGCTGGTTGTTTCTTTTTCCATTTAAAAGCTTGAGTACAAGAGAGAAGCCAAGCTCCTCTGCCATCGTACAGTGAGTGCAGAATGGAAGTTGCAGGGAGATTTTGCAGTTCTTGTTGCCTTCAGTATATAAAATAAGTAACGCAAATATGCTCTGGTACCAAAGGACTCAAATGTCTCATGCAGACATTTGCTTGTACAAGTCTCCTGCCAAATCTGGCAGCAACTCAGTATGGGTCCTTCACTCCTGAATTCATTCTCCCACTTTCTTAAAGTAATAAAGGTACTGCCTTCCCAGGCTCTTTTTGGAGACTCGATAAAGTTTTCTGATATTATAACGTTTGCAATATATCACGCTGTATTGTAGTGCCCGTCCCATTACCAAACTGAGCCTCATCTTAGAGCTGATCTCCTGTTATTGCTGTTCGTAATTAAAACAGGTTGCTTTGAAAATATGCAGCAGGTACAAATACTAAATATGTCCCTAAAGGAGTAAATCAGCCCTGGAATAGTGATATGAGAGAGAATAGAAAATGTGCTGGAAGCATTTTAGTATCTATAGGAGCTACTTGCTACTAATTTTTCCTTACACTTGGACTCAAATCAGGATGTATACGTGCTCAGAGGGCCAGGACAACCTGTTTTGTTTTGCAAACTACTTACAGTTCAGATTGAAACATTAAAAATACAAGTAGGAATGTTCACCTTGGGGGTGAAGGGGTGGAGAAATTGGGCTTTGAGTTTGAAATTGAATTTTGTGGAAAATGCAGTGCTTCCACTCCGAATAGGACTTAAGATAGAATGGTGATTCATCCCCCATTGAAGTCAATGCCAGAGTTGCTTTTGATTTAATCAGAATCAAACCCTATGGGATTATTCTCACTTGCAAACTGGACTGGTCCTATTAAGTAGAGAAACCACAGTGCTTTTGCAGTGCCTTTTTTTTTTTTTTAAATTTTTTTTTTTTTATTTAATGAAATTGGCTCAGTGTCACAAAACTGAGATGAAACCCGAAACCCTTCTGTTTCAGTGCTTTTTGAATGTTCTTGGAACATCTGGCACAGCTGTGATTTTGACCCCAAGGCAGGAGTACAACCTCGCTCCTGTTCCAATTGAAGCTGACACCAAATATGCCAACACAAATGGGGCTGCGCAGCCCAAACTGAGCTGTCAGCTCCTTCTTGGAAGAAATCGGAGCTCAGGGATGCGGCGAGGAAGCAGAGTGGTCCCGTTGTCATGGTCAGAGCTGTCAAACCTAGGCAAAAAAAGACAGGAATGAGGTAAAGCAGTGGGCACTGTTTCTGGAGCTCCGCTAAGGAAGAGGCTACTTCTGTTTTTCTTTAAATTGCTTCCTTATTGACTTTTAAATTTAGCCACCCATAAACCTGAATGAATGCCCACAGGACGAGGGTTTTTTGCACCTCCACTTAAATGAGATTTGTAGAATTGGTTCATCCAAACGGAACTTCTGTACATGGACGGATCTATGAATCTGTTCCAGCTGCATTTCCTTGCCTGGCACCACAGAGACGAGAGTATTTTTCCTTCGACAGAAAAGATCGTGGGGATAGCTGAGTGAGAATCAAACATGCTCAAGATCCAAAAGAAGCTGTCTCTTCTCTGATAGCTAAATCTTTCAACTTACTCAAAGCTGCAGGAACTTGTAACTTTTTATCTATAAATCTTCTTTCTCCATGCACCTTCCTGATTTCCTTTCAGCTCTAAGGCTTAATACTGCTGCTTATACTTTCATCCCTTAAATACTCAGAACCTTAAATTGTCTCTGGTATACAGGATAATCAGTTCTCTAGTGTGTTAATCCTCATTATGTGCCTATTAAAATGAAGATTAAATCAAGCATTAGAGTGCCTCCTCCCGTTATGAAATCTGAAAAACAGGATTGAATTTGGGGGGAGGAAAACCACCAAACACCTAAAAATTGTTTCTTGAGCTTCACTGGGAAGCAGTAAGAGCAAGACTACGCTGAAGTCTGAGGTATGAACACATGATTTTATTAACAATTGTGCAAGTGAGGGGAAGATAAGGAACACGGTGTACGAGGAATAAGGTTGTAGGCACCGAGAGGGTATTTGCATGTGCCTACGTGAGGTGTAGTGTGTTTGTACACGGGTTCAGTGTTGCGCACACGTGCTTTGGCAGGCAAGAGGCGATGCCTCCCATCTGCACGCACACAGGTATGTCCTCTTTGCCTTTCTGGGGGGCTGGGGTCAGGTGCAGAGCTGACCCGCTGCGTGAAGGCTCGCTGCCAGCCCACGTTGTACGTGCCATACAGAAATGCCCCTTCCCTTCTTCCAAGCTGCTGTAACCCTGGGCTAACTGCTGAACGGATGGGAAAATATCTTTTCTTAAAGGGCAGGTGATTTTTTTTTTTTTTTTTGGGGTGGGGGAAGATTTAGGACTGCCCTGTCATTTCCGTGAGCTCAATTATCCATAGGAAGTCCCCCCCCCTCCCTTTCCCACCGCCTCTCCAAAGATTAACTTTTTGGTTATTGTTGTTTGGCAGGTACTTTTAATTGGCTGGAAAATTTTCTTCCTGTGAAGTTGCAGTTTTCTGGGGCTTGAATGAGTCCAGTCTGCCATTGGCTCTGCCCAGCGCCTCCCGATTGGCTCGGCAGCCCGCGGGGGGACCGATAAGGGCGGCTATAAAAGCCCTCGGCGCTGCTCCTGGTCCCCCAGCGAGCGGGAGCCAGAGGGGCCGGGCAGAGCCGGGCTGCGGCACGTCCCCGAGCCTCGGCAGACTCCTTTCTCTCTCCCTGGGAGCGCGTATCCAGATCCACGTCTTTGCTCAAGCCGAAGTGGAAGAGGAGAGACACACACACACACACACACATAGACCAAAAAAAAAAAAAAAAAAAAAAAAAACCACCCAAAAAACCACACTTAGCGGAAACTTGTCAGAGAATGCTCCTAAAGTCTGGTTTTCTCCTGCTGCTGGTGATCAGTGCATCTGCATCCTATGAAGCTGAACAGAATGACTCTGTGAGCCCCAGGAAACCCAGGGTTGCAGCCCAGAACTCAGGTAACACCCAGCAAGGAGGGCTTTGAGCCTGAACCCTGATGTGTTAAACTGTTTCAGATATCTCTACTGCTGATTTTTCTTTTTTTTTTTTCTTTTTTTTTTTTCTTTTTTTTCTTTTGCTTATAAACTTAATGGCTGGTAGGAACAAATATTAATTTAAGGGTCTGATTCAGGAGGATATTGGTGCATAGCTGGAGAAGAAATCTTCTCCTTTCAGGAGCTAGGTCAGGGAACCGGTGTGTGATCTGCTTGCAGGATGCAATCCATTCTCTCTCCTCCTCCCCCATCTACTAAATGAGTTCCATGTACTTTTTTTTTTTTTTCCCCCTCTGCTTGCATGTATCTTTCTGTCTTCTCCAGTTGCAATCATACTTTGGTGTTAAATTCTTTTGCTTTTTAGGAAGTTGATAAAATCCGTGGAAATTTGACTGAACCATTGTTCTGCCAAACATCTGTCTATTCAAAGAGGGGGAGAGAGATATGCGACTTTGAAGAATGCAGTAACCTAGAAACTGTCCACAGCTAGCATTTATTTTCAAAAACTGATTGCTATCAGTTAGATAGTACCATAAAAATACAATTGTGACATTTAGCAAACTTGCTTTTACAATGGATAAAAAAATTGCTGGCAAGTCAGCTCTGGATGTCTCTACTTTGTGCACTATAGATGCTTAGATAAGTTGGACACATTGTCTTGAACAATGGAAATTAAAAATCTGTCTTCTAGTATACTGAAAAGATATTAGGTCTCTAATTTGGAGCTCATTAACAGATGTCTTATTTTAGATCTGCAAGGCTCTGCAGCATTATACTAGGGTGTTTGCTCAATTTCCTTTTGTATTTGGTTGCTATAGAAACATAGGGTCTCACTATTGCACCGTGCCTAAAACAATAAAAGCTTAATGCATACTAAGTCTGCTGAAAGCAAAGTTATAATTTGAACCTGTGGAAACATAATTATGGGAATGACTTGTGCGATGGTGAGGTTATGAACTGGGGAGAGGATGATCTTACAAATATTTCTCCCTTCAGGCACGTAAGCAAGAGTGGAGAATGAGGAGGGGTTAATGGGGTGATTTTTTTTTTAAATTTTTTTTTTTTCCTCCTCTTTTCTGTAAAGATCCTACTTATCTATATAAGTCTTTAGGCTACAACTTAACTCTTAATAAGGTGTGTTCGCTTCCACTAAATGCAAATCCTCACTTTTCCCACACCTAGGATCTTGATGGGAGACATTGGGTTTGCATTTCATCCTAAAGAATGTCTCGTAACATGATCTGCAAAAGTAATGAATATGCCTTGCATAGACACATAAGGGGACAGATGTTCAGCTTACCAAAAAAGGTTAATCCCTACTAATTTCAGGGCAATCATGTGGCAATACTGCTGATTCATTGTTAAAATGCATAGTATCTGCACTAAAAAAGATGGGATGACATGGATACCCTCCTGTTCAGACTAACTACTGCCTCAACGATTTTAATTATACATGGTCAGCTCCATTACCTTAACTTTCTCTGCCCAAATGTCCCTTCTCTTTGCGAATCTTCAGCAATATGACCTTTCTTGGCTATGCTTGCAAACTGCTGGGTACCAGGTTAGTATTTAGCACCAAGCTGCTCGTTCAAGTCCTTTGTAGTACTGATAATTGACACGCAAACTAAAATCTTATTTCTAGATACTTTATGCTTTTTAGAAAAGCACGAATACCTCCAATGCTAGCAAAACCAGCGCTTCCGCACAATAAGTGCAGATTTCATGCAGTCGCCATCACTTCAGTCTCATTTTCAGATGAGGGTTGTGAGCCAGATGCTGCCAAGCTGCTCTGACCTCTCTTCGCTCTAAGACAGTGGAGAAGACCGCACCGCCCAGTGCTCTTCATGGGCCCATCCTCATTACTTCTGCCTTCTTTAGACGAACTCTGAATAAAGCTGTAAATGCGTGCAACCAGAATTGGGTTGGGATGGACCTGTAAGTCTCCATCTAGCCAAAGACTATCAGATGTTGCCTCTCTTTTAATCCGTATGTAACCGATTGAAGGTTTCAGTAGTTGCGGTTTCTGTTCCTCGATTTGCTGGTGATCTATCGCATGAATTCAGTTAATAAGTCCCTTTGCGGTGCCTTTGGCCTCTTTTCGCTACCTCTCCCTCCTGTCCCATAAAGCAATAAGGCAACTGCTTGACTGCAGTTGAGCGTGACTTGCCTTTGCGCTGGAGAAGGGCTTTACGGTGTCGGGCATCGGGGAGCGGTGCGTGTGTAACATTGTGCCTGTGCCTCTCTCTGCAGCCGAGGTGGTTCGCTGTCTGAACAGTGCCCTCCAGGTGGGCTGCGGGGCCTTCGCCTGCCTGGAGAACTCCACGTGTGACACGGATGGCATGTACGACATCTGCAAGTCCTTCCTGTACAGTGCTGCTAAATTTGACACTCAGGTACAGTACAAGTATAAAGGGGATGAGAATAATACCTTGCTGTTAGAGCTTCCTTTTCATGCCCCGATTCAATAAAGTGCTTTTACAAGTCCTGCGGCACTAAAGCACGTGCTTAAATGCTTTGCTGAATGGATGCCTTAATTTCTCTGTCCTCATGGAGATGGGGTCTGTGCAGGCTTAACCCTTCCTTTCTTGCAGCCCTTCCTGCTGCTTAGCTGCTACTCTGAACCATGGTTTCGGTTTTTGGCTACAAATGCACCCTTCAGGGCTATTTTCTACAGTACATTTTCCACATACTGTATGCTATGTGTGAGGACTTGGCAAGGAGTGTTTTGTGGGGCGGAGAGCTAAGTTTCCTCTTCAGGAGGAAATATAAACGTTCTTCTAACAAAGTAAGTCTTCTGACTGTGTGACCTGGCACAGGGCTGGGATTTGAATTGGAAGTCTTTGGGCCTGGGAATGCACGGCCAGATCAGCCTCTCCGGAGCTGCAGTCGCTCGCAGCAGAATAAATAGGATAATGTCAGAGGACTGTGGCTCTGCCAAGGGCCCTTTTCCTTCGTACTCTTCCCAAAATGCGCACACCCCCTTGGTCCCTGTGCTCTTGCTCCCAAGGACAAACTTAAAAGCTCTTAAAGCATCTTGAGGTCTGGTGAACCAGATGCGTTAAATCGCTGGTATGCAGTGAGTGGTCTGGCCCCCTCCCGAGGGCAGAATTGGCCCATCTCTGGTGCTTGCACTTTTAGGTCTGTTCACGCAAAGACTTCCATTGCCTAAATCTTCTGGGAACAGGAACTCGCTGTTCTCTCTGGACTGTGTGCATCCCAACTGCAGCTGCTGTGAATGATAACTGTGCAATAATTGCGAGCATTTAGGGTCCAGTTCCCTGCTGTGCTTGGTAAGGGACCTCCAGCAGGTCTGTAATTGCAGCAAGGGTAATTAATAGCGGCAAGCCATGGCAGAGTATCTGTTAATACATCCCTTTCTGTGAAATCTGTTGCAGTTTAAGGTTTTTCTTCTGTTTCCAGGGAAAAGCTTTTGTGAAAGAAAGCTTGAAATGCATTGCAAATGGGGTTACGTCCAAGGTGTTCCTTGCCATCCGGAGGTGCTCCACGTTCCAAAGAATGATCTCCGAAGTGCAAGAGGAGTGCTACAGCAAACTGGACATGTGCGGCATTGCAAAACGAAATCCTGAAGCCATCACGGAGGTCGTCCAGCTTCCAAATCAGTTCTCAAACCGGTACGTGGAGCTTTCCTCAGCTGAAATGCATCAAATGCAAAAATGTGAAGCACAGAGAAAGAAATGAGAGGAACCAAGTTGACTAACTTCTTACATGTCCTAATATAGCTTAGCCTAAGTAATGCTCTCTACCTTTTCAAATCCTTGTTAAGTTTTACCAGCATTCTTCTGATTCTCTTTTTGGTAAATAACACTTATAAACATCTCTAGGGGAGAATCATAAAATTAACTAGACATACATTACTTCAGAGCCTGGAGTTTGTTTAAATGTTAGTTCTTTTAGTTTGAATGCAGTATAATGGTAAACAGGGCTTTTAAATACCAAACCAGTTTGATTAATCTAGCATCTCTGGCATATTGAGCGCCTAAGAGCTTCTTCACCTATTGCAGCTACATTCACTTCTTCAGACTGCAGCCATCCCCTTCCTTGGGTTTATATGGCACCTAGCAAATGAGGCCTTGCCCTCTGACTTACCATGGCAATATGAAGAACGAGGAAAGCTTAAACAGAACCAGCAAACATGCTCCTCTATAACCTTATTCTGCCATGATCCAGTAGCTCATCTTTCTAGGGATAGTCTGGTGTTCTTAATAGTCTCTTTCAGGGTTGTCTTCACCCCTGTTCCTTCTTGATAGTAAAGGCTGTCTGCAGAAATGGGCATGTCATGCTGCTCTCTGGTGCCTTTATCTGAGCACAGAACTGCCCTGTCCCCATCCTCCAAGGACAAGGGACAGAGAGGCTTCAGGGAGCTACTGCAGTCTGCGCAGTCACACTGCAAGGGCAGGGATTTCTTTCTCTAAATCCTGGAACAATCAGTGCTGAGTCTTGTGATTGGGATAAAAGGGATCTTTTTGAACAGTTTGAGTAAATATGCTCTAGAATTTGAGTGCAAACAGACCAAGCTGCAGTTTAACATATTGGCTGGCTGTGGCGAATGCTACAGCTCCTCTGGGGTGGCTGTTTGACTTCATCTAGAAGCATCTTAAGCCTCCAGACCTATCCTAGGACAGGTATACAAGAGGTTGCATCTCTGACCAGCATAAATTTATTATAGAAAACTCTATTGTAGATATTATATCCAGAAAATTATGCTTGTGGGAAGGCGAAAATAATACTTGTGTATAATTGTCTTTTCCCTCTTCCCCCAAGCAAATTTGGAAGAGGTTTGCTTTAGCTTTCCCCCGGGGGCTGGGACAAGGAGCAGGCAGCACTGTGGCATCAGTGTTTTACAGGCTGAAAGAGCAGTTCAGGTTAATACGATGGATTGTAGACTTAAACAGCCCTTGACGGGGCTGTAGGGGCATTGGGGTGAAGGGGGGACGTGTGGACACTTGAGCGAGGGAGGATGCAGTGATAGCAGCAGCGGTGTTATACGTGTTGGGGATGTTCCTCTCCAGAGCAGCGAGCCTGAACCAGGGCTGCTGTCTCCCGATGCGGAGGGAACTCCTCCCCCACAGCCGCCAACCCTTGTCAAAGCCAAAGGATATTATGACATGTTGAGTAACAAAAGCAGCAGGATTTCCCAGCTAATAGTTTACATTGAGGTCTCCTAAAGCATCCTGCTTTCCCAGCCCCTGTCCCAACATAGCCACAGAATAAGAATGTGCCACTTGGCCTGGGACACTGAGAGGAAGTAGTTAAAGGTCATAGCATCTTCCTGTGATTTAATCTCATGGCAGGAGCAGGAGGAGAGGAAAGCCTTGTTGCCTTTGCTTGCAGTGTAGCTACTGAAAGGCACTAGCGAGCTGTTTGATTGCAGCTCCAGCTATGGAAACCACCAAGCTGTATTTGTGTGAAGGCGGTGTAGGCAGCGCAGCAGAGGACGGTGGATAGGATCTGTTCCTCCTGTCCTGTTAGACGGGGACTGATTTAAGCTGGATGCATGGCTCACACAGATGTATTCATCATCAACTACTGTGCACGCTTCAGACCTTAATATTAGCACTGCCGAGCTGCGCTTGCACTGTGCTCCATCGTGCCAAAGCCTGGTCCTTTTGTACTTCAAGTGCAGCAGAAACTTTAACCTCACCTGACCTCCGCTGGCTGCTCTAAAGGCCAGAGCTGAGAGTTAGGAAAGGAGTTTGAATGTGAACTCTCATTTCCCTCTTCCTTCCCCTCCTCCATCTGCAGGTTATTCTCTTCTCTGCTCCTGTGGAAAAATGTCACGGTGACCTTAAAGGCTTAAAATAAGTTCCCCGACGTCCTTTCAGGCAGAAGTAGCCCAGCAAATATGGGACTGCTCCTCTTTTCCCAACTTCCTTTCCCTAGGAAGGTGTTCTCTTGTACAGTGAGGTCCCACTTGCCAGCTTTGCTCTCCCTACCCGAGCCAGCCATGCACGCAGGGCTGAGCTGATTCTGCCTTAGCCCCGCGGAGGATCGTTCCTTTGAGCACTGTTGTCCGCTCAGCTCAAGCAGCGCTGGGGAAACAGATCAGCACAATTTCCTGGCTCCCTCCTTGAGCAAGGAACGCGTACTCAAGGCTGCTGGAAGGCGAAAATGCAGCAGCAGGCTGTAGAGGAGGCAGGCATGCAACAGGCAAAGCATAAGGTCCTCACTTGTGATTTAATGCATGGTCAGCTTGTTGGAAGTGACAACTGATTGTATGTGCTGAAGATCTGTCCCCAGGGAGAACATGCATCTGTCAGGCTCTGACTTGGACTGAGCTTGCTTCTCTCTCTTCGTCCCTTGCTAAAGGCTGTGCACAGAGGGGAAGGGAGAGGGACGAAAGGGAATGGTGCCACAGGGATGGATACAGTCATAGGAAGGGTGGTACTGGCTCAGACCAGTGGTCTGTTTAGTCTGTTGTCCTGTGTGGTGATGGGCAGTATCTGTCTATTAGAAAGATGCAATTATTTTTCTTCTTAAAGCTCTAGAAACTGGGGTTGTTTAGTGGAAAGTAAAACACACACTTAAGCCAATTACTACATCGTCTTAGCTCCTCGCTCTCACCTTCTTCCCGATCCACCAGGGTAACACCAAAATCACTTGTGCTTACAGCCTTACCTTTCAGAGCTGGAGCAGCTGCTCATTTAGGACAACTAAATTAGCAGTTTGACGGGTTGTGTTCCTTCCGTATGTCCTGGGCACAGCATCTCCAGGTCCAGGGCATTTGTTAGACGCAGTGAGAATATGTACGTTGCGCACTGTCAAAAATCAATTTCAGACACACCCTGAATGACTGAAAAATTCTGATTCTCATAGTTTTGTCACTTGGACTGGTCTCCTGGCTTGAGATCAGCTCTTACCTTGTTTCTTTTGTCTTGCTGGGAGATGCCTTGGAATAACGGATGGTAACTCTCGTGCAGGTATTACAACAAGCTGGTGAGAAGCTTATTGGAGTGTGATGAAGAGACTGTCAGCACCATCAAGGACAGCTTGATGGAGAAGATCGGGCCCAACATGGCAAGCCTCTTCCACCTGCTGCAGACAGATCACTGCGCCCAAGGCCACCCGCGCGCGGACTTCACCAGGAGACGTATCACCGAGCCGCAGAAGCTAAAACTCTACTTCAGGAACCTCCGAGGTGAGGGGTCCGTCCCGGCCCACGCAAAGCGCAGCTCCGCCGAAAGCGCGTAACGCCTCGGGGGAGCGACAATGGGTGTGTAAGGGATGCTAAGCACTACCAAAGCTGAAGTCTCTCTTCTAGAAGAGTAATGCACCCAAACCAAGTGTACTGTAGCTAGTTTTAATAACAACTAGGAACTGGTTTTAGATTTAGTCATTAATATTTTCTATTCCTCTCGAACAAAACTTTTGCATGGATCTGTGTTCAGTGTCTCAGCTTTCCCGCCGTCAAAATGTCTCCATCTCTTTTCTTCCCCACAAAAACATATCCCAAACAATCTTAGTCTTAAATATAACCGTACAGTAGTCAGGCCTTCAGACACCAAACTCTAAATGTACTGTAGCGCTAACACCATTGAAGTCTGAAGATTTGGCACCAAGGAGAATGGCTTATTCTCTCTTGTAGTAAGCTGGTAGGCGACGATAGATGCACTAATAACTATTGCACATCCTAAAGATGTCAATGGAATTCGTGTTATGAATCTGTGCTGGCCATGGACGAATATGAATGTCATATTCCTGGTCTCTTAGTGTCATACAGTCCTAATCCTTCCAATACAGCTCTGTTAACCCGTTGATTTACCAAACTTGCTAGCTGTGGATGATTCTAGTTACTGTGACCTGGCACCACAGTGCAAAATGAGTTAAAACTACCCCCCAACACACACCAAATCAGGAAAGGAACATTTTGTACTACGGAAATGATTAAAAGAGGTGCCAGTCTATGGTTGAAGCTAGTCAGAAGGTTACATAATCTTGCATTGTATTTAAAAGCTAACATCTATGTACTGTATTTAACTGTCTAAAGCTTTAAAAGAAATCTAACAAAAACGAACCCTGTCTTAAGACTAGAGTATTAAAGGTCTTGCTCTAACTGTGGTATAAATAGTTTTAAAATCTGTCATGTACTGTACATAAATTCCACGAGAGTCTGCTTAAAAGGAGCAGAATATAATAACTTTATTGCATAAACTTAGTTTTGTAAGTTAGCTATTTCTTTTTTCCTGGAAACAGTATCTCTGTCATATTCAAGAGTTCACATTCTACTCTGTGGCCTTTTTATAATGGAAGAGAGAAGATGTTTAGGACAGAAATTACAGGGCCAGGAGCAAGCCCCTCTTCCCATAGTTAAAATGGAGGGGGAAGAGAAGAAAGAAGAGTTCAGACTGGCCAGTCCTATCTCCACAGAGCTGCTGTGAGATGTAGTTATACCCAAGGCATGAGTGCTGCTGGAGAGCTATTTGGGGAATTATCAGATGGCTGACAAAAAGCTGCTTTGGGATCTCATAGCTGCCGCAGGGTAAAGCTTCCTTTAGAAAGTTGATTTGTGGGGAAAGGCAGGAAAAATCCTTAAATTCTCTTAAGCTTCAGAAGTAAAGCGCTGTGCCTGCCTTTAAGAGGACACATGCATTAATGCTCTCAGATCTGCCTTTCCTCCCATCCACCTCTTCAGCAGCCTCTGCAACCAGGAGCGGAGCAGCCGGTCCCGCAGCAGTAGCTGGGGGCCTCCCCCAAACGCCGCGCTCTGCACAGTAGTCTGGCCGGGCTTCGGTGAGCCAAAAAAAGCCACATTGTGGCATGCGATCAACAAGGCCAGTTCCACGCTCCAAATCTATCCCGGTCGAGTCCGTCTGCAGAGTGGATGCCTCTTGCTCAACTAGTTAGAGAGCTAATAAAGGAGGGATCTATTTTTCTTTTCAAAATCTAAAGCAATATAACTTTTTTTTTTAAAACCACAAAGCCTTTAAACAATAACTTGCTGCTAATATATTGAAACCAGATGCAGTGGCAGCATTTCTAATATTGCTGTCTTCATTAAATGTAGCCCAAAAGTGCTGTCATAAAATTGTAAGCAGCAAAAAATGTTGCTGACGGTAGAGGGTTGTTGTTTTATTTTTTTTTTTTTTAATACTCTGAATCGTGCCGTCCAGGGCAAGCAAGATGCAATATTACTCGTTCTTAAATCACAGTCAGGTATATAGAATCCAACACAAAGAAGTTTTGCAAGGTGAAAACCAAAGGCCCTTTGAATATCCTGACCCTAAAAGTTTGACTTACGCTTAGGAACTGATCCCAGCACTGTGCACGTGCGACTCTCCACCCTACAGCATTACACCTCACGCTGCACCGTTAGGAGACCGGGATTACTAAATAGGGAAGCCTGCTGGGGTTTGTGCATCAAGTGCGTATTGCTGTTTGGGGAAATAGTTACAAAAAGGTCTTTGCCTGGCTCAAGGCAGTGTCCAGACAACCGCCTGGATGGCTGCACTGGTGCTACGGAGCCCAGCCCTGGGCTACGCGAAGCGGCTCCCGTTTTGGGTACCCACGGCCTCCGTGGGCTCGCCCCAGCAGAGCTCACTGAGGACATCTAGCAGCCACGGTTTTCCATGGAGATGCTCCTCGTGGCAAGTGGCTTCTCTGTTGCTTTGTGCGTCCATTTCTATGAAAACCCAAAGAAGGTTTATAAAGTTGATTTGGGGCCGGGGAGGAGGGTTAGATTAACCCAATCCCTATCCTTTTGGGTTGTCATAATTAACTTTCTTTTTCCAGTAGGAATTTAAACTTCTTGTCCCCTTAATATGAGTGGGAAGACGACTGGGAAAATAATTCCCCCCGATTCTATTTGCTCTGGTATCACAGGTAAACATCACCTGTGCAAACCAAAGCTCTGCCTCTCCGCGCTGGCACTGCTGTGGGGCACTCACCGGATGCCCCGTGCCGGAGGGAGCCTCAACTGCATCACGAGATTTTTGAGCTGCTTTAATATGTCACTTTTTTCCTATGCTGAAGTAGCAAGGAAGCCGCAAGCACACATCCGTCGGATCAAAAGGCCTGGGGTTCACCTTGCCTAACTTTTGCCATCTAGCCTAAGCTGGTCATTCAAAGCTCTCTCTTATCAGGGGAGGGGGACATGGAGATGGGAGAGGCGCTTCCCATCGACTGGGAAGGACGCCTGATTTTAGATGGTTTGAATTAGGTGAGAGAGATCCCCCTGGGGATGGGGAATGATTCTCAATATTCAGTCCAGCTATTTCACGTTTTATTTAATCTCTAATGCTTTATTTTTTTAATCTTGCGTTCATTGCAAAATGATTTCTCTTGGGGGCGGGGAGGGGCTTATCTAGAAATGTTTGCATGATTCTCATTGTGATTTGTTTGCACTTTAGATGTTTTGTGCCATTATAAATTTGCATTATGTATTTATAATTTAAAGATACTTAGAAGGGGGAGAGAGTTTGGGGTTTTTGTTTTTTTTGCTGAGTACTGGAATAAACAGTGAGCATATCTGGTATATGTCATTATTTATTGTTTAAATTACATTTTTAAAGCTCAGTGTGTTCATATAAAGGTTATTTGAAACATATCATAGTAATGAGAAAGATGCAAGTTATTTTCTTTGCTTATTTTTATAATTAAAGATGCATAACATAATGAGGCCTATGTTGGATTTTCTTCTGCAATGAAATAAAATGTCAAATTTAAGGGTTTTTAGTGTCTGACTCTTTCATTGAGCCTTACTGTGACTGCTGATTATGATACTACCAGCAAGCAAGTTGTTGCACTTCCCTTCGACTGAGCGTCGTAGCGTTTACGTCCCTTCTGGATGCCGAGTATCTCGCGCTCAGATCCTGCAGTGTAGGTGATGGGAAGTCAGAGGTTCATCTCGCACAGTCTCCAGCAGTGAGGCTGGAGGAGAATAGGTAGAAGGGGGTGAGTGCAGCATAACTGATTCCTGAAGTAGCCTTCTGGCATCTCGACCACCATGCCGAGCATCGCTGGAATAATCCTCTGGATACGTTTGGTCTGACCAAAACCTCCGATCCTGGGCCCTGCGATGTCCAGGAGCAGCTGTAAATCCCAGTGCTAATAAAGCTCTTGTAATGGTTCTCTCTGACAGTGGCCTGACCTTGTAAATTGTGTCTGTCTTAGCCTGGTAAGAAAATTAAGGCAGAACCATTTTTTAATGAATGCATCCATAACAGCATGGCAGGAAAAAGAAAATACCTTGGGTTTGGCTCTGATGTACATGGAAATGTGCATTTACACTTCATTCAGGAAATCTCTAATTTCCAGTGGAAGATCACAACAAGTTTGATACTCATCAGAGGAAGACTGGCAGACTAATTCAGAGTTATTGCTGCAAAAGCTACTACAAAGTTTAAAAAAACTATTTCCCCCATCACTTTAGGGTAAGCCGTGTCCAAGAGAACGAAAGAATAAATATTAGCAATATGGTTGGTTAAAAAAAAAATCTCTTCTCCCTTCCTGTTTTGTCCAGCAATGGAGGAGTTACTTTCAAAGGGGCTATTAAACTTTGCTTTTGCTGAAATCCCTTTTTAGGCAAAAACTAAGTTCATACTAAGGTGCAGTAACTTACCGAAATCAGAATTTATCATTGTTTGCACACAAATAAGCTGCTGTTGGTCACAGCATTGAGGTTGGTGAGCCGGAGCCACGCTTACTTAACATTGCTGCAAACCAGGGCCGAGGTGCCAAGGAAGCTGGACCTTCCTTGAGCTCTCGTTTACTGCTATTAATTCGAAGATGGTGACGAGCCACCCCCCACCTGCTTACCTTGATCCCGCTTTGGGAATTCTCCCTATTCCTGGCTCCAGGTGAGCTTCGCTATTCCAGCGGGAGTTGAGCTAGTATCTCAGGAAGAGGCAGGAAGGGCATGCACTTAGGTCATCTGAAGCACTCGGCTGTGCTGCCGGTTTGATTAGGTTTCTCATCAAATCCTTTCCCCGAATGAAAAAGTTAAAAGCGAAAAGGATTATAAAGAAATGTCAACATCGCTGCCGTAACTGAGCATCGAATCAGTTGGGTTTACAGAAGGAACACAAACCCCATTCCCGTCTACGTACGCGTGCCGCTGAGTCATCCGACGTGCCAGGGCTCTTGGAGATGGATGTCACCCTCTGACTTTCCCATCTGCCTTTCCATCAGTGGGAATCCCCAGGTCGCTTGCTGAACACATGTATCTGCTCACCTGCCTGTACATCACCGGCTGCTAAATAACACCCCCCGCCCCACTTCCTAGAAGCCAAAGCAGCAAAGGGAACAGCATTCCATTAGAAAGGACAAAAAAATCTGGGGATAAACAGTGAATTATGCATTGCTAGAAACAGTTAACATTTCTGCTCTTGCAAAAAGAGTGCCTTGGAAATAGTACAGATGCCACGCTTCCAAAAGCTGACTTTCACAGCGATTTTGTAATTAATAACCACTATAAAATAATTACTGTCAGTACTATTCATATGAAATCTTCATAAATCTCAGCCTGTATGGCTTCCTCGTCAGCAAACCACATCTCTGAAATGAAATTGTTCTTAGAGAACTTGAGGATTTGGCCGGCCCCAAGCACCTTACCCCAATGCACGGAGTCACTCAGAAATCCGGACATTTCTGTCATAATTCCACACAACAAATTCTGTTTGAAACCCTGCTAATTCTGGGTTGGGTTTTTTTCTTTCTCCCCTTAGCTCCCCCGAGTGCTAGAACTCGACCCCAAAATGAAAGGAGTAAATGACACGAGAACTCTCCAGCATGGTTCGAAGCAAGATCAACTGTGCTCCACCAGAAATTGCAGCATCATAACACAGGTTTTCCTTTCTCCTCCCAAATTCAAGACCAACCTCGTGGTGGGGATTATGTATCCTATAGAGAAAAACGTCAACAATTCATTTACATAGCGTATAAGGCAGGCAGCATGAGTCAAGTGAAGTTCTTCAAAAAGAACGAAGGTGTTAATCAGGCTGCTTGGAGGGTTATTATTTTTATTATTATTATTATTATTATTATTATTGGAAATTTCATGGGAAATTTTTACCTAGCGTCCCCAACTGCGACAATATTTCTGAACTGCCACAACTTCTCAAGAGTTAGGAAAAAAAATGCCATGGTGAGACCACTGCTCGTAACTAGGGGTTTGATTTCAAAAAAACCGGCAGCAGCAGGGGTCTAATCAGAACAGCCACCGCCGTGGCAAGGCTGCAGAGAGCAGTCCTAGGAAAGGAAATCTCGGCTCGATGACAACGCAGAGCTCGGAGTGCATTAAAGTCCTGGTTATCATCTTCAAATGGAACAAACAGACCAGGAGTTAATTTGATTTGGCTGAGGCCCAAAGTACATGATTGACTGATGTTCTTGTCTTGTCCTTTTTTTTTTTTTTTTTTTAAGTTTCATTACAAAACAAGGGGAAAATCATTTCAGATTTTCCTGGTCCTCACCCTTCCTGCTTGCTTTGCTGTTCTGAGGAAAGGGGGGGGGGGAGAGAGAGAAAGAGCGAGAGCAGGAGAGAAGGAGTGTGATCTTTGGCACTTTGAATGACACTGGGCAAAACAACTGGGAGTGAAATTTGGGAACAGACTTCACTTCCTGCCTCCCGTGAACTTAGAAAAATAAAAAGCAGAAAAAAAAACCCTTCCACAATATAATAAAGGACATTGTCTTTGCCATCGTGATTCAGCCAGTACGACCGGGAATATGAAAGAAGTTTAAAAAAAAAAAAGTGAAGTAGGATGCTAAAAATATAATCAAAGTGCAAACAAATTGAGTCCGCAGTGGTCGTTCCCATCGTGCGAGGTTCGATGGGCGAGATGCAAAAGGAAAAGGCAGAAGAAATGCAAAGGGATGCAGACTTTACCGTATTATAAATGGGGGAACTTGCAGTCGCAGGACACCGAGCTATACCAATGCAATCAAGATTTTTATATATTTCAGCGTAAAGCAATGGCCAAAAATTATACCGATGGATTGGGGGGGCGGGTAACACTGCTTGAAATCCCTCTCTTTCCGAGGCCTGGTCAGAGGGAGGAATACTCGGCACGTACGGAAAGCTTGCGGACAATATCGTTCAACAGCGTAAGGCGCTCACAAAAATTACTTTCATAAACCAGCATTTTCCAAGGAGACAACTCTTCTTCGCCTGGTTCACAGTATACAAACCTGTATTTTCAAAGGCGGGGTTCCTCCTCGAAAAGGCCGAGTTAGGCATTAGAGATAACGTCAGGTAATTTTTGCTGTAAACGCCCCTTAGCTCGGCGATGGGGAGGGATGCACGTGGCAAGCGGCTGGAGAACCTTAGGCAGAAAATACCTGCGAGAGACATGGGAGTTTTATTCCAGACAACAGCTGGAAAAACTAGTAAAACCTGTATGAGCTCGGGGGGGGGGGGGACACACGTAATTATTTTCACACAGATGGGATTTTTTTCTCTTTTCCTCTTTGGTTTTTATTTTTAAGCAGACTGAGATGCCAGGATAGCCCAGATTGTAGCTGCAAAGGATGATGCCTGTTACCTGCACCTTCCCGCTTCCCCCTCCAGCCTTTCCCGTGGCCGGGACAGATGCTGCGAGTCCGGGCGCACAAAACCGAGCCGGTCATAATGGTTATTTAAAGAGAAAAATCATTTTATGGAAACTGCCTTCCCTATATTCTCAAGCCAGGAGAATATTCCAGTTGGTTCCTTTGAATTTCCTTCAGGGTTATTTTTCATCTGCAGGCTTGGAGCGTTTTGTGCTGCAAAAACAAATCCCTGCTCTTGTCTTGATGTGCTGTTTGGCTTGGAGTAATCAACTGGGCTCAATAAAATCATCAGCCATCTCCAGCCAGTCGTGCCGAAACCCTAGCACGATTTTGCTCTCAACTGGGGAATTCAGACAGTCCAAACCAGCAGAAAGAGCCCAGCTATTTATTTTTATTACAGTGCTGATAATTAATCCTAGAAGTTTTTTCAGGACTTAAAAAATCTTTTTCTGAGCTGTTGTTTGCTTAACTGTTTCACATGTGTTTCTTAGAATCACTTTTATTCGCTGGCCATGATTTTCATGGGAACGAGGTGTCCGTCTGTGGGATTCGAGTTCACATTCGTGGCTAATTAGCTGAAAAAGGTCCCTTTGATCTTTTCCTAAATACGCTTTTATTCCTACAGCCACAGTGAAGAGCACAGCCCCCATAGGGCAGACTCACAGAGAAGCCGCAAGCATGAAAATTTAAAAAATTAAATTAATCTGAACAATAAGAGAAGACTACAGATGTTTTCTTGGGTTTATCATTCCTCCGTCATGTTTGCTCGCTCCAGTGCTCCCATGCACAAGTTTCCATGAGCATCGCTCAACTCCCTGCCCCAACAACCTTCCCCTTCGCCCGCCGTCTCCTGGCCGGGCAGGACACGCTCCTGCCGTGCGGCCGCAAACCTTTCCTGCCCGAGGTAAATCTTTCCTTCCTTTGGGCAAAGGCACTGTCCTCAGGAAGAAGGAAGGAGGAGGCTGAGAGCCCCGGCGGCTCGCGGAAAAGTGCGTGACTGGCTAGGTGGAGCTGCCATCGGTGAGTCAAGAGAGTCCCAACGACGCACGAGCGTTTTCCTCCTCGTCACTCGCGCGGGTGCCGGCGCGGACGGACACCCGAGCCCCGAGCCCCGCTGACATGGTTAAAGCTTTGATTGATGGAGCTGGAGAGGGCAGATGTTTTATCGCTGCATCAGAGGAAAGGGCTCCGGGCAGATCCACCCACGGGGCCCCCGGGGAGATGCACCAGCCCCGGAGCTGGATTCCCAGGTCAGGGAGCAAACTTCCCTTAAGGATGGGGAGTGGTACGTTCTGGCCGAAAAAATGAGATTACCAGAAGGACAATATTGGTTTTTCCTCTGGTGTGGAAAGGCGTTCTGCTCTGCTCCCAGCATTGTGCAGCTTTATTCTTCCTAGGGGTGTATTTGGAGTTCACGGAGCCTGACGCTCACCCCATCGTTAGTCACTAATCAGAGTCAAGTACGAAGGACCTTTTGCTTGAAGCCTCGGGGCCCCTCGGTGCTCTGGGGAAGACCAGCATCCCGAGGAATTTTCCACAAATACCTGGGATTTTCCCAGCCTCCCCTTTTGGGGCTACTCAGGACACTTTGACAAAGCCCTGGTTTCAGCTCACGAGTATTCAGCAAGGCTGAAAAAGCAGACCGACACCAGCTGAGACAATCCCAGCCCCAAACATCAGCCTTCTCCAGCGCAGCGAGTCACAGCCACCACCCACGTCCCATTTACATGCAACCGAGTTGCCAGGAGCATCTGGCTGCGACATCTCCCAAATTTCACATCCAAGCACAGCTAAAAAAGTCATGTTAGTGTCACAGAAATCCTGCGTGCGTTGGTGCCCGCCTCAGCTTTACGATCTCCTACTCAATTTCGCAGCAGCTAAGGGTTTCATCTGCCATCAAAATAGCAAATAACCCGCTGCTCTGATACACAGACTGCTAGAAAAAGCTCATCATTTGCCATATAGAGAGCAAAATTTTCCCTATAACCTGAATTTCCAGCGGTTTGCTAGGCAGACTCCGACCGAAAGGCCAGCGGGAGCAGCACACATCCCACTGTGTGGCCGGGCTCTGGCAAGATGCACGTTAGTTTTTTCAGCATCCCTTGATGTTCAGCTGATGGGCACGATATGAATGAATGAATAATACAGTGGGTTTTCTAAATTACATGTGTACTCAGAGAGGTCTGATGTGCTCTGGCTGCTTGTCACGCAGGCAGCAGTTCCTTACCGAGGCTGTAAACGTTGTTTTAATGCGGTAATAAGTTTCTCGCACGCCGAGTGAAGGATTAGCTGCATTCATTGCCCTTAAGTGCCTTAAAAGAAGTGAGGCAACTGTCCCAGCTTACTGCCACCTTCAACATCCCAACGCTCGGCTGAGATGTGAGCTCCCAAAAAATCCTGTTCACCCCTGGGCTAAGTCTAACTGAGCCAAACTACGGATGGGTTTGGTTTAAGCAATGACAGGAAAGAAAACATGGAGGTGCTCTCTTCTGGCGAGGCATTTTGGGCTCCCAGCTCAGATGTAATTTGATTTTAAGACAATTATTGATGAAATCTCAAGAAGTTTGGGATTTGGGCATCGTGGCAAAGGGCAAAGCTGAAGCTCGGTGTTAATCCCTACCGAAACCCCTCCCAGCTGCCTCGCTGGGAACGGGGCGAAAGCTGCGTCAGCCCTTGCACAGCATCACTCCGGAGGATTTCTCATGCAGCTCTGGGGCTGTCAGGAAATGATTAAAAAAGCAAAGGAAATAAAAGCAAGTCAAAGAGTTTTGATCCTGCTCACCCTCTTCCCCCCGTGGCGCTGACGCCGGAGAGCAGGATTATTCAGGGTCCCCTTTGAAGCCGCGCTTACGTCAAAGGACGGCACCTGAAAACGGGGAATCGTCTCGATTCCAGCCTGGATTCAGTGGCAGAGAGGAGCAGGGACTGATTCGGGGCAGAGCCTCGTCTCTGCAAACTCTTGCATGGTTTGTTCAGTCAACGTCATCCCAGCGCAGCCGCCTCTAAGGCAGCGCGTTTCCCAGTCCTGCTACGGGGATTGCACTGGGCAGCAAGAGAACCAAAGCTGGTCTACGCATTTTCCCCCAAGCTGGGCTTAGACCGCTTCACGGCTGAGCCAGCAAATCGCCTCGTGACCCACATCCCCGTCCCAGCCAGGGAGCGCAGCCCCGTCGTGTTCAACTGCTCCCGAAAAACTGCTCTCAAGTGTGACAAAAAGACGCGTTTCAGAGCAAACAGGCAACCGAAAGGTTGATTTCTCCAAACCCACCCAAAAAGCCAGCGATATTATTTGCTTTCCTCCCCACTCTCCTCCTCCCGGGAGGCTCCGATGTGTTTTCAGCTGGTTCGGCCGCCCCCGGAGCCGGCGCGCAGCCTGACGTCACCCCGCGCTGCACCTCCAGCTCCCATTTATGCTGGCAGCGCTCTAAAGATAGATCCGAGCAAAGATTATCAGCCCGAGCGGTATTAATAGGAGGCAGCTGCTCTTTAAAGAGGCTTTTAAATAATGTAAAGAAACTTTCTCGTATTTTTAAAAGCCTTTTAAGTGAGCCAAGCTACCCCTCCTCTTCTCTCGCACCCCCCCGAGCCCATGTGCACCCGCGCCCAGGCGATGTGTTGGCCCTGAAGGGTGCCATTTTGTCACCCTGCTTGCCCAGAAGCAGCTCTGCCGTCGGCGTGGGCTGGGGGACGCGGCTCCATCCCTACTCCAGCCCAAAGGGGGGTGGTGGTAGGTTTGCGGAGCCGGGAAGGGGTGCACCGACCCCCCGGCTGCCGCGCTGGGCCAGCTTAGAGCAGCGACCTCTCGAAAAAAGCCATCGGCAGAGCTGGTTTCAAGGGAAACACAGCGAGATGCCTGAACTAGCACTGAGCAGAGCAAATACATCCCCGTGGGTCAGCGGGGTTGTACCTGGGGTCTTCCCCACGCTGACACCCCCACGCACCCCCCGGCTCTGCAGTGGGACCACGCACATGGCATGGCCACGAGCCTTGGGACGGGCTGGTGAGATGGGACGGCGTCCCGCTGCCGTGTCTGCTGGCTATTTTAATGGCACGAAGGGAAATAACACAAGATCTGGGTCTTTCCTCCGGCCAGCGCCGGCTCCCGGGCCGTGCTTCAGCCAACGAAATGGCTCCGGAGTGCAACAACAGCCCAGAAAACCGTGAAAGGCAAAAATAAATATTGTGAAACTCGCGGCTGTAGAAACCAGCTGCAGCTGCCGATCGCCACATCTGGCCGCGTGGCATGGCACAGGCAGGACCCGCTCGGAGGTCGGGGCGAGCGGGCAGAGGCAGCGTCTCCCCTGCCTGCCCGTTTGCTGGGGGCAGGAGGGGGATGCTGCCCTGGGTACCCCCTGGCAGGAGCCGTGCGGTCCCCCCAGCATCGCCGTTCCTCTGCTCGGTAACCTCATCTCCCTCTTAACTGAATAATGGAGTGAAACCTTAGCTGTGCTGCTCTCAGCCTGAAAATAAAACCTTCCAACACAGCGCAGGCTCCTGCTGAACGCTGCTCGGGGCTGTCTGCACCGAAAGCGGAGTGGGTACCCGGTAAATCCCATCTTTATATAAAGCCAGTGAGTGTCCGTATGACACCCAGCGCAAAAGGGTCTGCGTTTGGGCTGGAGCAGGCAGCCAACGTTGCGGCAGGGGCACCGGCGTGCTGCCTTCTGGCCCTGAGCACAGCGGAGCTGCAGGGGCGATGCTCGCGCCCGTGGGCAGCAGATGCCTGTGGTTGTTAGAAATAGATGCCTGCGGCATGCCGTTACTTTTAAAGGCCAAACCAGGGCAAAATTTACTGCCGTGACGTGAAAATAGATGAGAGCAAACCCTATTGGAGTGGAATAAATGTTACTCCCCGTGCAAATAGAGGCAGCAAGGCTGGACGGGTGCAAACGCCAGGGATTTGCGCCCGTGCAAGAAGCGGAGCGTGGGCACGTCCGCGACCTGCCTGCATCTCAGCTGCCTCCGTCTGAAACAGGGGGACAGAGTCCAGGTTTGGGACGGGGCTCCCCGGAGACTCCGACTCTCCCGGCCGTCAGGCCAAGACCCGTGCAGGAGTTTCTAACCCTCGACACACACAATTCACCCACTCGTGTTTTTAAGGAGGCTCTTCCTTTTGGCAGCCTTTTAGTTGAAAGCTGAAAATTACAGAGCTCACCTTCGGAGCTGATGGCCATATCATTAATCACGATTTTTTAAATTTTTTTTTCTTAAAATTAAATTCCAAAGAGGACGCCACAAATGCGAGCACCAAATGGGCAGCTCGAGTTGACCTCCGGTTGCGTTGGCACGTATTTTGCTCCGGCTCAGGAAGTTGCTCACAGCCAGTTTATATATTTTAAGGGTGGGTAGATTGACAAATAGGAAATCTATGACATGTAATAGCTGATAACACATGATGCATTTCCCCCTGCCCTGTGAATTATTTGAGGCTGCATTTTATTTAAATATTATCATGCCTAGGGTTTCAGCGTGCGGCATCCACAGATGACATCAGGGAGAAAAAAATTAAGCAATTCTCCTTATTTTAGGAGCTTATTTAGTCCAGATATTTTAAGTTACGTTTTTGGCCCAGTATCCAAGCGATCTTTCTTCAATCTAAATAAATGTCTCCCATTAAAAAAAAAAAAGCAAAACAAAACAAAACACAAACCCAACAGATGTGGTGAGCCCCACAGTTGTTCCAAAGCAGAAAGCAAACCCAAGCACATTTGCCAGGCCCCGTCCGCCCACTTAACCGAGCCTGTCAAAACCAATAATAAAGAACACTTGGGCAGTGCTTGATCTTTGCAAACCGCAGGGCAGCTTGCGATGGGGCCGTACGGAGAGCGTGGGGTGAAGGAGGAACCCCCTTTTTTTTAAGTGAGGATGTTGAGGTTTGGGGTTTGGGGAAGTGAAACTGGGGGGTCGGGGAATAACCAAGCTCAGCTTTCCCCCGATCCTGCACACCTTTTCAAAACACCTCTCCCGTGCAGCTCGGAGGGCGAAGGAGGATTTGACACCCCACTGACACGGCTGGAAGGCAGGGGAGGGCACACCTCCGCGATGCATTCGGGATGCCGCTTTGCACGCTGAGCATCGAAGAGGCACAGACCAAATTCCCTGTTCCCCGAGGGCGTTTGCATCCCAAACACCCTATACGTTTCCCATCACGTCTCATCCCTATTTTCCTTGCCGTAGCCAGTTTGGGTTTTTTTTGGCTAGCCACCGTGCTCACAAGCTGCCTCAGCCCTCTGCTCCTGCGGGGCTAAATAACCCCTCGGATCCCTCCCAAATAACCCAGCCAGCAGCACCACAGCCTCGCTGCCCGGCGAAGCAGCAGGATGCAGCTGCGGGAAGCCCGAGGCTGAGTTTGGGATGCTCCAATCCTAACAGAGCTGCTGGTGGAAGAGATGATCGACTGGGCTCCTGCTGGGACTCACTGGGAGCTGTGGAGGAGGCTGGAAGGGACCAGCGTCGGTTGCCTGCGGTGCCTCCTGCTCTACCCTTACTGTTCAGCAAGCTGCACTTCTTTTTTTTCCCAATTATTTTTTTTTTTTCCAGCAGCTCTGCTCCCTGCCCAAGGCGCTCAGCCACAGCTCTTGTGCCATCTGCCGACCGAAGGCCGCCGGCTCCGTGGCCTCGCCATGCCGCAGCACCCACCACCCAGCACCCACTCAGCCTGCCTGCACCCATCCCCTCCCCTCTGGCAGCCCCCAGGCGCCTCCTTCCCTCACCTCACTCCCACCACCACCTCCTGCCCAGCCCTGAATTGAAAGTAGGCCCGGGAATTTGGCTCAATCCCAGAAAGTCCAAAGATGAGGAAATTCTGCTCCTTAGTCCTGCTCCTTGCCCCCTCGGCCCCAGCGGCAGAGGAGGATGGGGAAAGGCTGCGCCCCGGCTGCTTTCAGACCTGTTTTTGCAGGAAAGAGGGTAGAAGCGGGAAGGGTCTGCCCAAAATGTCCAGGTATAGAATCATAGGATCATTTAGGTTGGAAAAGACCTTTAAGATCACCAAGTACAACCATAAATCTAACACGGCCAAGTCCAAGTGCTGGGAAGAGGCAGCCCAGCGGCTGCGAACCCTCCGCGGGGAGACTCTGCTCCGGCTCAGCACCTTCAGGCGCTGCCACCGGCCCCGGCAATGGCCCCAGCACAGCCCTGCACATCCATGCTGTAACGCGCACAAACGCAGAAATCTGTCTGCCTGCTGCAGACCAGACGATTACACTCTTCCTCACGGAAACACACGGGGGAAGGAGCAGGTAGCCCCGCCGGTTTGATGAAGGATGCTCCCTACAGCTCTCTCGTTAGAAAAAGTGACAGACAAGCACCCAGAAGGTAATCTTGTGAGTTCAAATTTCCTCCATCTACCAGCACTTGGGGACACTGAATTATTCATGACATTTCACCAAAATAATCCCTTTTGAAAATAACTCCCCTGCTGAAAAGATGGTGAGAGCACTTTTAACACCGACCAGTATTTTTATCACCTCCCGAGCGTGACGCAGCAAACCCCCAAACCTCCGCAGCTCCTGCCCGCGCCCACCGCTCACCCACTCCTCTTTAACAGCGTGGGTGAAGCACCCCACGGGGATATTTCCCCCCCCCCTTTTCAGAGCTCAGCTTTGGAGTCCAGAGAAGCAAAGCTGCACATCTCCGGTGTCCAAGCAGAGGGCACTGCTGTCTAACGATTTGAGCCAGGGCTCTGCTACAGGGGTTTGGTTTAAGTCAATCCCAGAGTCTTTCTGGCACAGAAAACCTCTCCCGCTAGCAGATATTGCTGTAGCAGCAGCTGAGAAACTCTCGCTCCGTTTAATTCCCCTGATTTCAACAGGTCCCCAAAAATCCAGAAATAATAGATAAAAAAATGGTGATAAAACCCGGTCCAACAGAGCAGCCAGGAGCGAAGCAGAGCAGCGGGGAAGTGCTGGCTTGTCTCAAAAGGGTAAGAGCTGGCTAAAATGGAAAAAAAAGAGATAACCAGAGGGCAGGAGATGACAGCCTGCCCCAATTTTGGCATTTCAGCCTTGTGCCCGTACTGTCTGCGCTTCGTCGCGTCAAGATGTCCTTCCACCCTGCCCACACCCTGCCCACACGCTGCCCTCACCCGCTGCCTGCCTCTGCCAGCGCGGCAGAGACGTGGCCTTCCTCCCGGAGCCAGGCAGAGAGCGGGTTCTCCGTGAAAACTTGCTAAAGTTTCAAAGTTATTTTTATCCCGCGGATTCTGAAAAGCAGCACATTTTTCTGCCTTTTTTTCCCCCGATGTTTATTAGAAAGCCTTGGAGAGGGAATCTGCTTTCCCTCACCCGCCTGCCGCTCACTCTCTGCCATCACTTCCATCTTCTCTGCTTTTTGTTTTATATTTCACTGATGAAAAAAGACAGAAAGTAGCTGGGAAAAAGAAAGAGGATATAGAAAACCCTTTTAAGTTTAGTTTCAGCTGCATCAAAGCATTCGCAAACTCCTTAGAGATGTCTATACACGTGCTCTGTGCTTGCAGCCCCCCTGTGCATCCACCTCACTCATTATTCCCTTTATTCCCATTACATTCCCATTATTCCCATTAGTCAATATTCCCATTATTCCCTCAGTCTGAGCACTTTAAAAACAAAACCTTCTGGCAGGGCAGGAGTGCCTTGGGAGGGCTGGCTGCCCCATCGTGCTCCCAGCAGGCAGAGTCGGGTTTCCAGGGCCTCGGATGCTCCTCCGACATTGCATCGGGATCCTGATGCGTCCCAGCGATAGCCACCAGAAATCAGATACTTTGGGAGCTGCGGTTGCGCTGCTGCCATTGAAATCCTCCTGTTTAAACGCCCGATAGCGGCTAGAGGCAGCTTTCTCCTGATTTCATCTAACCTAGTTAAAAAGAGGAGTAATGTCCCTGGGGAGTTGTAATAAAATTAACTTGCCAGTCAAAAAGAAGCTGATGATTTATGATCGCTTGTGATAGATCCTCTTAGTCTTCTTCCCAGAAATCCCCCAGTGGCCTCTTGCTGCCAAAATGCAGCAGCCGAGAGCCGCGGTCCATCCCCGGCACCACGGGAAGGGCCCGAGCCCTCACGGGTGCCGATGTCCACGGCACGGGGAAAGCTGCCGGGCACGGGGCAGGGAGCGGGGCCGGGGCTGGGCAGGCTCGGCAGCAGGTTTTGGCAGGGGAGCGCCCGCAGAGATGATTTACAAGCCTCATCCAAGCCTCTGGATGCTTCAGAGGCCATCGCTGCTCTGCAAGCAAGGGAGGGCTGGATGCGACCCATGAAGACACCGGGAGCGGGATGGGGAGCAGCCAGCACAGCCCCGCGGCCGTCGCGGGGCACTAATCCTGCTCCGCTGCCAGCTGCCCTGTGCTAAGCTCCGTTTCCCTTCACTCTCCCCCGCCTTTACCCACCCAGTGCCTCGTCTCTCCGCAGGTCCTGAGAGCCAAACTCCAGCCTCTCCATTAACCTCGGCCGCACCGAGTCATTAGGGGCGGATAAAGCTACTTACCCCAATTCCTTCCTGCTCGTCTCGATCCCAGCCAAGCATTTTACCTTGGCGCCGGCTGCCTCCCGCCATCAACAAGCCAAGGTGTAATGTTACTGTCTGTTTGCTCTCGCCTTTTGGTGTTTCGAGTCCCAAACAAGCCATTTAGACGTGGCAATGAATCCAGCCGGGGACTGGGAAGGGGCTTTGCGGATGGGGCACAGCCCTGGACTTGGAGAATGGGTTTGCAGGAGCTAACTTTGTCCGTGGGGACCACGGCGAAGGGCTGCAGGGAGCACCCAGCCGCTGCGGTGGCCAGCACGGGCAGGAGGCTCCAGCCCGAGGAGCCTGGGCTGGTTTAAGTGAGCTGCAGTGTCGTTCCTGTACGGGATTAGACATTTTGGGGTCTGGGCAGCAAGTGCAATAGCTCAAAAAAAGGCAAAAAAAAGTACCTCCAGGTATCCTTTCAGCATGCAAAAGTCACAATGAATAATTCCAACTCCTACCAAGGGTAAAGAGAGCAGGATCAGGCCCGCAGCAAGGGACAGCACAACTTGAAGCCGTCTCAGAGGAGAACGAGTGCTCTCTAGGAGGGCAGCCCGAAAGAAACCACTTGAGCAGGGCCTGAGCTTTACCCCCGCCAAAGGGATTTAGCAGATGCTGAAGGGGGGGGCTGTGCCGCCGGCCTGCAAAGGCATTGCTGGGGAAGGTGAGCTCAGTGTTTCTCACAACGTGTTCGGTCGTAATTCCTACTTTACACTGGAAAATAAGGCACCGTGTGCAGGGATGTCCCACGGGCATGAATGAACACAGTGCTAAAAACACGGACTACAGGGGCCAGGAATGAACCTATGCATTACGCAGAAATGAGGACTGGCCTGTGGGACTGCGAGCACTTTTCTCCCCAAGCAACTGTATTTATTTTCCCTCCGGTTCCAGCCCCTCGCTTCCTTGCCTGCATTTGGGTAGTTTATTTATTCAGCCTCCCCTAACAGTCCGGTTTGGCTATTTTGGTGGTGCGAGAGATACCGACCCAACCCAGACAAAAACTAGCTCTGCTCTGTCAGGGCTATCAGCAAACACCAGCCCCTGAGGCTGGCCAGGAATTTTAATTGAAATAGCCGGTCACTGGGCTCAGATAAGGCCCAGCATCACCCCACGGCCGGTGGGGCTCCCCACTGCCTTCCTGCTGCCCCACGGAGCTACCAAGACCCGGCCCTGCTCCCCAAACTCACGTGGAGGGCCCTGGCCCCACTCCATGCTCCACTGGGGCTCTGCCAGTTCAGCGCCATCCACCGAGGCAGCACTGGGACAGACTGGGAGGGAACTGGGGCCCAGAGCTGCTGTGGATGGGCAGCCCATGTTGGCGGGGGCTCTCGCAGCATCTGCCCCCCCCCCCCCAGCCCGCAGGAGCTAGGTGGTCTGCGCCCCTTATCAGCCCTTATCTCCCGAAGCCGCTCGCTAATGTGACCTTAATGGAGCTAAAATCAACTCGATTTGTTTTATTGCAGCTTAGCCCAAATCCCCCCCCCCCTCCCTTCTCGCTTCCCCTTGTTTTGGAAATACAGAGAGGAAGGGGTCTGGCTCCTTCCTCGGGAGCTGAAGGGGGGCAGCGCATGGGGAGCCCTGTCCGGGCCAGAGCATCCCGGGCGGCAGAGAGAGCCCCCCCCCGGGGACCGACCCGCCTTCTCCTGCTCCCCCCAACCCCCGGGGACACCCCCCCCCCGAGCCCGGCCCGGCGGCGGGGCCGGGGGTGGTGCCTGGCCCGGCGGCGGCAGGAGGGTCAGAGCCGGGGAGCGGGTCCCGGAGCGCAACAGCCCCGCTGCGGGCACGGCGGCTCCGACCGCTCCCCCCCACCCCACCCCACCCCCGGCCCTTGCCCCCCCTCCTGGAAGATGCTGCCCACCCCCTTCTCGGTGAAGGACATCCTCAACCTGGAGCGGCCGGGAGCTGCCGGGGGACCCCGCGCCGCCCCCGGCCCCCGGGCTGCCCGCAGCCCCGGCGGGGAGGACGAGCCGCCGCCGCCGCGTAAGTGACCCGCGGGGCCGGGGGGCGGCGGGGCCGGGGAGACCCCGAGGAGCCGCTTTCGTTCCCCCGGGCTGGAAAACCGAGGCAGCGGAGCCGCCCGTTGCATCCTCGCACCCTCCAGCTACGATCCCGCCGGAGCCCGTGTTCCCCGCTGCGGGCCGTGGAGGGTTTCCTTCTTTTTGCCCCCTTTTTTTTTTCCCCAGGGTTTGGTTTTTTTTGGGGGGGGGGGGGGGTGTTGTTCGGGGCTTTTTTTCCGGGCAGCCCGGCAAGCCCCGGTGCAGCCGCGCATCCCGCCCCGTGCGCCCCCGCCGCCCCGGCTGCCCTCGGGGAAACGAAACGGCCCGGGGGGGGTGTGGGGGTGGGGTGTGGATATAGCTGGGGATTTTTTCTGCCGAAAGGCACAAACCGCCCCCGATTTGACACAACCCCCCGTTTCGATGCTCCGTCAATTGTTCCCGCTGGGGACGGGGACCGCCGCGCCAAGGCACGACCGGCGGCGGGGGCGCGGAGCCGGCGGCGGGGATGCTGCTCCGGAGCGGCCGCCGAGGGGGGATCGGACGGGGCCCCCTTCTCCCCGCGGCCAAAATCCGACCATTTGCTCGTGTTTCCCTAATGCCCGGCGGCTGCCGAGAGAAGAAACGGGGAAACCAGTAGGACCAGAGCCTGAGCAGCGGGCGGCACTGGGATACAGAGCTAGAGAGCCGGAGAGGGCGAGAGGAGCCCGGGGAGGACTCTCTGTCGGCTTCACACCTGCAGACGGAGCCCTCCAGCACCCCATTTCCCCGCAGCTCCCCCTCAAATACCCTGAGCCCCTGCTTCGGCTGCCAGGGTACCCGAGCGCATCCCACCAGTCGGGGAGTGATCGCCCACAGGACCCCCGGCTAGCTTGCCTGCAACACAAAACCCCACCAAATTAAAAAAAAAACAACAACTACTTTGCATCTTCTCTCAGATCTAACAATTTTTCCGCCTTCGTTCCCAGCCCCTTCGTTTTTCTGGTTTTGCTTAAATTCAGAGAGCTGTGGGATTCGCCTTCCCACGGGCGCGGGAAGTAAATCCTGCCAGAGGTCTGACTGCCATCGCTTCCATCCCTCCGGAGCGGAAGGCTCAGTGGGGATTTGTGGTTTTGAGTACTCGAACCTGCGACGCACCCCACTCTCCCTGTGCCCCTCCGGGCTGGGGCTGCCCCACTGGCAGCACCCACAACAGCAGAGGCGTCGTTGGGAGGGACTGAAAGGAGGCATTGTCCAAAATTCACGTAACAGTCAGGCATCTAATTCCATCCAAAAAAAGGGATTTTTCTTGAATCTCCACTAAACATCACAGGAAAGTTCGTATTAAATTTATCAAGTATCAACCCTACTTCATCTTATTCCCAAGGGGCCCCATTCCCAATTTGATCCCTCCTTCGGAAACACACCCTCACTGGGAACAGAACCGGACTTGGGTCTCACTTTGCTTTGGGTTTTTCTTGCCGCAGGAAAATGTTTGCTCGCCCACGCCTTCGAGGCAGATGAGAAGAAAGCCGACCCCTGCCACCGTCCCAAGCAGCGACAGCGGAGAAAACCCCGAGTTTTATTCTCCCAAGCTCAGGTGTTTGAACTGGAGCGGCGATTTAAGCAACAGAAATACCTTTCCGCTCCGGAAAGGGAGCACCTCGCCAGCGTGCTCAAGCTCACCTCCACGCAGGTGAAAATCTGGTTCCAAAACCGGAGGTACAAGTGCAAGAGGCAAAGGCAGGATAAATCCCTGGAGCTGGCTGCCCACTCGCTGCCCCCGCGGAGGGTGGCAGTGCCCGTGCTGGTCAGGGACGGCAAACCCTGTCTCGGGGGCTCCCAGCCTTACCCAGCCCCATACAGCATCACCGCCAGCCCTTACTCCTATAGCTCCTACTACAGTGCCTATAGCAGCAGCCCGTATGGTGCTAGCTACGGGGGGGCTACGCTGGGGTGCCCCCCAACGCCGCCCCTGGCAGCCCGGCTGTGAACGTGAGCTTGGGCATGGCCAGCGCTGCTCAGCACCAGCCCGCGTGCTTGCAAGCCACCGTGCAAGCGGGGATCAGGGCTTGGTAGATGGCTGTGGAGGTCAGGACCGCGTGAAAAGCATCAAGGAAAGCCCCCCTCCACTCCAGACCCCAGCCTTCGTCGGGATGGGAGCCGAATCCGGAGGGTTTCTGCCACCCTGGACAGTCGGATGTCTCCAGAGCATCCATCCTCTCCAGGCAGCTCATGCAGCCACGTCCCTGCAAAGGCAGGCCAGGAGAGAGGGGAACGCTGCCGCTCCAGTGCTGTGACTTTGGGGACCCATTGACTGAGGGCATTTATTTATTTAAACACAAATGTTTTGGAGTCTGGCCCTTCCCACTCCCAGAGGATCTGATCTTCCAGGATGCCAGTGCATGGCCATTAAGAGGGTAGGAACAGTGGTTTTCTTGCTAAGGACAACTGGAAAACAGGGTCTGTGCACATCACTGTGCATTCACTTTTTTATCAACAATATTTAATGCTTTGAGTTCCTCTAATCTTTTGAGATACGTTTCTGATTTATATTTCTTAATATCTCCCAGCACAGCTGTTCATTGCTGTCTTTATTATTATTATTATTATTTGCAAATAAAAACCAAATTGGTGAAATTGTGTGTTTTCACTCTCTCGCCATTCCTCACTTAGTATTTTGACTTTTCCCATCCACAATTTGCATCTGAGCATCAAAACCCCATCCAAAGGAAAAAAAAAAACCCCAAATCAAAATCAATCAATACTAATAATTAACCCAGAAAGATAATTGCCTTGTAGTCCAAGCTTGGGGAGGTCCCAAGGTTTAACCCCCTCCCTAACTCTTGGCAAGTGTTTTCAGCTCTCCGTTGCTATTCCCTTCCTGGTGAAATGGGTTTGTAGGTACACTGTGGGGCAGCTGCGAGGGGCAGCTCACAGGACCACACGGCGGGTTGGTGTCATCCGAACTACAGCAACGCCACTGGTGCTGAACCAAGAGGTGCAGGATCCCCAAATCAGGATCCATCGGCATCAGGTGCCTTGCTGGATCAAAAGGGCTGTATGTATATTTATATATATCTCTCTATATGTATATATTTATGAAATGCAGGAGGGCTGAATGCCACTGCCGTGTCCCGGGGCGGATCAAAGGGGAGCACAGCCACATCCCGAACAGGCGGCATGAATCCGTGGCCTCACACTTGCAGAATAAAACCAGTGAGACCTCGCTGGACCGACGCAATCATGGGGCTGCCCACGGCCCCCCGTGCCGGCTTTACTTGTATCAGGGAGGGGGGGAAAAAACACACATGCCTGATGCAAAAGGTTGATTTAACAGAGATCTTTTCACTACAATGCCAAGATATCCCAGTGACGGAGCCAGGCAGCAACTTGCACACAACTCTCACCGCACGGGACAGGCAAAATCTCCCCCTCGCAACCTCCGTTCCCCCTCCGGGCTGCTGCCCCCTCCTCCCTGCTCCTTTCCTGACAGCTTCTTATCCTCCCCGCGTTCGGCGAAAAGAGACTTGCAGGAGGCAATTAAGCTTTTATCTCTAATCCCACTCAGCCCCATCACTCCGGCGTTTGCTCACTTCCCAAATGGGACATCCCTGACATCCAAATCAAACCAGAAAAACCCTCTCGGCGAGATAGCTTCCTCGCCGTCCTGCCGCTCCGAGGCTTTGCAGCCCCACCGAGACCCTGGAAATGACTGGGGAAGGTGACAGCCGCGCTGGGTGCTGCCCTTTCTCCTCCCCTTCATCCATCCACACTTACTCAGGAATATCTCCCAAAATCAGCAGAGTCTCGGGTCTCTGTCCTGGCTTTGGAGCAGCCAGGGGACTTGACAAGGTCCTTGCACCGAGAAATGCTGCTGGCATCGGGGAAAGCCCTGGCAAACAGCAGCATCCCCAATGCATGGGTTCTCCAGCAAGTCTTAACAACACTGAGAGTTTTTCCTTTGAGGTTCAACAATAAAATGAGGCAAATCACATGAAGCTCCCCCCAAGTAAACACAGAAACCAAAGAAGGAAATTGCTATCCTCCCCAGCTCAGAAAAAAGCCTGAAAATGGGAATCATGAGTGCTGAAGGCATCATTTATGCCCATCCATGTGTTTTGGAGGGGCTTCCCGAAAGCTCAGTTCCTGTAGAGTCAGGATACCCTTAAAACTCTGGTGTTTGCCGGATCCCTTCTGTCACCTGCCTCTCTGCAGCACAAGCCAGGGCTGCTGCTTTAAACCTCCTCTGTTTCCAGCCCAAATCAGAAATCATCCGCTACACCAACCACTGTAAAAACGAGCTTTCCCAAACACGCTCGGGTATGCAAACCCGCCCACCTTTCCCCAAAGCCTTCTCCTGGACCGAAACTCCTGTCCCAGGCCAAATTACTCACTGCTTACCAGCTATGGGTTATTTCCACCGAGTAAGCCACGGATGCGGGCGCCGGCAATGAAGGGAAAAGAGACCTGACCGCAAAAGAGCCGTGCAACGAGGCTGCCCAGGACAGACTACAGATGGAGGGGACGAGCAGACGGACAGCACCAGGAGATTTCACTAATGGTTATGGTAAAGCCGTGGCTGCAAAGCAGAGGTGTAACAGCCCAGCTCTATTTGCAGGAAAATGCTTAACTGAAATGAAAAGCTCCCCCTGGAAGGAAGGGAACTGCCCAGCTTCTGGGGAGAGAAGCCCTTCTGCTGGGTCTTATGTTCATGTATTTGTGCTAGAGCCCAAAATAGTTATGGACGCACGACAGGCTGAATCCCTGGGTGTGCAGGCATGTGCTGATCGCCCACAGCAGCAAGGGCAGCCTAAAATCAGCAGGAGTCGGGTCTCCGCAGTGGGAAAATTGGCTCCCGAATTCAGCACAGGGTGCCCCCGGGGAGCAGCATGCCTTCCTGACCCGAGCGAGCATCCCCGCGTGGCACTGCACCCACCGTCACGCCAACACGCCCTTGGGCAAGCCCAGCGGGGTGCATGCTGAGCCCTGGTGCTGCCAGGGGACCCAGCGGTGCCCCTCGGGGCTCCCCCTCCATCCCAAGCCCCCCTGGGCAGCACAGTGGGATGCAGATTAAGCGCTGGAGCGGGCAGGCAGGGAGCCGTGGGGCAGCCCACCCACCCACCCACCGCGGCCGCAGCAGCACCTTATGCCGGCTCCTAATCTGCTCTCCAGAAGCGAGGCCAGGGGGTTAGAGGGCCGGCGGCCGGGGCACGGCTGCAATAATACTCTTGGGCTCCAATTGCTTCGTAAATCTTTCCAAATTCCCTTTCTCAGACTATAGGAGGATAAGGAGGCTGAATTATTGAAGCTACTGAAGTTTTGCAAGCACACAGTGAGTACAGGGGGACAGTTTCTAAGCCAGGAGCATCAGCAGGTTAAAGAACAAGAGAAAAGGGCAGGTTACAAGCAGGGTTTGGGGCACGTCTGCACAACCTGCTCTGGGCTTCGGGCTGCCTTAACCAAACACCCTCCTATAAAATCAACAAAGTCCTCAGGGGATTTCAAGGAAATCTATTGTTTCCCTTTTTAAGGTTAAAAAAACACGCCTGGGCTTTTCGGCTGAGGACGAGGGGCTGGGTTTGAGTGAAGGCTTTAGGAACAGAGGAGGTGATCAGTGCTACATTATTCCAACAGCAAAAGGAGTTTGCAAACAACAGGGCTATGGGGGGGTCACTGTATATATAAATATATATATATATACACATTGCTCAGAGGATGCCTGCCGTTCCCAGGGGTGCTGCTCATCCGCATCTGCGGAGCCGAATCCTGCTCCCACGGCGGCTTCCCCACCAGATTGCTTTGCCTTATGATGGGGCAAGGTGATTTTTTAATCATGTGCTGCTCACATCTGGGGGGGCTTTGCGGCTGTTTGTGTGGTGAGCAGGGAGTTGTTTTCCAAACAGAAACTCTAGAAGAACAACTACAACTAAAGTAGATATACTGAGAGAAAAAGGTGTTATAACAGAGAGCTCGACTCGTGGTTTTTCTTGGAATCGGGAAGGTTTTGCTCCTTTCGGGTGCCTTTGAACACAGGGCCTTGCAGGATGGTGTATAAAGAAAGGTATTAAGGCTTCTTAAATAAATGCTGTCCCATTCCACAGCTGGTTGAGGAATTAGTCTAAGGTTTAGGCTTAAATTTTCATGTGAAACCTCTGCCCCTTTCTGTGCAAGCGTTTGCCTCTGGAGCCACTCTCCCTGTCTGTTATATCTTAACTTTCATTTTAAAGCCCTCGTTAGAGCAGCTTTGCAAAGCTGATGAAAATGTCTTTGACATTTTCCCCCTGTTTTTCAACAAACTGAAAGCACATCAAAGTGGAACGTTTTGAAGAAAACCCTCAAAGCCCTCAAAATACAAAAAAAACCCCAACCCTTTTATTTTCCTCGCTTTTTTTCCCCTGAAAACAGCATTTCCCCAAAGAGCTCTAGGGATTACCCTGGGACATAAATCATTTCCATAACTAGGAGCAAGCAGAGCTCCGGTTTGCTGCGGCTGGGGTGGCGGATGCAGAAGCTGTCTGCTTGCAGAGCATCCTTCCAAGGCAGCGATGGAAGGATCCTTCCTCCTCCTCTTGCCAAAACCCCCACCCTGGGAGCATTTTGATCCCAAAAAGGATGAACTCACTTAGGCATCCTTCTCTCATCGTGAAAGCTCGGCGGTGATTTGCCAGCAAAGGAGCAACAGAGGGGCAAAGGAGGAGGCTGAGGTTTGGCTGTGACCCCATGGATCCGTGGGGAAGGGCGTCCTGAGCAAGAGGGAGAAGCAAGCAGCCAGAAAACCCGCGGGAGCCAACACACAACCGAAGGGCGTAGACTCCTGCCAGGGATCTCCAATCAGGCCCGGGAGGCTTGGCTGCCTGCCGTATAAATGCAGAGCCGGGAGGGTGGGAAACCAGCATGCCTCTGGGCAGGGAGAGGAAGAGGAGGATGAGTGCCGGGGTGCTCCCCACAAGGAGGCAAAGAGCACCCAGCAGCACCCCAGCAGCGATGAGCCGGACCTCGACGGCAGCCCAGCAGACCATGCCCATCTCCTCCAGGCCCCGGACATCTTTCCTCATCCAAGACATCCTCTGGGATGGGGCAGAGCGGGGAACGCTGCCGGAGCGGGGCAAGAGCGGAGGGTTTGGCAGCCCGGAGGACAGGGAGCAGGGGGCGGCCGCGACGGAGGGCAGCGAGGTCAGCTCGGCTCCAGGGGCTGCCCCAGGGCACCCCCCCGGGAGCCCTCGTCCCCCAGGAGCATCCCCAGCCCAAGCCCGAGGGACACGCCACGAGGCGGACGCAGGTAAGGGGGTGGAAGCTCCTGGCTGAGCCCGCTGGCCAGGGAATGGAGCAGCAAAGTCTACACTTGGGTCAACCAAGGGGCAGGATCCAGACCCGGCTGCCTCGAGCACCTCCGAGCCAAATAAGCCCAAAAGCTCTCAAAATACCAGGGAGTATCTGTGCTTTAGCAGTGGGAAAGTAAGAGAAATAGCAACTGCGTGCAAACCTTTTGCCAGGCACTTCAAATAACTCAAAGGACTGAATCTGCCTAAAACGCCAATTTAACAAAACCCAGTCGATGGATTTCTGCGCTGTCTTGGGAAATAAAGTTCCCTTTTAACACAGAAGGTCCCCAGCAAGGGCACCTTAGGGCTGCTAGCTCAGAGAGGCAGTTCGTGCCAGTCCTTCACGCAGCCATCAGCACGGCAATGCCGCCGCGGATGAGCTCATTGGTGCCTCCGGTCCGGGGATATTTTGAAAGTCCTCATGTTGAATTTGTGCTGTTTGCAGCAGGGCTCAGCTTTCCTGCGTGCTCAGCCCCAAATTCATGGTGTGCTCCTGCCTGTACCACTGCACATCGCGTGGTTTATTAACAACGACCCTGCTCCTCTTGCCGTAGCATCCCTTTCTAGCATGCAATTGCTAAATTCATTGCAGGCAATAACATTTCACTGCAGAAGCAACAAACCGAAAATCACCCTCAGCAGCAAATTTTTTTGACCGGTGCCTCTCGCGTTGCAGCAGCACGAGCACGGCCGGGGCTGCGGGGGGGGGCTCAGCCTTTCCTTGCCCAAGCAGCCCTGAGCTGAGCTGCAACAGCCAAAAAAGCAATTTTGAACTCTCTAGCGACTGGCTCTTGCTTGCTAAGAGAGCCCTTGCCAGGGGAATTTTGGCTTTACGTTTCAATTCTATTAAAAGAAGCTTCGACATAAAAGCAAGTTCAGAAACAGCCACCACGCTGATTATTACAAAAATCATTAAAAGCTGTACCAAATCTCCCGGAAAGTGGCTAGTGTAAATCAGCGCAGCTCCGGGGATTTCAGTGGGAAAACCATGATTTACACAAGCTGGGAATTAAGCCCGTTGTTTCTATCTTGGCCATTACATTCACATCTTAAGAAAATATACTAAGAGATGACTAAAGGAAAAAAAAGTTGGCCTATTTCCATCCCAAGCTGGGCAATGCACAAAAATGAACTAACTGCATAAATAAATTGACTTAAGAAGTTTTAACAGTTATAGGTGACGCTTCCCAGGGAGCTCAGCACCTTTCTGGGTCGCGGCTCAGGCGACCCATCGGTGCCACGAGAAATAAGTCGGAGGCAAACACTGAGGTGCTGCTTTGGAGCTGTGATCCGAGGCCAGGTCTGCAGTTATATATGTAAAGCCAGGCCTGAAGGTTTAAAAATCTGCCCCAAAATTTCTTGGCATTGCCTTGGAGTCATGAAAGAGAAAAGGGAGGAATCTATTTTCAATGCTTTCTAACTGCAGCCTGCTTTAAGCTGCACCCATTTCCCATTTCTGAGCTATCCTCTGTTGTTTGAGGATAGCAACTTGTTTTCTTTGGGGATCAGGATTTTCCCATAGGCACAGCAGAGAGGATGTTTCAAAGAAGTGCCTAATAATACGAATTCTGCAATGAAAATCTCAAGAGCTGTCGATGCCATAATGTATGTAACAACAGTACCTTGAGGTTTTAGGCAGACCTCCACCAGCATTGCAAAATAGCCCTTTCTGTATTATTTTAGTCCCTTGAATGTATGTTCATATTGAATGCATGCTTATATGAATTAAGAAAGTGTGATTTAGGAAGAAAAAAAAAAACCTTATATGACTTTAAGACGGTGTTCACTCCATTAAATGAAAATATTTCCTAGATGATATGAATATTTTGCTCCGTGGAAGGGAAAAAAACCAAGGGACTGGGGCAATTTCCAAGCGGGTAATTCTCAGCTCTTCCCTCCCACAGATGCCACGGCGGAGAGCTACCTGTCAGACTGTGACCCCCCCTGCGACCCCTGCCCGGCGCCCAGCGTCCCCCCAAGCAGGCGAAACGCTCGCGGGCGGCATTCTCCCACACCCAGGTCATCGAACTGGAGCGGAAATTCAGCCACCAAAAATACCTGTCGGCCCCCGAGCGAGCCCACCTGGCCAAAAACCTGCAGCTTACCGAGACCCAGGTGAAAATCTGGTTCCAGAACAGGAGGTATAAAACCAAGAGGAAACAGGTCGCCTCGGAAATCAGCAGACTGGACACGCGTCTGGCCGGGCAGAAAGCGGCCGAGCTCCCCGGAGCATCGCTGCTCGAGCTGCGGGGCGGCTGGCAGTACCTGCCTTGCCTCTACTACTTGAACGGCTGGATTCCCTCGTGGTGGTAACAGCTTTTTTAAGCGGAAAGCACCCTTTTCTCTTAAAATGTTTTGGTGGTTTGGTTTTTTTTAATACTGCGTTGCTCTTTCTAGTGCTAATTAAGAGAGGGAGACCCCATTTGTAGTAGTGATCAGCATCTTCTAGTTGCAGCACGAGCCTCTCTCATTGCTAACAGTAAAAAAAAAAAAAAACCAAAAAAAAGCCCCAAAAAGCCCAAGATTTTAAAAGCGTGTAATTCAGCATGCTTGATAGCACCGCTCTGGGGTCGATCTGCAGCTGTAAAATATTGCAGGCTCTTTTGGGGGCAGAAAGGGATGGTCCAGCCCCAGAGACAGCGATCGCCCCTCTCTGCCCCTCCCAAATTGCCTGCGCCCCCCTGAAGCCTTTTTCCCTTGCTGAGATCAAGCGGGCAAAAAGCAAGCTGCTGATCCTGGGCTGGCACGGATATGGCCCCAGCTCGGGCACTTGGGCCACCAGCCGTTGTATGAGCTAAAAATCAGGCTTAAAAAAAAAAGGGGGGGGCAAAAAAATTTGCATTTCTGCCACTGAGCCCCCCCCAGACTTCTGCATGCTGTCGGGCAGCACCACAGCCGCCACCCGGGGCAATGCACGTGGCTTTTGGGGAGAATTAAACCCCTTTCTGCCACGAGCGACAACAACCTGGAGTGCCTGACGGCCACGGAGCTGCAGCCGGGGACCGAGGTTGCCGGGACGTGAGCGAAGGCGGCCGCCTTGGCCAGGATGGAGCCGAGCCAGCTTACCCCCACCCAAACCCATCCCTCCGCCTTTCCATGGCCGAGATGCCAACCGCCGCTGCCGGTGCCTTAACAGCCCTGAGAAGCCAAACCAGAAAGCCTGGGGAACACAGACAATAGCGTAATGACAGATGAGTTTTGCATATCCGGGTGCTGACGCTGTTTGAACATTCCCATATAAGCTATTTAAAATAGCAACAGCTTAAAGAGTTCAACGCTCCTGTCAGCTTTCAAAGCAGCAAACTCCCTGTTTGCAAGCGAAATCAGCCCCATTCCCAGCACCAAGGCATCAGGGCAGCGAGAGGATGATACCTTTGCAAGTGACTTTTTAGTGAGACGACAACTATTTGCACTGGCAGAGTAGCAAAGATTTATTTTTTTTGTAACTAATCATACTTAAAACTTTAGATGTCACTAAGTCCATGGGAGAAAGAATAGAAATAAATGAGATTTCCAAGAGAGAAAGCACATCAACTGCTTTTTCTCAGCTAGTATAAATCAGCATAGCTCTGCTGGAACAAATTTAATCTTCTGAAACAAAAAATACATGGAGGTTTCTTCCCTGTGAACCTCCAGAAATGTTCCTGTGGTGCCTGTTCTTTCCAAAAGAGAATTAAAAATCACAGTGGTCCGATTCCCTCCTGCAGCAGGGAAATACAGACAAATAAAGTTAAGAAACTTCTTAGATCTGTCCCTTTTAACAAGATTATTTGGAAACTGATCTTTTGCCTTGCCAATAGATCCGGATCTTGCAAGCTCGCAGACATAGCAAAGACGAAGCTGCTGGGGGTACGTGGATGAGGAAAAACTCAGGGGAAGGGAGGACAGGGAGAGCAAACTGAAACCCTTTGCGGTAGATATTCTTTTGCTCTCGCTATCAAAGCTGCTTGCTCAGTTTGGAGGACAACCCGTTGCTTTCTAATGGTCTGAAAGTAACCCCTAATATCTTGAGATAACATTTTTCTCCCAGCTCCTGCTCTCAGATGCTGCGTATCCCCCAGCCCGCTCCCTCGCAGCCGGCGCTCGGGCCAGAAGGCCATCTCCCCTGCACTGTTGCAATATGTTTCAAACCCAGCCCTGCTGCTTATCCACTTCGCACTTTGCTTATCCGCTGCTTGGAACAACCACAAAAAAGCCCTTATGGCCTCGAAGCCAAGCCCCCGCAGGGTACGCATCCCTCCCGATGGCATCTCCAGGGGGAGAAAGTCCTGCCAGAATCCCATGGGCTCACCCACACCCGGACCCTTGGGACGCTGCTTAAATCAATGCAGAGACACTATATTTGCACTAAATACACTGGATTAGCAGCTCTGACCATCCCGGAGCTGGCCCTGAATAGAGATGACGGTGTGTCCTTTGCACAGACAGCGGAAGAGCAGCAGGGACGGGCACGTTATGCCGGGAAGGACTGAATTGGGCTAGGAAAATTAGATATAAACTGAAAATTAGATATAAACTGAACTTCTCAGACACTCCTTTGGGAAAATGTTTGTGTCATCACTACTGTTTTTTTTCCTGCTGATGGTTTACAACCGGTAAAATATCCTTCTTGTTGCTTCATCACCCAACCGCTCATACTTAACTTTGCTGGTATAAAGCAAGTCCAGTGCAAATAGTCGCTATTTTTGTACATATTTTTTGATATTGTTTTATCTGATGTGCATTGTCCTTTGGAATAAAGAGCGCAGAGTCTTTATTAAAAACAAGCTGCCTCTGTGGGGTTTTTGCCCTGGGTTTGGATTTTCTTTTAATCCCTGTTTCTGCCACGAAATGACGACGGCTGTCCCACCAGCACCAGCTTCTCGCATGAACAACTGTTGCAGATGTTACACTCGAGTGAGTTTTGTGCAATGAATTGTCACGAGCACCAGCTCACAAGGTTTTGGAGGTGGTAAATCATCATTCATCACTATTTCTAGGTGCTCAGCACCAAATGCTGCTCCATCACTCATCCAGCCAGGTATAGAGTACCACTGAGCATCCTCTAATCATGTTTACTATCTGATGAGCATGAAACAGGTGACTATTTCCCAAAAGTAAGAGCTTATAGTGAAGTACTTTCTTTACAACCCCCAAATTACCTGTAATCCCAGAATTTAAGCACAATCCCAGTGGCCTCCAGAGTTTTGCACTACAAGCACTGGTCCCAGTTTTTATTTCTGCCCTTGCCTTCCAGTCCTGCAACCACGTCAGCGCAATCAGGGGCAGCGCTGGGCTCCATAGAACCCCAAGAAGAAGAATTCATCCTGGGAGCTGTCGGTGCGAACGCTTCCCCCTCGTACAGAGGCGGAGAGGGACCGACCTTGGGTCCCAGCCTGCCCGCGCGCACTCCCTCGCCTCTGCTGTTGGCAGCAGCAACTTTTCCCGAATGGAAAGTGAGCTGAAATACCATGACTCCCAGCTTAAGTCTGTATTTCAGTAGCTTTAAAATAAAAAAGCAAAAGCCAAAGCAGGCATCAAGATGGCAAAATGAGATCCCAGGGGAGGTCTTATTGCCTTAGGAGGCTGGTGCTGGATCCTCGCCGGCCAAATCCTCAGGCAGACACAGCTCGCCAGGCTCCGCTGCCTTCACCCGGCGATGTCGTGGAAGGGAACGACAGCTCCCGTACGTGGGTGACCGTTTGTCACAGGCAGTGACAAGCAGCGGTCCCTGCAGCCAGGGCTGGAAGTCGGGTCTCCTCCCCCTGCACTAATCCTGCCGGCAGCGGGGTCCTGCTTACAGGAGCTGCCTTGTTCATAACCCAGACCAAAAAGCTGCTGCATGTCAAGGTTTGCTGCAACGCAGGCACAGTAGAGTGCAGGTTTTTTGCAGCGTGGGCATCTGCCAAAGCAGGGTCTGGGTCTGACATCGGTGCCGGTCGGAGGCAGGGATGCAGGCAGCAGCTCCGGCTCCTTCGCAGCCTCTGCCGTGGAGAAACATCTTAGCTGACTCAGCCCTGTTGCGAGCACTGCCCTCCCTCCTCTCCTTCCCAACCCTCTTCTCTGCAACCCTCAAGTGGTTTCTTTATGGACAGACGATAGACTTCTAGTTGGTTTTTCCTTTTTTTTCCAAGCACAAAGCACGAGGACAAGAAAAGGGCCGTACAGTTTGGATAACCAAATCATCCAAGAGTGTTAAAGCATTAATCACAACGAGGGGAACAACATGTCAGACTTTCCCAGTGATAAATATCCCTTTGATTAATACAGAAAAGAATAATCCCACCCTAACTATGGAGACGTGGAGTTTTAATCAACCTTAACGAAGCAGAACTCCTGTTTGTACTCAACTAGAAACAGAAAGCATCATTTAATGTCTGTCAATTAGTGTCACGCTCCGCCGCTAACATATCCATCAAGATTAAATAGTGTCTAATGCTGACATAACATTTACACTTGTTTGTGCCAAATCATTTATTTAAAGCTAAAAAAAAAAAAGAAAAAGAAAAAAGGCTGCCTTTGGATAATGTAACTGTTGACTAACATTTGCATGCAATAAACCACATACTTGGCAAGGACTCGCAGGACTGGAGCCAAGAAAAATCTCCAACTTGACCTACACAACATTTGCAAACCAGAGCAGTGGGAACAAGTTCGCTACATGGAGCTAAATAGGGGATGGAAAATGCAAGGACACCCAAAGTGCCAGGCTACATCAGCCCGGTGTTTCCCCCAGTTTTGGTACCAGTTATTACAAAGATGCTTTGGAGAGAAGTTGAAAACCTTTCAGCAGCGAGCACTAGGATGCGTCTTTTGGGATGTGCAGAAGTTTCCCAAGGAGAGAGGCACGCTAAGCCGTAAAGCACAAGGAGTTAGAGCTCTTAAAAACCCTTGAGGATTTTCAATATTTACTATTCTTATTGTGGATGCTCTTGTCATCCACAGAAACACTTCATCTCTTTCTAACCCAGCTAGAGCCTCGGTGGCAAGGCCGTCCTGCGGCACGGAGTCCCACAGCCCATTTTGAGGTGCTGGACGCCCGGTGCTTCCTCCACCCTTGAGCCACCCTGGCAGCAGCAATGCCAAAGGGGCACCAGGGAAGCACAGGAGAAGCCAAGTGGCACAGTCATCGAGGCAGATTTTCACCACGATGGACAGCCGATGGGGACAGAAAGGGAAAGGGAGAAAAAAGGAAAAAATAAAGTACTTTGGAGATGTGGCAAAATGCAGCTTTGCAGATTGGCGTTCCCATGGGAAACTCCTTCGCTGCCTCTCACAAAAATCCAAGGCGCATTCCTCCTCTTTCTTCTGTTATGGTCTGGGCACCATTTATTAAGAACAGCCGAAGGCAGCGAGAAATCCGCAGCGAACAGCCCTGGAAGTGCTTCCAAAGCCGTCGGCCTGTGGTAATTTATGGCGGCCCACTCGCAGAAGGGAAAGTCAAGAGATAAGACAAGTATTTTTACAGGAAAAGGAGTTAGGAGCAAAGCATATATGGGTGGGTTGTGTGATGAAATGCTCCGGTCTTGGAAGAAAAAGGAAACGAGGCAAAGAGGCTTTTGGAGTCAGGTACCGGCTGCCTGAGCAGATGGACTCAGGCTCGTTGCTTCATCCCCCAGCCCAAAATAGGAAAGGGGGGGGGTAAGAGGGGCACCCATGGTCACCTCGCCGTGGACCCCCCGGCGATGCCCTTCCTGGGGGCGGGGGGGGGGGTGAAAGTCACGGAAGGGAGCTGCAGCATCCGGGCTCTGCCTCCGGCCGTGCTGCACGGGGCAGTTGGCCTTTCCCTCTGCTCAGAAAGCTGGCAGGGAGAGCAAGGACATGAGGGAGGCTCCGGCCCCAGCGGGACATTCCCACTGGATGGTGTCGGAGCCGGGGGGGGATCTCCCCGGAGTCAGCGGGGGAGGATGCTCGCAGCGCTGTAGCTGTTGGTTTTGCCCAATTCTGTTCCCGCTTAGGGCTTTTTCCAGCACCAGGGTTTGGGTTTCCAAGAGCTGTCAGCCATGCACGGTCTCCCCAGCTCTTCTTTTCATCCAGAGCCTTTTGGGGCAACCAGATTTCCAGAAAAGCAGGGTTTTTTTTCAGACTCGAAGTGGTATAACCTCAGAGCGAGGCCAGTCTCCCTTCGGCCGTGGACATCCCCATCAAGCCCCGGCTGCCCAGCCTGGGCTTCCCAGAGGGATATTCCCAGCTTTTAAGACTGAGTTTCCAACACAGTGTGATTTTACATCCTCTAACAGTTTGCATCGCCCGAGCCTGCAAGGCTGGATCAGGGCTTTCAGCAGTGACAGTGCAGAGAAGGAGAAAGGGACCCCGTCCTGAAGAGCCCCTGTTAGCAAAGGAGGTAAAAGCAGGAATATCGGCTGTTCGGCAAAGCCTCCCATGGTACTTTTCCACCGGCTGGTGAATCGCCCAGCCCAGGCGGCACAACGGGGTCCTGCTCGCCCCGCGCCGGAAAGCAAAGGGATTAGCACAAGTCCCTCTGCAAACAGAGCTTGGGTGGGGGCACCCAGGGCTCCTCGCCACTCCCCTGAGAATAAATGGCTGGGTTAACCGGGAAAAAGCACCAGCCAAGCTCTAGCGAAGCAATTATTCGTTTGGAGCCACTTTCTCATGAGGGACGGCAGCGCCCGGGCTTCTGGCGTGGAGATTTGCAGGATTTACACAGGATGGAGTAACTCTGGGGTACACCCAGAATAATCTCCTCTGCAGAAGGATGCCCAAAGGCTTTACAAACGTCGTCCCAATGGCTGTGCCGCTCGGTCGGGGCCAGGGCAAAGCTCCCTCCCCAGCCTGGGCGCAGGGCTGGGGCTGTCGGAGGAGCGAGCAGCCCAGAGGCTGCAGCAAATGCCAGATGTTCCCCTCAAACGTGTGCAGATGTTTCCCCCCCCAGCCGGGTCTGAAGCAAGTAGAACGTGGGCTCTCTTTGTACCAGCTAGATAATATTAATCCTTTTTCTAGACTCTGAGCGCTGCGGCGGCCGGGAGCTCTGCCAGCATCTATCGGATTTGTTTGCTGCTAGGTATCGTCACGTACGAGGCCGGGGGATGCAGACTGCTCAGCTCCCAGGCAAGTTTCCATGATGAAACCGAGTTTTTCCCAAATACCAGCGTTTTAGTCTGGATTTCCATGCTGTTCCCCAGCGAGTAGCTACCTGCATCAACTGTGCCCCCCAGAAGAGTACTTCCACATTACAGGCTTTATCCTTTTGACCTTTAAAAAAGGAGGAATGGAGACAAACCTACAAGTCGGCACCAATCCTGCACTGCTGCTGCGGCAGGTCCCAGGAAGCCCCAAGCTTCCATATAAAACCACCATGGGGGTTCAGTTCCCTGCTCCCCAGAAACATGATGTATTTGATGACATGAGCATGAAGAGGTACCAAATCCCGAATGATATGGGTTGTTTCCCATCTCAATTCAAGAGCCAGCCACTCAGCCTAATTAAACGAGGAGATGGCGATGGTCACCACTAAAGCCAGCAGCAAAACTTCCCAGACCCAGGACTGCACCCCAGAGCCACAGCCTTGTCTCCACCAGCACAGGCAATGTGGAAACATCGGGGGTTTTCACACCAACTAATAGGCAAATGAAGAATTTTAGGGCAAAAATCCTGGAGCAGGACCTGGGGAGCCTTCCAGATGCCTTTGCAAGATCCGACTCAACGCAAGGCAGCCCCACGCCTGGGCACCAGATAGCAAGCAAAGCACCAGAGCATCATCTAATCCAGGCTCTGAAGCTCTCAGGTTTCAGAAGATGGACCAAGGAACTAATTTTATTTGTGACACCAAGACCTACTCAATTTTCACCCAGATCCTGCGATCAGCAAGAGACAGAGGCACTCTTTGCTCTCCGCAGCTTTCCCACAGGTCTCCCCATTCCCAGCCCCAACAACCTCTGGGCATTATTTAGCAAATGACCAATATTTCACCCCTCCCTGCCGAGCGGTTTTTTGCTGGGTGTTGATGGCACATCAACCCTCCTCATCCTCTATTTGCGCTGGTGAAAGGAGGAATTAATGCGGTATTTATCTACCACACTCTCTTTCACCAGGAGACTGTTCACCTCCTTTGCAAAGCAGCGCCGGGGGCACCGATCACCGCACGCTTCTCGTACCACTTGCTAAAAACATTGCAGGGGGCAAAGCTTTAAAGCAAATAATAAAATAATAGAAAATTTTAAATGAAGGTGATCAACGTACTTGGAGGATTCAATTGATCCGTGGTTGTGTCTGGGCTGTGCTGGCTGTTGCAGACCTGCATCTCTGAGCGGTTTTTGGAGGGTTCAGTTTCCTCCAGGCAATGACAAACAGACTTCTGCTGCGGAAATCATAGCAGGTAAAAAAGAAAACAGGGGGAAAGCCTGGCTTTCCTCCTCCCACCAAAACTACTAATATTGGGGCCTCTGTGCTGACAGCAAAACAGGCGGCAAGTGAAGCAAAGGTGAGGATGCTGCACTGGGGAAGTATATTGCATATCGGGGGTAGGGGACCTGCTTAATTCCAGGACCAAAAGGCTCAGGGCCCAAAATTGGCAATATTTGTGGCTGGAATTACATTCGTCTCCTCCACAGCCCATCTGCAGCCAGGGCTTGGCCACGCTGCAATGCTCCACGACAGATTACACCTGCAGAGTGGCGGAAAACACTTACCTGTTCTACAAATGGATCCCTTGTCTTTTAAAAGGAATTAAACCTTGTGGATAAATACAAATGTTTTTATTCCTTTTGTGGACAATTGTGGCAGAATAAGAGAGCGGGTTAAGGTGTGGCCGGAAAACCTTTCACTCTGTGGGCTGCATCTTGTCATCCAAGGTAAACACGCAGCTTAATGAAATTTCAAGAGGGAAAAGGTGAGATGTTTGCCTTTATGTTCATTACCCTTTAAAGCAGAAACAATATTTGAAAAGAAACAAAGATAATAATCATATGCGGTGAACAAACACAGCCTAGATCCTGGATTAATCAAATGACTTAAATAAAAATCCAAACGCCGGGGCTTTGGCAGCACAGGGGAGAGCACCCACGTCCCACGGGTACATAGCCCTTGCACCCACCGCTGTCCCTAACGTCTCTGCGAGAAGGTCCCCGTGGATGGCATCCCCTGACACCGTCCTGGGGATGTGGCCATCGCCATCACCACCGTCCACGTGTCCCAGGGAGCATTTGTCCCCTGGCATCCCGCTGTACTCACGACTGATGCTCAGGGTGCACCTTCCACCCTCCGGCAAAGCCCTCGGTTGCTATTTCTCCTTTCACCCACGCAAGCTTCGAGATATTACAGTTGCTATTTAATTTTTTTCCCCTTTTCTGCTTGTCTTGTATATTTATAGACTCCTAGGAAAAATACCAGTTGGGAAGTTTGTAACACACGGACTGCACAGTAGAAGGGAATTTATTTGTTGGTACCAACCCAAGACTTCAATATACGAACAAGTGCTGAGAACAGCAGCAAAGCGAACACCCGCCGCCCTATAGATCTTCGCTGCAGGAAATCCTGCAAGTTTAAGGAGTTGCTACGGTCTACTGGATAAATAAGATGCATTAAAAAATACCCTCAAAAGATATTTACGCAATAATCTGTACTGGTTCCAAAGAAACCATTAGTGTCAATTAGAAAATCGGATGCGTTCCCAGGGCAAAACATCACCCAGCCCGGAGGGAGAGAGGGACGTCAGTGTCACGGTTCTTGGCAAGTGCCGCATGCCCACGGGTGCCACCTCCAGCAGCTCATTCCTCCTCCCAGGGAGCTGTCCTGAAAGTTTGGAGCTGATGGAGGAGCCAGGGCGATGCCTTGGGCTTTGCTTGCTCCGCCGCTTCCCGCTGCGGCTCTCGGTACCCACGTGCCCCATGGACGTGTCCCGTCCTGCTTGGCTGCAGGAATTCCCCATTTCCACCCAACAGCCGTCGACAAGCCAGGCAGATGCCAGCGGTTTCAAGCAGAAAGGAGGGAGAAGGGCTAACCACCGATGCGATGTTTTGCAGAGGGCCTTCAGCCTTTCTAGTAATATCTCAGCCAGCCTCTCCATCCAAGGAAAAATCATCCCCTTCTCCTGACCACAGCCTTTTCCTGCTGGGAAAACTGGGGCTCAGCCCAGGTATTCCCAGCCCTGCAGCCACCCCACGCTTTCCTAATGAACAATATCTCTTTATTTCCCTCAATAACCAGCCACATTTTCCGTTATTATTTGCAGCACCAGTAGGACGCAGCACAAAATAAGCATTTAATGGAGTCAGACAACTTTTAGGCAAACCAAAACCAGAGAAAACATAAGAAAAGTTTAAATTACTCACCAGGCAAATGGAGGGAGAGCAGCCTGAAGTCCTCAGGGATGTCGAGGCCGAAGGGCTGCAGCCACTTCTCCTTCTTGGGCAGGCGAGGAAAGCTTCTCCCAGGGCATCTTGCAAGGGCACGGAGTCTCTTTTCATTGCTTTTTTTGTTTTCCTGGGTGTTTTTCCTTTATTTCAGTAGACTTAATTTAGAGCTTTGACAGCCTTGAGTAATTCAGGGGTAAAAATCCCTTAGTTCCCCTGGGTCTAATGGAGAAGACATGGATGGACAGGAATAGGTGTTATCAGCAATTTAGCTGCAAGTTTAATCACGTAATTCGTGTCCCCTGTAACCACACATCAGCAGAGCACAAAAATTCCCTCTTGTGCAGACAGATATTAGGGGCATTTCTCACTTCTTGGGGAATTACTGGGAATAAGATGGATCTGAATAGTGACTACGATCAAGAGAAATGTAGGGGTCCTCACCAGCCTTCATATAAAAACAGTATTTAGTGTTTTAAGAGGTATGCATGGAGTGTGTTACATACCTCGCCTTTCAGGACTACACACGTTTACTACACAGGGGGAAGGGGGGTTAAATATTTACTCTACAACGCAAACAGAAATAGAAACCTGTCAAAAACATTTTGCTGAGGATAAATAGCACTTTATCTTTTGATCTTGTCTCTTAAGCTCAGCAGCCAGGCGAGGCAGCCCAGGACATTGACAGTCCATTGCACCTTCTTGATTTTTCACTGACAGTAAAAAAAAAAAAAAAAAAAAACAAGGAAAAGAGAAAGAGCAGAATAGGTGAGAAAAGGAAAGCTCTTTCGCCTTTGGGGTGGACCAAGGACAGCAGCACCTTGCTGCTGCTTCCCTTTGCAGCCAGCCCTGCCTCCCTTGGTAGCTTTTTGCTGCTTAACCCTGTAATGATCATTATTCTTCCCAGTCGAGCTGCCCTTTACCAGCCCAGGAGGGGCTGGGGCAGAACTGCTGGCTGGCTGCATCCCAACCAAAGTTCATCTTTAGGATTTTAGGTGCGTTTTTCAATTGCTGACCAGGAACACACTGAAATCAACGCCTCCTACATCGCTGGAAGGTGCATACCCTGGGGATCAGCATCTATACCAAACCTGTCATTTTCTAAACAAAACTGATTGGAAACAAACTATGCTCCATCCCCTTGTCAAAACTACACGAGGCTGCTCCCAAAACAATCCTTCAGACCCAGCTCCAGATTTTAAGGCTGGAGATTTACTCCAAGGAGTTTCAGACTCTTCTTTTTATATCAGAGATGCACAGTGCTTGGCAAGCTCAAACGTTATTTTAAGACAACCTGGTTTTCATGCTAGATTTGGAACAAGGATCATACAGTTCTGCAAGGTTTATTAGAGGTGAAAAGGAAAGACCTGCAAGAACCCCAGATCCTCCCGACAATGTTGGAGAGTCAAATTTAGAAATAAGGTATAGCAGACTTCAGATAGACCAAACTTTGGCCCCCCAAAAAACCCAACACCACCAAGAGAGGTGAGGAATTCCTTTTGCTTATGCACATGTCCAAGCCTTAGCAAAGTCCGTGGTACAAAACAGGCTGCTTGGGCACCCCCCGCCCCGCAGCACAGTTATCCCACCCGGCAGCGATGCCGCTCCGCTTGCGGAGACCCCAACCTCCCACAGCAGCAGCAGCTGAGACAGCAAATAATACAGTTATCATTGGGACCAGACCAGAGCAAAGCTCCCTGCATCAGACACGAAGCTGGAAATCAAAACCCCTGTGCAGAGCCACCTCGGGGCTAGAAACGTTTTCCACCCAGAGCTGAAATAGTCACTCTGCACTGGAGATTCCATAACTGAAACATTTTGGTTAAGACTCACTTTTTTCCTTTAGAGCCCACCATGGCCAAGCCCTGGGGGTCTCATTTGCCCTGGGGACAGCTTAGTCGCAGGCTCTGGGGCAGCTCAGTAGCTCCGATTAAAGCTGAGCAGCATCAAGTTAAGGGAAGCATTCCTCCCCCAACAGCAGTGCTGTGCAGAAACCATACCAATGAGTGCATCTTTTCCTTTTTATTGAAGGGGAAGGTAAGATCTAACGCTGCTTACCATCTTCTGGGTTTTTCCCTTCAACTTCTGCAGCAAATATTATTGAAACCTCAGCAAACAAGCAGCTCCCCCAGGGCCTTCACCCCATGCACTTTCTTCCAGGGAGGAAGAAATTCCAGTTTGGGAATTTGCTTTGCTGCTGAACAAGCCACAGTCTGTGGGTTCGCCTTGCAAATCTCAGAAGCCAATTCATTGCCAAGAGGACTATGTTTCAAAACTCTTCAGCGGCTCCTAGAGTGCAAGCCCATGATACAGACGTCAGCTCCTGCCAGGCTGCAAAACCCCTCCCAGAAGTATTTTCCTCCTCCAGTGTGATGACGAAGGGCTGTATCTGACTCGGACGGTGAGGTGCTCAGCCTGCCAAGTGTTCAGGCAACACTAGAAGGCACCATTTCTCCAGAGATCAGCCTGTCCGGCTGCCACCATGCAGAGCCATCAACACCATTGCTTAGCCCCAGTTGGAGCTCAAGGCCCAACTACACAGCTAGGGAAAGCCACAAGCATGAGCCTAAAAGGACAAAAATCAGAGTATTTTATTTCCTTGAGCTCCAGTGATACAACTGTAGCAGCATTTCACAAATGAACTCCTGCATTGTTAAATATACATTTAAGGAAACACATCAAATTCCAAGGCAGGCAAAAAAAATAAAAATTAAGAACTGCGGACAAAATTACTCATCCTCCCCCTTAAATAATATGTGCGTTTGTTGCAGACAAAGCAGCAGTACATGTTTCACATACCAGGTTAAAATAAAACTTCAGACTCGCAGCAAAACTTTCAAATGCAAACCTAGAAGAGATGAGGAAGGGCTTTGGTGAAGGGGCTTTCACCTGGGGATCCAGCATTACGTACAGCAGGAAACTTTTTAAACATATGAGATCTCTGCAATTATTAGACCAACTGGGCATGTTCCCAGCTGCAGAATGGGAAGTCTGGTTTTATCAGATACCCGAGGTAATCTGTAAAGAGCTCTATAAACGTACAAGTGCTCCTCACCCACTCTCAGCTCGAGGCAGAGCAAGTTCCCAAGAAAACCTGGCTGATAATTATTTGTGCTCAACACTCAGGAGGTTCCCTGACATGCTCTGGCTAGCAACCAAAATGGGATGCTACCTCCCCCTCCAAGGACGATGCTCAACTGGCCAAAACCACGACCATGCTCCCAATCGTTCCACGGCCAGGGGCTCCGTCCCTGGGCAAGTCCAGCCTTTGTGTCCCAGCTACTCACAGGTTACGCTAAATGGGAGATGAAGTTCTCCCAGAATAGCCAAGGTAAAGTCAGAAATACTAAAGCTAAGCAGCCAGAGGAAGAGGATGATGCACTGGGGACCGCTCGCTGAGTATGACTCCTAGCTACTGAAGTCACACTGAAAGCTGTCGCCTTCCACGTTATGCTACAGTTCGCCTCTTTTAATATTAAAGTGACCCAAAATTTTCATCTAAGTGTTTATGCCCATCTCCGATGGAAATATTTTGTGCAGTTCTGGTTCCCGTTAGTGAATCTCCAGTTTCTCAAGTCAACAGAAAAAGACATCCAAGGCTAACAGACAGCTCAAAGACCTCCAGCCTCGAGGATCTCCGCGTGCAGAGAGCTGAGGGCTTTCTCCAGCTGCACCACCGAGACCAGCGGCCTCGAGCTTACAATTTTTACACTTTAAGACACAGGGTGCATTTGACACAGTGATTCATTCAGTTTAAGTGACAAAAAGGCATCAAGAAGCTCATTTCACCATTACCAGCAGTACAAGGTTAATTTACACAAGGCACATGCAACACCACCCAGAGAGGTGCTCTTTGATTTACCTTCTCCAAATAACAGAGCAAAAAAGGATTAGCTCTGCTTAGTGTCATCCTACACAATGCGCCTGGCTGACGGGACACCTCCAGCGACACGTACCAGCCCAAAAGGTGCCCCTCGCATTGCAGCTCCTCCGCAGACCCCCCCCCCCAGTGCCAACAGCAAGCTGAAGCCACCTCTCCACAAGCTGCACCCTGCACAGCAGTAAGGAGATGGTGCCAGCTCAAGACATCAGCTGCTGCTGGCAGGGCAAGTTCCAGGGAGGACGGAGATTTGCCAACTGGTGTCCTGTAACTTACATTTACACATCCAGGCCCCTAAAATCCCCCATTAGCTACCGATCACCCAAGTAACTGGCTAAAGGATGTATTTTGGTTTGGAAGAGCCATTCCCAGGAGGAGCAGGGCACGCAGCAAGGCTGCCACCCTTCCTGAGCAGGCACAGCTTTGCTGGCCACTGCAAAACTCAGCATCCCGCAGCAGCAAAACCAAGCCCACAGCACGAGGAACCTCTCTAGGTTGTTTTTTTTCCCCTCCCCAACAGAGATGAGCAGCAACTTATTGTCAAACACGGGCTGGGAGGTGGCTTCGGTTCTGCAGGGAAGACTTTCTCAAGGCTTTCGCTGCCTGCTGCTGGTTTGGTGCTGCCAGGATGCGAGCCTTGCAACTCAGTAGCCGAACTGTAAACAGAAGCTCCAGGTCCGCCCCAGGGAGCAGAGCAGCTCCGTGCACCCTGCTTCGACCCTGCCAGCTATCGAGATGTGCACGCTCGCTCCTGTAAAGCAGGATCAGGGCCTTAGTGAAAAAGAAGTATGAATAAATTAAGGGAGGATGAAGGCTGTTCAGCTATCACACACCATAAAAATGTACCTTTAAAAAAGTGTTTGCAAAAAAAAATACTATTCTTTAAAATCTACTTTTTTTTTTAAGAGTCTCCTTGTAAAAAATGAAATTGTTACTTTCCCCCTCTCCCCCACAAAGTGACCAGGTATTTTGGGGTGCCCCTCCTTGGTGTCCTACAGTTTCCCAAAGTGGTGTCCCCGTTCCTTCTCCCTCCATCCCAGCGAGTCTCCAAGGGGCTACCAAGTACCTTGACATCCACACAAGAATCCGGGCCACCGTTTGGGGGCTAAATGCTGTACAATTAAAGCCAATCTGGCTATAAAAATAAACGCTTTTGTGTCTTCCTTACACAGGATGAAAGAATTTAGCCCTTTTTAAACAGCTCAGCATCTAGCTGTAATAGTATTTAAAAAACAACCCAAATGCCTACATAGAAAAATAAAGGATAAACATTATCCATCTATTTTATATTTATATAAAAAGTAAGTTCTGTGACAGGATACTTTGCTTCTTCGCTGTAAAAAAAACAGCCTAGGCTGTATAACCTAAGCCTTCTGGTGAGGAGTAAACTACATCTTCAAACTTATTCAGAGGAAAATATCAGTTAGCAATTTCACTTCTCCAAAATAAAGTTATTAAATATATATATTATTATAAGTCTTTATAAACTATTTCATTGTTTAAGCAAGGAGGGGAACACATGACTGAGGACCACTTTAATCCCTGGGGAGGGAGAAGTGGACGTCAGCTGCGAATCCACCAGAAACCTGGCATGTTCCTTAGCAGAGACCCAGAGCTGGCTGGCTTGCAGGCACACACAGACACGCACAGAGGGGACACAGAGGCTTGCATTCACTCTCGGTAAGTCCTTCACAAGGATGTTCTTTTTTCCAGCTCGTGCTTTGTGAGAAAGTACTTGAAGAATTCATACACCGACCAGGCGATGGCCGTTGAAGGCATCTGGTAAATGACGCGTGCCTGCACCCCTCTGAAATACCCCGGAATGCCCCCCAGCTGATAGACAGTCTTGAAGGCGTTCACCATGCCCGAGAGATGTCCGCTGATGTTCACAGAGCTCAAGGCCATGTTCTCTTGGGTGTTGAGCAGGGTCTTGCAGACATCCAGAGGAGTGGTGGCGGCAGCAGCCACAGCCCCCGCGACGGCACCGGAGACGATGTGGGACCAAGGGTTGTACTCCCGGTGTGGGTTGATCTGCTCCTGCATGAATTCGTAGGTGATGAAGTGAATGGCCTGGAAGGGGACATTCATGGTGAGCTGGGTGGTGTAGCTGCGGTAGAAGGCACCGAACCCCTCCGTCTTCTGCACTGTCCTTATGCATGCCAGGACGGACTTGTAGGGGGAGTTGAACATCTGCATCCGCTGCTTCACCACTGGTCCAGGCAACGGCCGCAGGGGGTGAAGGCAGGGCGGGCAGCACCAGGCAGGACAGACACAGGGAGATAAAGACTTATTAGCTAAGGCACATCCTTCCTGGTCATCACAACACCCAGACCGAACCCTGCTCCCAGACCCAACCAGCCAGACCCAACCTCCCCTTCCAAGTCCAAGCTGTTAGGACATAAACCAGGCACTTTTGTAGCGATGAGCTCCTTATTGACAGGCTTTTACCAAAAGGCTGCACACATCCTCTGCTTCCCCCCCCCAACCTGCCCAGTGCCCCCCAAAAAACTCAATGCAACGAGTGAGGGAAGCAAGTCAGAGCTCAGCTCTGGTTCAACAGCTCTCCACTTCCAAGGGCTAATCCACTCCTCTCCTCAAGCTTAATTAAGGAACTTTTACTTCTAGCTAGAAAGGCATTAAGACAGACTGGTAAGGACCCTCAGATGCATCGGTGAGGATGCAGAGCTGTTGTGCGGAAACACTGGCATACCAAGAGGACAAGGGCAGAAAGGCGATTAAATAACACTTCCCAAGTGACATACAGTAACAGACCCCACCTACAGTCCCAAGCCCTGAAATGGAACAACTTCCATTGACTTAAGCAAAAGGCCAATTAATTAATTTAATCAGAATACCATTAAAATGATTTTAAACACTAGAGACATTTTTCCCTTCAGAAAAACCTGGCTTTGGGCCAACTCAGAAGCACAATACATTAACACTGAATAGCTGGCGGTCCAGCTAATTGTCTTCATTTTAGCTGCGTTTTACTTTAGTCCTCTTAATGCCAGACTCTGCCTACCTGGGAAGGCTACACAACGGTCCCACCGGCTGCTGCACTGGTCTAACATGACTGAGCTCAGTTTTGTTTAGGTAGTCGAAAGCTTCAGAAAAACCACAACCACTTCAATAAAGATGCACTAGCAGAGTAGTAACAGCATTGTGTTAGTAAAGGTGACACCAGTTTTCCTGGAAAGTCACGATAGACCACGCAGATGCTGTGCAACCCCTTGGCAAGCAAGGGAAAACAGCCAGGCAGAATTTATCCCTTTACGCTGGCCTGTCAGAGCTCATTAAAAGCTGGGCAGAGCCACTAAAGCAAAGGGCTCAAGCTGCTGAGACAGCACAGGGTGCCTTCCTCGGTGCCTTCCCAAGCTAACGGGGTGCAGCACTTCCCCCAAAAGCACAGGGCATTACCTTCAGCAGGATTCATCACTGCGTCGTGGAGTAGCGTGGCCATGCTCCCAGCTATACCTGCAAGACACAAGAGCATTCTTCAAAAAAAAAAAAAGATTCAGAAGCCAGGGTTTGCTCAGGCACTGCCACCCGCAGAGGCAGCAGCCGATGTTACAGGCAGCCCACACGCCACCGAGCACCCGGGTACCGCTGCCCGGGGAGCTGCAGCCCAGCTCTGCAGCAAGCCCAAGGAGGCATCCAGCAACACGACTCATTCCCAGTGCAGAAAAACCCATCCAGAGCAGCCTGACAGAAACCAGGATCTGCTCACAGGATCACAGCCGTCACTTTTGCTGTTCCCTACAACTCACAAGGTTTTGTCTATGCAAGACACCACCGGCTTCACTCAGCCTGTGCTGGACTGAGAAATGAGCAATGTTTAGAACTGGCTCAGCGCATCCATAATTAGGCATTTTCATCCATTTACTCAGTCTAGTTTTAAACACTAATTGCATGGATTCTGCAAACATCCAGCCAGCCATTAATGATTCTGCAGTTGGCTCTAGGATGGCCTCTCGAGCCACACCTTCTCCTTTGATGTAGGTTTCAATCACAAATTCTCTCTTGCCCAAATGACTTTCGGTCATTTCTCATTAACACAGCGCTTCAGTTTTCCTGCTGGTACTGAAAGCCTGTAGCTACATGAAAGGCAAGCATAGGAAGCATATTACTAGCAAAAAGCAGCAAGCCAGAAAGATATTATATACCCTTAACTGAGATGGTTGAGTCAAGTCAAGTGACTGCCATGGCAGATTCCTACAGTCATGTCATGTCAAGGACCAGGCAGAAGTGTCTTCTGCACAAACCCTTTTGTAACACCCCTGGCTGCTCAATTAGAGGGTTTCTGCTATTACAGTGGTATTGCTGGACCTAAAAGCAAAAGTCTTCCTGGTAGAAGCAAAATCTTTAACTAAGCATGCAAGCACACAGAGGATGCAGTGCACTTTACCATGCTGGAGCTCCAAGGGAGACATCTGGAACAACCTGTACTTCAAACCTCAAGAGGTTTAGATGATGCCTTCAACATAAAGCCAGAAAAAAGCCTGTGACTGCATCTGAACACCTCTTGTCCAATGTACTGATTACTTGTGCTAGAATAATTTGAGATTAAAGAGTAGTGCGGAAATCTAGATCAGACTAAGGCTTTGGAGGGTGCACAACAGTGCCGTCCGGGGTTTCAGGCCAGGAAGGGCTTCTCTACTCTGCTGCTGACAGCCAGCCCAGCCATCTCTGCCCTCTGGAAGAGAGATCTACCCAGCAGTCAGTAGTCCTAACACAGGGCAAGGTTTCAGAGGAGCACAGTGACCAGTATGAAGCACTCGACTAGAGGGCAGGTGCCACACTTGCCTACCTGACTTCCCCCTGCTTCTCCAGCACTCCCAAAGCGGGTGCCGAGACCTGCAAGCCTGGGGTTACGTTTGCATCTTGCATCCTCCCGTATGGATATTTACGGTGGCAGTCTGAATGCAGGCTGCCTACAGCAGATCTTCCAGGAGCAGAGTACAGTGAAGGATGCCAGGCTAAGTGTGTGAAGCAAGCAAGGGACAGGCTGTTAACTGCAAGCGGGTTTTTTGTGCAAAAAACAAAAATACCATTGGCCAAGTGGCTGTTTCCTCCATGCTGGATAGTATCACTTAGAGACTTTTTCATTTTTTCATAGCAGGCAAAGTACATTGCATGGGCAGGGCCAGCCCCCAGCATGGTGACATTAATCCCACGTAAAGGCCTCCAGAAACCCTCTGTAAGGACAATCTTCTTCAGAGCTTCATACACGCTCCTGTACTGGGCTTTGGGGTCCGGCTGCAAGCTCTGCATCCTTGTCTGCAACAAAGCACACGAAGGGAGAGGCCTCAGTTACCTGTCTTTAATGCAACATGCACAAGCCATAGAGTTAAAGAGCTACAAGACTTCCAAGATCATTAGAGGGGTCAATAATTTAGTCCCCGGTTGCCCCCGCGCCAGGGCCACAGCACTATTTATCCACACTTTGCCTGCCAGACCAGCGAGATTAACTCCACGCTCCCACTGCAACACCAAAACATTCCGAGGCTGCTCAGACAAGCGCTCAGCGGAGGGAAGTGTAACCTCTGCTCTTGTTTATGCATGGAAAGTAAAGGGAATTAAGCTAGCGCAGTTGTTCAAAAGACTCGGTGAAGAAATACAGTTAGGTCTTTAATTGCCTCTTGCTTACAACACTCCCGGCTCTCTGCCCCAGCTTGTTTCTCCTGCAGTTGCTCAGCTGCTTGTGACACTTGGTGTGCAGAGTCAGTCCCCCTGATTGAGAAACAGGTTTCCTAGAAGGGCAAGCTGCGAAAAATGGGGTACCCGCAGTAACCCGCCCCCCCCGCAGAGGGTGAGACAGGCCAAGGCCACCCCGTTCTCCTACACAGCGACCCAAGGAAGACCCAGCCGGTGACTATGTCCCCCAGCAGCCTGGAGAGCACAGAGCTGCCCTTCACCCCGTCTTACCTCCCAGCTCCTGGTGCCCTGCAGCCACCAACTGCCTGAGCCAGGAGGTTTCGTCTGCATCTTTGTTCAACAGCCCTGGATGGGCTTTTCTTCCACAGATTTTTTTAAGCCAGCTAAGCTTCTGGCATCCAAAGCATCCTATTAAACTCACTGCCATCACTTAATTATGCACCATGGGAAAAATTACTTCTTTTAGTTTGTTTCAGGCTTCTGCAGACGGATGCCATCACACACCAGTAACGCTCAAAGCCCTTGCAACGATGATGCCAGCCTGCGATGGGTGTTTGCAGGGCACAGATCCCAGCCACCTCCCACCAGCAACAGGAGAGACACTGGCAGGGCTTAAGCCTCTACAAGCGTCCCAGCAAGACCAAGCAAATCTAGAGCATCGAGATGCAAAGGGCTCTGCTACTCCTGCTGAGCAGCCCACAAGTCCTGCCAGTCAGCAACGCGGCTGATACACCCCATCACACCGAAACTGGTCGGAAGGGATACAGCCTTTGGTGCAGTCTCACACCTCAAAACAAACACAGAAGGCTCCTGGGAAAGGGCATAGCCACAGGAGACGAGTGTTTAGCAACCTGCAAACAGGCTCCATCAAATTAATGCTCTTTCAAGGAGAAGCTTGAGAACGGCAATTCAGAGGTCATTCGGGTTTGACAGGAAGGATGCCTTCCACCCCGTCAGCTGGGACACCCCATCTTCAGAATAAAGTTTCCCCCAAATGATTTGGCAGCATGCAGACACCAGCACTGCCCTCGCAGGCAAAGCAACACGAGTGGCTTGGTCCTCGGCAGAGATTCAACGGCCCTTGAAAAAGCAAGGGCTGCCTGTGCCACCTCCACGCTTCCTCATCGGGACACATCCCTTCAAGCTTATCAATTCACTTCAGTAATTAGCCAGGAGGCAATACTACAGCTAAGCTTTCAGGCAAGATTAAGCCAATAAAAGTGTTTCAGGTTTGGACCTTCAATTCCCCAAACCACTCTAGTTACCGGAAACTGAAGAGCACTCACACGTACACTTTGAGACAAAGGAAGAGATCAGAGCTGAATTCAGGACTTTAACCCAGTATAATAAGACTGAGTTATGAAAGCAGCTAAGCAATACATGAGGCTAAACCAACAAATTATTGCATTTGTAGTAAATAATCTAAAAAAATTGCACAGGAATTACAATTGCAAAGTGACTTAGTTCAGCAGCTAGCTGAATTTCAGACTTTTAAGCATCAGTTGGTGGTCATGACAAGGCATCACCCTACAACAGGGAATTTGGCAGCTTCAAGCAAAGCTTCCTGTTTCAGAGTACTAAATGCATTGTAACCTATGAACAGCACTGGAAATAAACCCAAGGGCTCAGAAAAATCCTCCTGTAAAGGCAGCAACAGCACTGAATTATCTTGGAATTTAAAAACAGGTTTTAAATCCAGCTCTCAGCCCTCGCTGAGGGGGCATAAGGGTCTTGCAACCCCTCCACGGGTCTCTGCACCTTCCTGTCCCACGGATGCTCGTCAGGAGGGGCTGGATTTCATGATGCCCCGGAGAAACTCACAGCAGCCGCTCCACCATCAGCGTGACTCAGCATGACCCACCGCTGCCGAGCTGGTAGCATCCAGCTGGGATTTGGGTTGGTGTTTTTTTTTTTTTTTTGCTCTGCTAGTTTTAACTTGAAGGCATTGCTTCAGACTCCAGAACTGACCCCAGGAGATCTTGATCTCACCCCGGTCTATTGCTGGGATGCCTTCGAAGCAGCCGGTATAATTTAAGCACACAGCAGCGTCATCTCGTCAGAAAGGTAATCAGGGATAAGTGCTACTGTAAAGCAATAAACTATCAGCCTGGCATGTGCAGGACCAAAGCACATGGTGCTGTGTTGTTGGGAACTAACCCTGAGTACCTCCACCCTTACTGAGGATCCAGTTGCTTTCACACGAGAATGGATAAATACTGATTTTTATTTTTCTGATGATCATCTGAGCCACTCTAGAGGGGTTCAAAACCTCATACCGTACCCCAGAGCGGGTGGTAAGCCTATGTTGTACCCACCTAATCCACGCACGCTGCAGTCTGCATCACCACCAGCGCAGCCAGGCCCACAGCCTTGCACCTTTTATTAAAGCTGTGGACACAAACAGGACAAACAGCCCAAGGAGTCACCAAAACCAGGATCTCCTGTGTGCCTGCTGCAATGCAAGAGGCACAGAGCTGAAAACAGGTTCAGCTCTGTTTTTGTCCAGGATAAGTTTATCATGGTGTGAACGACGATGATTTGCTACGAGCTATGCAGTCCTCACTCCCCCAGCTCCTGTCACCTATCTGAAGCCAGCAAGCTCCTCCAGGAGCCTCACCCCCCTGTTGTTAACCAGCCAAGAAATACTTCTCCACCTACTTAGATTAATCCTCATTGCATAAGGCAAGAGTGCACTGACAACCACAAGCGTCGTGGTTTCAGCTTGGGCATAAGAAGCAACGCCAAAAGTTTGAGGTTCATCAGGTTACCTGCTGTTTGTGGACCAGCACCGTCTTTATGGATGCTGTCTGGGGGAGAGCACCCAGCCTTCCTGCTGCCAGGAGCACAGGAATAGTCCAGGGTAGTTTTCTATCTAGAATAGTTTTACTAACAAGAGTCAGGTCTCTAGTTTTGCATATTCTCGCAAAGAGTCACTGATTTGACATGCCACTGTACAAACAAGCTCAGATCTAATTTGCCTTCTTTTTCTGAACACAGCATGCTTTCTCAAAGTTCAGCCTGCACGTTCATGTGACAGACAACCAGCCTGGTCTTCCTGAAGCTAACAAAAGACACTGAGAACGCAATATGCTTTTACCAGGAAATAAGCAGCACTTTTGCAGCAACCCGGTCAGATCCTGCTGGTCAGAGAAGGCTTTGCTGTTGCACCACCCATGCCATGCTCAAGCTCTGAACTCCCTTTTTGTTCTTTGCCAGGCTGTTTTTCAGCTAGAGCAGCTCCCCAGCCAAGCACCACATGTGGTGTGGTACCCACCCGCGTCTGCAAGGCCCATGGGAGGGGAGCGTAGGGTCAGCCGAACAGGTTAGCCGTGACTTTCCAGCACCCCAACACTATCAGCTGAAACAAGAGTAACTGCTCCTCCTGGATCTGCATCGAGACGGGTGGATGCAGAACCTCCCACCACCAAAGCCAAGCCAAGGCAAGCGTCCCTAACCCCAAAGTCTAAACAAACCACAGTAAAACAGCTCACAGGAGCTCATCTGCCCTGCCACCCTCAGTCATACTTGTGTGCTTTCAAGACCTTAGTTATAAGCAGGGAAGCTCCAAAGTCTACTTGCACCAGGCAGGTCACCCACAGTTGACTGTCCTAGCTGGAGCCACTGAAACACTCGCTCCATGCCTCCCAACAAGCCCCATCATAGCTGTCCTCCTTTCCTTTCCACTCCCCTCTCCGGCATCACAGATTTAAGCTAGGTGTTTCTCCTACTCTTCACCCCAGGAGTTCCCATTACAGTACGGGACCTCCCATACCCGTTAGGAACCACACATGGCCGCAGCAAAATCAACTTACAGACGTCTTGTTGCACCACCTTGGTTAGGAGCAGTTCAGGTTTTCATGGAGAAGGACTGCAACGTAGTTAGGGCTGGAGCAAGGACTTTTTGTCATTAGTGCAACCGCCATCCGCTGCGAGGAAGGGAGGTTCAAGCCCAGCACATCTCCAGTTTCTCACTGAGCTGTCTCACATCAGCAATAAGTTCCGAGTTGAGGACAACTGTTCTTCACATCCTCAAGGCAGCTACTTTACCTGCCTCGGGAAACCAGCTCCAGCAGCCTTGCAGAAAAGCCACCACATGGCTCAAGCAAGAGGAGGGAGGAGGCTCCAGAGGAGTCCTCCAGAAACTCCCTTCTGCTGCCATCACAAGTCCTTGACGTGCTGATCTCCAAAATTAATCTGGAGACAGATCAGGCTTGCCAGGACAGCTGTGTTCTCAGCAGCTACAAAACAAAACAAGCCTAAGCACTATGCAAAACACCATCGGCACACATCTGAAAACCTACGGTTCAAGCCATGTTTCAATACAACCACAGCGTTAAGTGGGTAAGACAGAGGCCAACGTGTAGTTAAGGCTGAAGCTGCAAGGGGGTCTTTACCATTAGAAGGAAAATGGTGGGAAGGAAAAGACACCAAGCAAGTCTCAATAACCACAAGCCTCCAGCTGAAGCTTTAGTTGGTAAATACAACCTGTAATACATTTCCCCTCTAAACAAATAGCAACACTGCTGCAAAATACACATCCAACTACCAATGCTTTAAGTTACAACATGGTTATCACAGCCAGGTGCTGCAGGAGGCCGTACATGGGCACGTGCATCGCGGATTTACACCCTTCCTCATCACATCCCAGCACGTGTTGCACCATGAGCACCAACAGCACCTCTGAGTATTTTCTATGCCATCACACAGGCGTACCTATGAACTGCAGACGTCCATAGGGCACTATTTTAACTGCTTGCCTCGACTCACCTCAACAGGACACCACTATCGCAGCCTGCCCTACCCCGACCACGTCAAGCTCAGGAATTGTGCAAGTGTCTGAAGCAAACAATTCCCCAAATTAAAACATTTTCAGTTTCTCTTTCAGAGGAAATGACTTGCTGGAACCAAAACATTTCCTCTACAGCATGACCTAGCCAGGTGCCTGAAATGCCTCTTTCCGCAGCATCCACAGCCCCCTACCTCTTCCACGGGCTCTGCTCAGCCATGACCGATCCCAGTAATTATTATTCAGAAAGTCAGACTAAGGAAGGAGCTTTGCTGGTTTTCTGTAGGAGGAGAGTGGCACATTTCCCATGGTAAAGTGAAAGACAGCTGCTTTTACAAGCTTAGTGTTTGGTTACTCTCATTACAAAAAAAAAAAGCCCTTTTGGGGTCAGTTCTCACCTTCTCCCGTAGCAGACAAGACCGAACAGGCACAGACCAGCAGCGAGTGCCCATCGCAGGAGCAGGACCCAAAGCCTGCAGCTCGGGATTTCGCTCTGCCCCAACACATTGGGGTGACCTTGGCCGCACTCCGCCGGAGTTTTCCCGCAGCCAGCCAACAGCTGGAGTATTTTATCTGCTTCCGAGCACTTCAAGGCAGTTTGCTGAGCGGGATTCATTCCCAGCGTAAGGCACTGCCCCAGCACTCTCCTAGCACAGGCGCTGCCAGCCCTGAAGCAACCGGGGAATTCACTGCCCAGTGAAATCAGCACTGTTACCTTCCTACAAAGCACCTCCCGCTCCGGGAAACCAGGCACAACTTTCGTTTTCTCCCTCTCCCTTTTCCCCGCAGAGGAAATGCCCTCTTAAACAACGCCATAAAGTCCGGAGTGACGACACGCTGCTCTGACCGTGACTTGGCAGAAAATACCCGGCTTGTTTGTGAAAGGAGCCGGTGCGGAGGCACTCGGGGTGGGCACAGACCCTGCGCCTCGGGGGGACCCGCAATGCAGAGCGGCCCAAACCTACGAGCCAGGTCCAGCAGGCACAGACCCAGAGGGAAAACACAGAAAAAAAACCAGAGAATATTTCCTTTGAATGCTTATCGCAGCACACTGGCAAGACCTCCAGTGCCTCAAAGCGAAGGCATTTCCTCTCCTCTCCTCCTTCTACTCTTTCAGGGAGCCCTGCATTGAAAAGAGGAGAAATTAGAGCATCTGCTTGCAGCCTTTCCCGACTGGACCACGGAGGATCTGTCAGCACTGGCAATACAGTATCGAGGGCGTTTGGCTTTTCCCAACCTTATTTTCTCTTTTTTAAGCCGCCATAGTAGCATGCTGGCAGGGCAGAGGGAGGAAATACCCTTCGTGATGCTTCCTACCACACTGATGACGCCATGAAGTCTTCCTTCGTGTGTACTCGACAGCACCGAGAGCACGCTCGTTAGTCTCGAGCAGCTCATCTGCATTAAAACCCAACCACCACCGGCATATCTGCAGCCCTGCAAGCCCCTTCATAAACCCCGACCCTGATAAAGCCACCGCTCCCACGGGGCTGGGGCAACACGTAAGGTCAGGTTCACGCCGGTCGCAGCCATGCTGGTGTGCGGGCAGATGGAGCACCCCGTCCCACCAGCTTTTCCCTCCTGGACTGGGATTCCAACACTATGGGAGGGAAAAGCCGCCCGGGGGGCTCCCGCTCCAGCCCCACGCCGGGAGGGCACTGGTGGCATCTCCCGCCCCGGGGAGCAGCACGAGGACTTTGCTTGCTGCAGCGGGAAGCGGCAAGGCCCGGCGCACACCTTTGCACCGTGGATTGCGCAAAGCTCGCCGGGGCCGAGGACGCTGGGGCTGCCTGGAACGGCACCCGAGGGGCTGCAGGGATGGGTGCCGGGTGGGTGGGCAGCTCTGGCTTCCATCGGAGACCTCGGGGGTGACGCCTCGGGGACTTTGCACGCCTCCAGCCCGCTGCAGCATCCTGCGCCTCGCTCACTCCCAGCACCTCTTGCACGCTTCCCCCCCAGCCTGGTACAACTCCGCTCCCCCCAAGCAACACTCCCCACCCCATGCGTGCTCTCCCGCTTGCACCAGCACCCCGAGCACGCACCCCCGTACGCGCACCCCCCGTGCACACACCCCCGTGCACCCCCGGTGCGCTCTCGCACACCTCCGGTACTCCGTGCACCCACCCCCGGTGCACGCACCCCCGTTGCACTCCCGCGCACGCCTCCCCGGAGACGGGCAGCCGTCGGAGCAGATCCCGGAGGTGCCGGGGGCCACCCCCACCCTCCGCCACGCACCTTGACCGAGTCCACCGGGTACATGACCGTGTGCTCCATGATGCCCGCCACCGCCCCGGCCATCATATGGGTGCCCAGCGAGGCGCCGCTGGGCAGGCTCTCGTACTCCTCGCCCTCCATAGGCGGCGCGGGGGCGGCGGCAGCAGCGGGGGGGGGCCGGGCCCCGGGGGCGCCGCCGCGCTGCCCCCCACTCCGCAGCTCAGCTCCATCCGCCCGGTACCGGCGGAGGCGGCGGGGGGGGGCGGGGGGGAATCCGCACGGGGCTCGCGCGCCGCCCCGGCCCCGCTTTAAAGCCGCGCCCGCGCCCCGCCCCGCCCCGCCCGGCGCCCGCCAATGGCGAGACGCCGCCGCCGCCGCCCGCCGCCCCGTTGGGCCACCGGCGGGGGGCCCCGCGGCATGACGTCACAGACGGCCGGCCACGGGGAGGCAGATTGGCAGGGAGGCGGGCGAATGGCGAGGAGAGGCGGCGGGGTGGAGGGGTCTGATTGGCTCCGCCGCCGGGGGCGGGCCGGCTGGCAGGCGCGCGGAGCGGGCCGCGGCGCGCGCCGCCCGTGCAAACGCCCGGCCCGCGGGCGTGCGATCCTCGTGCAGGCGTGCAAGCGGGTTGTGCGCTCGCGGCCAGGGTGCGAGCATGTGCCCCCGCGTGCGAGCGCACACCCCCCCTCCCCCCCCCCCCGCGCAAGCACGCGCCCCTCGTGCAAGCACACCCCGCCTGTGACGGCGCCCCTTGCACCAGCAGACAGCCCCGGCCACGGCGGATGCAAGCGCTTGCCCCCCGTGCGAGCACGAGCGCGGGTGGGAGTGGGCTCAGGCTGCCTCCGGGCCTGCGGCACCCTGCAGCAGCCGGCTCAGCCCTCTCCAGCGTGTCGGGGTGCAAACCGCTGCCCGCGGCGCAGGGTGCCTCGCGTGCGCGGTCGGTGTGTTGCAGGCTCCTGCACGTGGCCCTGGGGGGCTTCCGGGGTGGCCACCCCCGGCTGCACCCAGCGCTGAGCCTCCGGGGTGCCGTGGGACGAGGCCGGGCAGGCGGGGAGGGGAGGAAGGCAGAGGTCATTGGCGTTAACGTGAGCGAAGGTGGTGTTTTTCGTGGGGGACTACGGCATTGCTGGGAGTAAAGCAGCCCTTGGCACGTGGGCGTTCCACGTCCCCAAACAGCCCCAAATGCTCCCCAAAGCACAAGCGAGGCCACGGGGCCAGCTCAGGTCTTGTGCTGCTGCCGCTTTCTCTCGGAGGAGTTTTGTTTACGGTAGGCTTTGGTTTTGGTTGTGCTTTCGGGGTTTTCTTGGTGCCTCAGCTCGCACAGAGCTCAGTGCCCTCTCCTGTCACCCCATCCGGCAGGGCCGGGACGGCAGGATGAGGCGCCACATCAGCTCCCCTACATGGGCTTGAGCCTCGGCGTGAGGAAGAAAAGCTCGTGGAAGGGCTTAGGAGAGCTTTCTGCCCTTCCCTGCAAAGGCTTTTTGGGAAGATGGGATCCACAGTATCCACCATCGCTCACCACAGCTCCCGCTCCACCGCAGAGCTGTTAATCCTGGCCTGTCTGCAGGAGGAACGAGCTCACCCCACGCCCCTGCGCCCCGAACGCTCCTCTTCCCCTGTATTTTGTATGATCTCTTTGTTCCACCATGAAATCAGCCCAAACCAATTAAATTCGACACTCTCAAAGAGATGGAGGCAAAGTCTTTGTGGCCCAGGGCTCTGGGAACAGCACTGACTTTATTTCATTCCTCCTTGAAGGATTATTTGGAATTCAACCTTGCTGGGAAGTTGCATAGCATGTACTGAAATCAAGGTTAAATATTTGCACGAAGCACCATGATAATGCAAACCAATTTATTGCTGCTTGAGCCTTGGGAAGCAAGTAAGAAAACCATCCTCCAAGGGCCCAAAAAAGCAGAAAAACAAAGTGCTTGGTTTTCCCGTTAACCATGAAATGAATACACACGAGGCGAGAAAAGCCTGGTCTGTTCTCATCCTCGCTTCCCATCCAGGTACCTGGAGAGGGGCTGCGGCGGAGCGGCACTGGGCCGGCGCTGGCACGTCCTGTCCTCCTCCCTCCTGCCCAGTGTTTGTGCTGGGAAGCCTCCGTTCTCTGTGGGAACACGACGCCACTGGAAAAAATAACAATAATCACAGCGTCACGTGTGTGACTCACTCCTGATTGATTTTGGTACCTGGCAGTGTTTTCTGCGCCCGGAGCAGCGCTTGTACGGAGGGTGGGAGAGCCGGAGGTGAGACCTGGCCACCGCCCTGGCGTGTCCAAGCCATCACACTGTCCCATGAGACCAAGCATCATCAACTGTCCTGAAACCCGTAGAAAGCAGAGACTATAAGAAGTCCTTCAACAACACGCGATTTAACACAGCAATTGCTAAATCTCTCCTTCCTTTCCCCCCCCGTCTTGCCCCCTGGCAGAAGCCACTGGATTATCACGGCTTCGTTTCCTCCAAAAGAGCCTAAACCAAACACATGTTGCTGACAGGTGGTTTGACACTGTGTTCTCCAGCTTAAATGACATTTTGGAGCTAGAGAGCCATGTGCATACATGTCATTCCAGCAGACAGCGCTCCCCGATGATCACCCGTGTCTGCAAGACGTAAATCAAACACGGGCACAAGAACTTCCTTTTTGTAAGGCAGCCTTATTCAAGGAAATGCCTGAATTAAAACTGGAACACTTTCCAGTATTGCTCCACGTAGTTGATCTAGGTTTTCTACTCCATAACAACAGTCAACAGCCGCTGATCTTCCAAAGCTTTTGGCAGGGCAGAGGAGGGTGGGGAAATTACAGTGTCACTTACCTTAATGAGCCCTTTCCCCTACGCTTGCTCCCTGATAAGAAATAGTATGAATCAGTCTGAAATACGGTGCTGTTTCCAGGTAGGAACAGGTTATTTTTTAACCCTGAGGAGCACTGACACAAGGAATCTTTTCTGCTCCTGCTCCGTGCCCCGCGCCCGTGCCAGGGGCCACCCCGGGGCGCAGGGAGCTGCTGCGGCCAGAGATGCCAAAGCAGAGATGCACGGACTGAGGATTTTCCCCATGTTCATGAAGGAGGGACAAAATTATTCAGCATTTGTGGAGGGAAAATGGGGCAAGGAATCTGCTCTGGCTTGTGGTTTTGTCGTGTCACACGTCCCACCGGCAGGAAAAGGAACAGCCTGTGTCTCTTGGATGGTTTCCTGCCATCCCTACCCTGCAAGTAAGAGTCATCCCTCATGGTTCATCAACAAAGTGAACTCAACTCGATTTGCAAAACCTTTGTTTGAGACAAGTCGGTCTTGTGCAATGACTCCCTTGCTGCCTCCCAGGGCACAACCACTGCTCGGTGCGTCCCGTCCCGGTGCCGGAGCTCCCCTGGGGTTAGCAGGTCCCTGAGGTGCTCCACGAGCCCTGAACTCCATCACGGCAGAGAAGCAGCAAAGGGCAAAGCTACCTGTGCTGTTAAAAGCACAGTCTGGCTGCAGGCTGCCCAGAGCACGCTCATTTATACACCGACAAGTCGATGCGAAATACACCGCCATGATCCGCGCGCACGTTGCATCACTGCAAGCAGCTAAATAAAACGATGAATCAGACCCACAGATCTGAGTCCTCACTGGTACGTAGCCTTCTTTACGGGGCCTCTTTTAAGGACAGCTTTTAAACGGCAGAAATACACCACACCGCCAGAAACCTGACGAGAAATGAGAAACAACCTGCAAAATGAAGTGAAATGCTCCTGGCTTTCGTTACGTCCCTGCCCAAAGAAGGTGCCTGCAGCCCCCAGGCCATCTGCCTGGCACTCGGCAGCTGATTAGGACCCGGTTTTGCTTATCGCAGCCCCTCGCCGGGCAGGAGGTGCAGGACACCGCAGCTGCACCCACGCCGATAAGGCAGGAGTGTCCTGCTGGGAGGCGGACACCTTCTGGGAACCACAGAAATTGTGGCTTATCTACAAGATCCAGTGGGATCTCTCTATTTTTTTTTTCGCTTTCCAAATCTACAAGTTCTCTAACAGCTGAGCAACACCTTGTTTTAGGGTGGGTTTTATCCTTTTCACGGCCTGCCGCCACCGTCACGGGGCTGCCAGCAGCGGTGCGGAGCCGTGGGTGCTGAATTGGGGGTGAGGAGGGGGAACGCTACTTCACCTCGAGCAGCACGATGCCACGTAGCAGCAAATTAAAGGGCTTTTTTTTTTAATTTAGATGTTCAGCAGCAGGTAATTGTATTTTTAATTGTGGAAAGGAAAAGGCACCCATTTATGGCATGGTGTAAAGCATTCACTTTAGAAGAGGGATCAGAGCAAATGTATGTCATTAAGGGCATATGTTTGTAATCTTACTTGCAGTACAACCAGCCTGAACTTTATGTCCCCACAGCCTTTTTTTTTTTTTGCTAGCTTGCCTGCCAGATGCTTACGCTGGAGGAAGGACGGTTTTCATGCGGGAATTGCCAGTGCTCAGTGAGCGGCACGCCCCAGAACGCCGATTCCCCGTCCCGCATGGCGTGGATGCAGCCCCTTCCCGGCACACCGGCCCTTGGCCGCCGCCAGCCCCGTCCCTCCTTAGAAACGTTCGAAGCCTCAAAATAAATTTTAAACAGCGAGTCTGGACCTCGCTCCCCAGAACTGTCCTTAGGTCAAAGGCAGCGTCAGCCTCCGAAGATGCCCTGGCAGAGGGGCTCTCTGACACCAGCCTGAATTTTCCTGCCCACCCGGGTGCATTTTGCGATGCTCTTGGGAAGAGGCGGACGCGGGGAAGTATCCGCTGCTAGGAAACCCGATGCGTTCCAGTTATTTTTTTATCTCTATATTAGCAAATGCCATAAAAATAAGCGAGCAGTATTGTTTTGTCTTCGGGGTGGACTGACCCACTTAGTTGAACACCAGTGTAAGGCACCTCCTGATGCTAAGCCCTTGCTGAGAACACTGAGATGCCAGTAGGTAGATTAGTACTGGAAAATCAAGAACATTAATCCCTGCTCTGGTACAGACTCAGAGCATCTCTTTTTGCCTTGATTCACCAGAGCAGCACTCCAGCTTACCAAGGTATTCGTTTCATAGCCAGAGCGTGTGTAACAGGTTTATATGGAACAGATCAACCACAGCGTATTACGTTGATGCCAGTGAGGGCTGTGGACATGAACGCAGAGTAAATTAGAGAGAATTGAGCCCTAACGATGCTGCGGGGTTACTGCTACGCCAAAACAGCCAAAATCTGAGAACTCAGCACTGCAGCTCCACCAAAGCAATGCAGACAGATCCAGCGCCCATTAACATTTATGCAACCTCAGAGGTAAAGGAGGTGTGGATGCGAGGAATTTGGCCTCTGGGTTTTATTTCAGTGCTCACATAATCTGACCTAATTTACCATTACCTAGCTCAATGGATTAATGGAACAGGGAGAGGCAATACCCAATGTGTATAATTAAGCCTGCCTTTTGTATTACTTCCTGGACCGAATTTTTTCATCAACTTGCCTTTCTGGTTTGAAGCCCTGGGGAAACAATGGGAAAGGCCCAGCACATGCTGGTGGTGCTTTCGGGATTGACTGGTGGCACTGGGCAGAGAAGGCTGAAAGGATCCCACGGGGTTTGCTGGGTTTGGGTACAGCACTCTTTTTTTTTTTTGGGCTTTGTTTCTAGCAGTCAGCAAAATTAGATCCAGAAAGGAGGGAGAAAACCCTGGCTTGTCGTTCAGGGGATGTGTTTAAAGCTGGGGATGATCCTGCTCTGCCACCAGCTCCTCGCGTGGCCTCGGTCAAATTGCTTAATTCTGGTGGGCTTCACCACTTCTTCTGGCCAAGGCTTTGTGTGATTAAGAAATGGTGAGCAGAAAAGGATGAGATGAGGGCTCTGCAAATGGGGCCGTGGCTGGCGGGCAGTCCTAGCTTGCTGCCACAGTGCAAGCAAATAAAAAATCAGCTTTATTTGCCCCAGGGCGAGCGCAGCCAGCACATCTGGGGAGGTCGGGGCTGCGGGGACGCCTCTCCAGCTTTGAAATGGGAAGAGGGGCATTTTAAGAAATAAACACAAAAGTGCAAGAAGAAAAGTCCAGCTGGGAGACACGGCTCAGCCCTGCCTCCTCCTCCCCATCCCCTTTTGCACCCCCACCGGCCAAAAAACCGGGCTGCCCCATCTTCATCAGCAATGACAGCCACCGTGCGCCCCAGCTGCTCCCGTATCTGCTCGCCCCGGTGCACGCCGCGGGCTGATATTTGGGAGGGTGCGGCTGGGTGGGCGACGTGCTCCCCCGAGATAGGGGCCGGGCACCCTGCACACACCTTGCTCGGGCTGTCGAGGTCGACCCGCGCGTGTCCTAGACGCAGTTTCTCCTTTGGAAATGGCTGATGCCTGAATGCCCCGCTCACAGCGAGCTCTGCGGTGCTGCTCTGGGTCTCCATCAAGCTGCTTTCGCCAGGCACCGATTCAGAGCCAGCCCGATGATTTTAGCAGTGTGGCTTGATCCCAGATTTCCTCCGAATTGCACAGGGAGAACAAAGCAGGATTTGGTGCTTGGAGGAAACCTTCCTCCCATGCAAAATGCTGGGAGCTCTCCTCGGCGGAGCATCCGAGCCAGAATCCGGGCTCACTTCACCAGCATGAGCAACAGCCAGTGGGGAAGGTTTTACTCCCACTGGTGATACTGTTAACAGTGGAATGAAATATATTCACAAACAACTAATATTTTCTCCGTCGCTGCAAAGAGCATGCATCTGGAAATAATTAGCATGCACAAAAACAACTTGCACATTCCTCCTAGGCCTCCATTTTGTGCCGCCTGCAGACTCTGGCAACGACGGTTTTATCGGCAGCTCTCAATTTCTGCATATTTTTCAATATTTCTAACACCCCGTCCGGCCCAGGCCAACCCCTGGCCAAAGCTTGCCGATGACGCAGAAACCACGCTCAGCCCCCTGCAAACCACCCCCCAGCGCAGCTTTTTTTGTTTGCATGGTTTGATGGCAGCGCTTTTTTTTCTTTTCTTCTCGTATTTTTTTTTCCTCCAGAAAGCCTTCGCCGCCGCTGACATGCTCCTACTTGTGCCTTCATCTCTGTAGATGACGGCAGCATCGGGAACCGGCTGCCCTGCAGCCGTTCCCCCCAGAGTCACGAGTTGCAGCAACTACTTTTGGGTCGAATTAAGCTTGGAAAGGGACCGAGGGGCTGCCCACAGCTGCTGGGTTTTGACCTGCATGGCCGTTGGGAGCCCGTGCAATGCCAGGATGGGTCCCACCAGCCCGGTGGTTGAATGTCCACCGTGCAGAGTGAGGACAGGGAAGCCCTGAAGGGACACGTGCTCCTCACCCCGCGGGACAACAGGCTCAGCACCTTTGCTGGGCTGAACCCCCTGGCAGAGGTTTGCTCCCTCCTCCAAGCCCTCGTGCTGACACCAGCTCCAGCGGCTGCCCCAGGGCTCCGCGTTTCTCCTGCAAAGCAAGAGCAGGTCAAGGAGCTCCTTCTCCCTGGAGGTCCTGTCATTAGCTCGGCATAATTTGCCATCCCAAAGCACCCTTTTTCTTGCTCAGGGCCACATCCAGCCGTGCTGGGGATGGGTTGCACACCCAGCACAGCTTTCCCTGCAAGTTCTATACTGTCTGCTCTGCTTTGGTCCAAACTAATGAGGGATATATACCCACGGACAAGATTTGCAGTGCTTAAATCCTAAAGAAGCCCAATGTCTTGGCCATCTTGGAGAGCCGTACACCTGGAGCATGGTTGCAGTCCTCCCTCCAGCCCCCAGCAAAGCCCTCTCCCCTGCCCTGCCTGGCGACCTGCCCTCGCTCCGCGGGGCGCCGTGCATTGCTTTGGCTTAGTTAATATATTTCGGTATTGCTTCTATAAGAAGTTCATTAAAGCACTTCAACTATTGTGAAAAAACACACTGGAGACAAGCGACGTCGTTCTCAGCACGTGGCAAAGTAGCTGCGGTGAGCCCTGGCAGGAAGCATAGCCCTGACCCCACCCTGGTTATTCGGCAGTAAAACCCAGCGTGCAAAACCCGGCGTGCAAAACCCGGCATGCAAAACCCAGCCTGCAAATCCCAGCGTGCAAAGCCCGGCGTGCAAAATTCAGCATGCAAAACCTGGCGTAGAAGATCTGGTGTGTAAAGCCCTGTGTGTGAAACCTGGTGTGCAAAAGCCATCATGCAAAATCCAGCCCATGAAACCCGGATGCGAAACCCAGCGCGCGGGCTTGGCAGGTCTCCCCAGGGGCAGCTGGGTGCACTGGTAGCTCTGCGTCGACTGGGAAGTGAAAGCTAAAGTGTTTTTGAGATGCACCGACAGTGGCTCGAGAGGCAAAGATGAAAGTTTCTCGTGTGAGAAGAGAAAAAGGAAGGGGAAACGTGGCAGAAAGGGAATTTGTGTGAAAACCCGCCGCCTTCCACCTTCCCCTCCAGCGGGAGGAGTCCCGCAGAGGGTCCTGCTCAGAGCAATGCGGCTCCTCGGTCACATCTGCTTTTCATAAGGGGACCAGACAGACAATCCCGGCTCTGCTGCTTCACCCCGGGCCAGATTTGGTTTCTCTGTTCCCAATGTGACCGTGGCTTTCAAAAGCCAGGAGTAGCTCTGGATGCTCCCCGTGAAATGCGTGGCAGAGGCTCGATGCTCCGTCACTGAAGGGCTTTGCACTGTCCAAAGGCAAAACCTTCATGGGGTGTTTCAGGCTGGGACATCCAAAATACAGCATTGCATCTGAGCGACTACAGAGGTGTGTGATGGACAGACAGACGGACAAACTGCGGGTACCCAGCGTGCGTTCAGAAAATGACGGCAGCCGTGAGGCTGGGTGTTCAGTTTTGTCCCAATTCCCTCCTGCTGGGCTCCCAGGGACGAAGGCGAAGTCTGTAACGCAACGATTTGTGATGGCAGAAGGAACGAGAAGAAGTGGAGAAGCCAGAGCCGCCCGGCAGGTCCAGCTCCTTCCCTCCTGCAAGCGAACAGGGACCGCAGGGGAGCAATTTGTGACCTTACAAAATCACCCGGCGTATCGCCTACCCCTGGAAGAGCAGCCTTTAACCCACGAGAGCTTTATGCAACACCCTCCAAACCTGTGCCTGGACACGCGTTACTCGCCAAGCGTGTGGTTTTGCTCACGCGGCCACACTCGGTTTCACGGCAGCAGCCGGGACGAGGCTGAAGCTCGCTCCGGGACCCCGGGAACCGCTCCCCGCAGGGAGAGGTGAGGCCCCAGCAAAGCTCCCCAGCCTTTCCGCGAGGTTATTCCTGTTATTAATACATGATAGCTGCCAGGATAAACTTCTTCTTTCCAGTTCTCCGAAGGGATCTTGGAGCTGCGTGGGCACAAGCTGTGCTGCCACTCAGTGGCAACGCGCAGGAGGGTTCCTTGCTTTGCTGGCAGATTTTCAGCCCCTTCGAGGCAAGGAGAGGCTTTTTGCTTGTTTTTTTTAACCAGATTCATTTATTTATTACTTATATCATAAATATTTATGTATTTATTACAGGTGCTACCATACCATTGTGTATTTATAATGTATAAATAAATATTTATATTTCTAAATTTCTATTTATATGCTTATGTACTGTTTGTATATTTATATTTGTCTGTTTATACCAGCACTGTAATGTATACCTTGCACAGCCCGGCAGTGGTTGCCCCCAATTATTGCTGCGCTATAAATTAACATTAACCCACGGCCACCTCCCTGGCCACGCCCCCGCCGTGGCCACGCCCTCCTCACGTCTGGTCACGCCTCTCACCTGCAACCACGCCTCCTCTCACCCGTGGCCACGCCTCCCCCTGCGTGTTCACGCCCCCGGGGGAATCCCTTCCCAGCCCACCACCGCGAGCCCCAGCGCCACGTGTGTGCGTGCGTGCGTGCGTCACGTCCGGCGGCGGGACCCGGAAGTGGCGCTGTGGCCGGTTGCTATGCGGCGGTCCGGCGGCGGGCCAGGAGGTGAGTGTGGTGTTGGCTGCCCGGGCTCACCGGCTGGGGAGGGGAACGGGCGGCAGCGGGGAGGGCCTCTCCGGGGTGGGCATGGGTGGGGGGAGCGCCCCTGGGCTCCCGGGACAGGCCCCGGCCGCCGGGGGTGCCGCTGCGTTTCTGGGAAGCGGGGTCGGGGGGGAGACCGGGCCGGGCCGTGCGGCCTGCCCGCTGCTGGGGCCGTGAGAAAGGGGCGGGAGTCCTCCACAGCCCGCTGTGCTGCCCTGCGGGCTGCCGGGGCCTGTCCCCCCCCTGCCCGTTCCCCTCCCTGCCGTCGCCCGGTGCGGGTTTGTGGATGCCACTCAGAGCGGGAGTGGGCGGCTGCGGTTTGGCACCCGCGCAGGGACTTCGTGGCACCTCGGGCGGGTGCTTTCGTAAGGATGGGGCGTGTGTGGAAGGGCTGTGAGACCAGCTGGGGGCGGTGGAAAAAGAGTGACAGTCCTGACCTGTGCTGAAGTGTCGGCATTTGTGTGGTGGTTTTGTTTGGGTTTTTTTTTTTTTCAAATGTAGCTGATGTTCTGTTATGTCTGGAGTCTTTACGTTTTGGGGACTGGCCTTGCAGGTGGTAGCAGAGCGGAAGGTACGCTGTTTATAAAGACCTTGTGTAGCGGTGCGCTGCTGTGTCTGCCTACCTTTCTTTCGTCTCCCTGAGCAGAGCGGTGAACAGCTCTGCTCCAAGCAGGGTCGGCTAGAGCGGGTTGCCGAGGACTGCGTCCAGTCAGGCTCTGAATGTCTCTGAGGATGGAGACTGCACGGCCTCTCTGAGCAACCTGTTCCAGTGTCCCGCCACCCTCACAGCTGGTTTTGGGGGTTTTTTTTTTGATGTTCAGATGGAATTTCCTTTATTTCGGTTTGTGCTTAATGCCTCTTGTCCCGTCACTGGGCACCACTGAGAAAAGAGTCTGCTTCCTTCTTTACGTTCTCCAGTCAGATATTTATATGCATTCATGAGAGCTGTCTCCTCTCCACATAAAACAGGCCCAGCTTTCTCAGCCTCTCATCATGGGAGAGGTGCTTCAGTACCTTCATCATCTTTGTGGCCCTATACTGAACTTGCTCTATGTATTTCTTGTCCTGGGGAGCCCCAAACTGGACCAAGCGCTCCAAATGCAGCCTCACCAGTGCTGAGTAGAGGGGAAGGATCACCTCCCTCGACCTGCTGGCAATGCTCTTCATAACGCTGTCTAGAAGATCATCTCTGTTTTCTTTTTAATTCAGGAACAGAAGAGCAATGGCTTTGAGAAGGGTTGATGTGCCTTGTCAGTCTGAGGTGACCGGCTGATGTTTGAACTCCAGCTGGTCTTTCTGTCTGCTGGTCATATCCCAAAATGGGGAGGTAAGAATCCCAAAGGAACTGTCAAATTAAATTGTGATGTCTTTTGAGTGAAGGACAGGGAACCTAATCATGAATTCATGGCTAATGATGAATTCAAAGGTGGGAATAGTGTCTTGGCTACACTCAAGGCAGAGCGTGAGCAAAGCAAAGCTAGAGCAGAGCAAAGTAAAAAGTTTTGTGAAGAATCTGTTTGTCCTTAGCTTCTTTCAGAATGCATTGTGCTTCTTTTCGGTAATAAAGTCCATTTTTAAAGTAGATTATCCTCTTTGGATTTTAGGATCAGCATCTCATGTTTGCTTCCTGCTTCTTGGCACTTCAGCATCTCTCCGGTGGGATGTCCACGTATTCTCAACACCACTTTGCGACAGATCGTTGTGATAGGAATACTTGCTGCTGCTGTCTCTTTGCTTTACTACTCTCTGGTAGTCATCCGCAATAAGTATGGGCGTGCATACAGGGACAAAAGATTCCACAGGTAAGAGTTGGAAAGATTCCTGTGGAGAGGAATGAAATGTAGTTTTGGTGTGAAAGAGAAAGGACTGACAGCAAGTGTCTGTAAAATAAATCAATTGGGGGGTGGAAATATGAGTAAAACTTCCTGCCTTTTTTTAAATGAAGCTTTCCTTATCTAGGTTGCTTTTAATTTATCAATAATTCATCTTTCTAATATCATATTTAAGGTGTCTGTAGCAGTGCAGTAAAACTACAGACACAAGAATGTTGCATAATAAATTATTCTGGAAATGACTTTTGGTATTTATTCTGGGAATTTGATTCTTATGGGTGGCACTACACTTTTTTCTTCAGGAACAGTACAATAATGAAAACTGATTGCCATGATGGAAACTGTTGACCTGTTTTGAGTCTGATGTTGAGAAAAACTTCCATATGGAACTTAATTGCCACGTGGTAATGCCTAGTTTTCTTCTAGATATCTTGCCCGAGTAACTGACACTGAAGCTACAGATACAAACAACCCCAATCTGAACTATGGAATCGTTGTGGACTGTGGCAGCAGCGGCTCTAGGATTTTTGTGTATTGTTGGCCAAGGCACAATGGTAATCCGCATGATCTGTTGGACATCAAACAGATGAGGGACAAAAACAGAAAACCAGTGGTTATGAAAATTAAACCAGGTACTGGAAAGAAATTAATTTTAGATGTGATTTTCTAGATAGTTGCCTATCCTAACTTTGCTTTTTCAAACCCCATATTTAAAGCGTCTGGGTAAAGGACACTTGCAAGTTGTCAGCATGGCACTCCTCCAGATTTCTCTGGGTTTGGTTTGCAGAGAGCTTTGTTCAGCTTTAAGGCTTGAAACACGACACTGATGGGCAGGAGGGAGAGGTTTCTCTGTGGACTAAGACAGTTGCCGGTTCAGTTGTCAGTTAACTTGGTTCTGTTTATTTAGTGATTAAATAATTGGCTTTCTGTAAAGCTATTGGAACCAATTATATAAGTAGGTAATATATCTAATACAGGGTTTTGTTTATTGTTTAGAGGATGATTAAGTGTTAGCTTCACTCTTATTTTCGTCGTTGATTTCCTGGGTTTGGCTTTGGGTTGTTGGTTTCTTCTCTGTGCGTTGGTTATCAGGATTTTCCAGGAAGTGCCCAAAGCTTGAGTTGCTTCACTCTCATATTTATCTGTTTCACTAGGCATTTCGGAGTTTGCCAGCTCTCCTGAAAAGGTCAGTGATTATATTTCTCCGCTTCTGAGCTTTGCTGCCGAACATGTGCCACGTGCAAAACACAAAGAGACTCCTCTTTATATTCTGTGTACTGCAGGAATGAGGATTCTGCCAGAAAGGTTATTGGCTGTCTTATTTTTAGCATTTAGAATAGCAATCCTGGTGTGTCTGACTATTTTTAACTGTTCAAAATGTAATTTTGCAGTCAGCAGAAGGCAATACTTGAAGATCTGCTCACTGATATTCCTGTGCATTTTGATTTTCTGTTTTCGGACTCGCATGCAGAGGTTATTTCAGGGAAACAGGAAGGTAGGCTAATGTTGGAAAAATTATCTTTGAAATGTTTATTACTCTTACAGTACAACTTGGATAATTTTTTTTGTTGCATTTTTAAATTCTGGTTTGGTTGAGAGACCTTATTCCTCAGTAGCAACATATGGAGTGTGGAGATGATCATCTGCTGTGATCTTCTAACTTGTCTAAATGTTTTCTAATTAGCAGTGAAAGTAACTTATCTGTGTTTAGCAGGAATTTTAGTCCATTTTCTCTGGCTTTGGGGAGGGAGGGGTAAGGATAAGGCACAACATTCTTGATGGAAGAAACTTTGCAGGGAAAAATGGTTTCTAAAGAAGCGATGTTTTGATGTGATCAGCTCACTAGAGGCTTAAAATCACTTTAAAAGCTAATGTGCCTTCTTTTTCTGAAATTTACACGTCAGACTGTTTTTAATACATTGAATTGGGATTTTTCTAGCCTTGACTTGGGAGAGAAGGACTAGAATAACTTGTCAGGAATGTTTAACTTCTAAGTGTTTTATATAATAAAATATGAGCAGTGATATATCTTAACTCATATGCAAAAAATCCCTCTTTGTTTTTAAGATGATATGTACCAGATATTCCTGAAATGTCCAAATATGTTTTCTTATGCATGTAGGAGTATATGCATGGATTGGCATCAACTTTGTTCTTGGAAGATTTGAACATACAGATGATGGTAAGTACCTTAATTGTGAATTGGATTTTAGGAAGGACTTCAAGTGCATTCCTGTGCTTTCACTGTTGCTGGTATGTTTTTAGACAGAGATGTTAATGAATAGTGCGTGTGCAGATGCTGATGTTGGCTTAATTTGTGTGTGAAATTTCAGTGATCTGCATTGCTACAAAAAAAAGTTAACTAGAAGTAGTGTACTGCTGCTTGAGGCCCGCCCTAGTTGTATTTCTTAACGCCTTTTCATTGTTTTACCCAGAGGACGAAGCGATTGTGGAGGTGCATGTCCCAGGCAGTGAAAACAAAGAGGCCATCTTTCGTAAGAGGACAGTGGGTATTCTTGACATGGGTGGAGTGTCAACTCAGATAGCATACGAAGTCCCTAAAACTGTAAGCTTTGCCTCTTCGCAGCAGGTTATTATCTGTGCAACTTTCTTCTTTTCCTTTTGATTTATTTTAATGCATATTCGTTGTTTTGTTTTCTTTGTTTTGAGTGCTGTTCATTGCATCCCATGCCAAAACCAAGGCAAGAGAAGATGGCAAATACGAGTCCTTCCTCAGCTAAGCCATTCATTTGTATTTTGTTCATTCAGAAAGTTTATTTCAATTAGTATAATTTGCCACTAATTTTTAAGTTTAAGTGGATGTGCATTCTTTGTGTTTGTGCATGTATGTATGTACAATTTTTAAATTTGTGTTATACTTAAGAGACTATATTCTGGAGTTTAGTAACCAAAAGTTGTGTGGTGGTTCTTCTTATATAAGAACTTATATAAGATATGACTTTGCCTTTAAGTTAGGTTGGTAGAAACTGAATTAACAGGACACGGGGATAACAGTACAGTTTGTTTAAATATCACCTACATCCTCAGCACAGTTCATCTGTTGTAGGAAGCAAATTTCTTTGTTACAAGTCTTAAATGGAACATAAATTGCTCTAACTTCAATCTGCTGAGTTCTAGAGTAATTCCTGAATTTTTGAAGTTGGATAACCTCCCATTAACTTTATTGAGAAATTATCTAAAGTAAGAATAGTATGAAAGCCCTATGTTTTGACTCTCAATGCACTGTTATAATGATGTATATATTTATTTTTCTTAAATCCTCCTGTGAAGTGATGAGTTTTCATTATTACAGGTTTTAATAACTACACTGCCTTTCAGACAGATGGTGTAACAAATAGTTTGGGTTGTTAAACAAAAGTATGAGTGTTTAGATTCAGAGCAGGTTGCAGACAATTGATGATGACTGTTGTGTGACTCTATCCAAACATAAGCCGATATAAAATAGGTATTCTGGTCATGGAACCTGCCCAGGTTCCCAGACAGAGAATGACAAGAGAGTCAAACAACTGATTGTGACACTTACAGTGCCAGTGCTGTTTTTCACTTACAACGTTGGTTGGAAACCATGTAATGTTACGCTACATTTCTGAGCGTGTTCTACATAAAGTGCTTCTGCTACACGTCTCTTAAATATCTGAAAAGCTACTGCGAGTGACTGATGTATGGTATGTGAGGAGAGCTGAGTGACTGACGGGTCTCCTGAAAAGCTTGAGCGCTCCAGATTGGAAAACGAAGAACAGCTCTGCTGGGCAGACCATAAATCTACGTAGCCTAGCAATCAGTAGTATGGGGACTGGGTCAGAAATGGTAGCATTGAGATTAGTAGCCACAGCACATACTTTTTCATAGAAAAAGATACTTCAATGTCCATAGTAGAAGTTCCTGGCCTTTACAGTTCATTGAGTATCAGTAGTGATAACACAGTTCTCTGCAGTCAATATGCTTTGCTCTGCCTATGAAGTAGAAGGTAATATGGACCTGTGAAAAGCAAAATAGATGAGTAAGGAGTGAAGTTTAAAGATGTCAAGGGTATCCAGTTGTCCAAAGAACTCATCTTTGGGTTCTGGTTCATATTGTTTATACCTAGTCTTGGTGCTTGTGTTCCTACAGGAGGAAGTAGCCAAAAACTTACTTGCAGAATTCAACTTGGGCTGCGATGCTCATCAAACTGAGCATGTGTATAGAGTCTACGTTGCAACGTTCCTTGGCTTTGGAGGAAATGCAGCACGCCAGAGATATGAAGACAGTCTATTTACCAGTACAGTGCTTAAAAACAGGTAGCTGGCTGCAGTCGCTTGGGGATATGGTTTCTGTGCCTCACTAGGCTCAGTAACCCCCTACTTTGAATATATTTAGTAAAGTCTCCTGACATAAAACTTAATTTCTACAGCGTGCTGCATGCAATGCTGAAGTTTCTTTAAATGAGGATGCTTTGTTTTGATGCTGTTGTATCTCAGAGCTTGATGTTTCTGATACGCAGTTGTTACTGTGCTTGCTCTTTTATACAGACTGCTGGGCAAACAGACTGGTATGACTTCTGATTCACCCTACCTAGATCCTTGCCTGCCCCTGGATGCTCAGGATGAGATCCAGCAGAACGGACAGATAATGTATTTGCGGGGAACAGGAGATTTTAATCTGTGTCGTGAAATTATTCAACCGTTCATGAATAAGACTAATGAAACGCAGACATCTCTTAATGGTGTCTATCAGCCTGCTGTGCACTTTCAGAACAGTGAATTCTATGGTTTCTCAGAGTTCTACTACTGCACTGAGGATGTGTTACGCATGGGAGGAGATTACAATGCTGCTAAATTTACTAAAGCTGCAAAGGTAAAGTGTTCCTGAGATAAACTCTTTCTAATTCAAAACAACTACTCTCTAGAAGCATTCTGTTCTGAAAGTCTTGCAACAAAACTCTTCCTTTAAAGATCCAAAATCCTTTTAACCCTGCAGTGAACTATCACAGGGCATCTTTTCCTCATTGGGTTTTCTTTTAGAATACTTGTATTAAGGTACAATACTAAAATTGACTGTAGAGGGAACGGGACTCATGGTAGTCAAGTTCCAGCAGAACTATTGATAATGGGGAAATCCATGCTGTTTCCACCCCTTGCTTGTTTTTAGGAATGTCTTAGTTGTTGTTAGAAAAATAATTCCTTTTCCTCTTGCTTTATACATTTTGTACCAGTTTCCCAGGTGTTACTCCTAACAGGGATCCATCTGTTGGGGACAGTTTAAAGTAAGACTACAACATAAAGTGGAGGAATATGATCTGCTTTGTCAATGTCCTAAAAACAGGTTGTCTGTTTTTCATCTCCAAGTACACGACCAAAGAGTTTAAGTGCTACTGAATATTAATTTAACCACAAATGCCAAATATGGATCAAAATGTTACAGAAAATACCGTGAAATTTGTGATCTGACTTATTAGCAGTGCAAGGGAAGCAGTTATTTTTTAGTTTTCTGGCTTTTAGTATCTACAGAGCATCTTTATCTAGTGGCATTTTTTTCTTCTCAAGGCAGAAGCAATGTTGAAGTCTTTCTTTTTTTTTTTTCTTGAAGGATTATTGTGCCACTAAGTGGTCTGTCCTACGGGAACGTTTTGACCGTGGTCTTTATGCATCACATGCTGATCTCCACAGATTGAAGTAAGTATTTGTGTTTGTACAGCAAATTCATTCATGCAGAGTTGCCAGGGAGAGGTCAAGGTCACGTCCAAATGATCCATTTAATGAAATCATTGAAAGTGTGAATATAACCTTAAATATTGCATCAGCCATAAAAAAGTACTGATAATTATGTGTCTAATTGTGCTCCCCAGTCCTCTGGGACTCTGTAACTGCCGGCCTGACCTTATGCCACTCTTTCTGTAGGTACCAGTGTTTTAAGTCTGCCTGGATGTATGAAGTATTTCACAGTGGCTTCTCTTTTCCTGTGGGTTACAGCAATTTGAAAACAGCTCTGCAGGTTTATGATAAAGAGGTGCAATGGACCTTGGGAGCCATTCTTTACCGAACGCGGTTTTTACCTTTAAGGTACCAGTTGTTTTCTCAAATGTCTGGAAAGAGCATTTGGGTGGAAGGTATGAGAGTTTTGTGAAGGGGAGAAGTATGGTGACAGCAAAGCAGCTGACAGATAGGGGGAGACAAGATGTTGTTTCTAGTGCATTATCTATAACTTCAGTACGTATTTCAGGTAGCTCAAGTAATGCTTTATAAAGACTATTCTACTAAAATGGGCTCCTTTTCCTGTGGTAAGATAGTTTGGGAGCAAAGTTTGATTTGCAGCTTATGTCTGTTATCCCTTTGATTCTTTTCAGAGACATCCAGCAAGAAAACTTCCGTGGAAGTCACTCCCACTGGAGGAGCTTCTCCTTTGTTTACAATCACTATTTGTTTTTTGTCTGTTTTCTGATTGTGCTGCTCTCCATCCTGCTTTACCTGCTAAGGCTCAGACGGATCCACAGGCGAATGTTGCGTAACAGCTCGTCTCCTTCCCTATGGATCGAGGAAGGCCTCCCACCACAGAAGATCGCCGGACCCTTATGAGATGCTGTGATGGAGAGCTTTTATTGGACTTGCTACACAAAAAGCCATTTTTGCCTCAGGGTTCCTCCTTTTTGTCCCTTTAAACCATTGAAGTAGAAGATTGCCCAGAGTGTGTAATACAGCTAGGCTTTGGAAACATGGGAAAACGGGGTCAACTTGGCTTAGTCTCATTAGACAATATCTGCCAAAAATTACTTTTTTTTTTTTAAATATTGCACTTTTGTGTGTAATGGGATGAGCAAAGGCTCGTTGTCAGTAACTGAGTAGCAGCAGCTTAAGCTATGTATGGTAAGAGAATGAGTGTGAATTCTCATCCTTTGGGTGAGATTGTGAAATATTGTTAGCTAGGATGAATGAGGACTGTTTTTATTTTCTTTTCCAGATTCCAGGATTGATATCACTTGACTTCTCAATTCTGAGTCTCCTCAGTCAAAGAAAAGGAAGTGCAGGGTTTTCAAAAGCAGTAAGAAAACAACCTTTTAGGACAGCTTATCTGATTTTATATTCTGGAATAAGTACTGTGATGGAGAAGAAAAATCTATTGCACCCAATGCTGTGCTTCCACAAAACTGCTTAAATCAGTTTTGTTTATTTGTGACAGTTTCCCCTTTTGTCTTGGAAGCTATAGCCTCATAGTGGCAAAAGTCACTACTTTTTAATCCTTTATTTCTGTTTCATAATCATTCAGAGATCTCCCTGAAACTCCAGTAAGGTGAACTGGAATATGCCTAGGCTTTTGTTTCTGCTAGAGTAGACATGCACAGTGTCTTTTTTGTTTTGTTTTTGAGTACTGATTTGTTAATTTATATTTTATTTAAAACTGTTAATTTTACTTGAAAGTAAATTTGTCCATGATTAAAAGTGGGATTTATATGAACTTTTGGTGTATGGATATTTTATTGCACAGCATCACTTCTGTTCTCACTGTTTGTATCCAACTGGCAAAACTTTCTTCTCTTCTAGTAGGTGTGAATATGCTGGAAAACTGGATGCTGTTTTCAGTATTGGAGAACTAGACACGTTGATACCATTTTTGTCATACTTAAGGTGCAGTTTATTCATCTAAAAATCTAGATACTTTGCATTGTTTTATTGTCTCCTTTCGATATGCTTGCTTTTGCCTTTGACTGTATAGGAAATTTAGGCTTGATCTGCTGAACTGCAGCTAAATTTAGGTGCTAAACTTCCTGCTCCTTCCATCCAGTGTCTGGTAGATGGCTGTGTTGCAGTCATAAGAATTAACTGGATATGTGGTGGAATTTTGAAACAGCAACGGAATCTTTAACTGAATGTTCAGAAATAACAAAAAGCGTCTTCCTTTTATGAAGGATTTCTTGTACCTGACAAATCTAAGCACTTCACCAGCTGGGAGTCTGTTTTGCACTTTGCTATTTTTTGAGCACCATCTGAGAGAATGCTTGGATAATACACCTCTCGCTTCTGATGTCTGGAACTGTGGTACAAACTTGTTGCACTCCTAGGCTGATAAGAATTATCAGAAAACTGACACTTCCAGTTGTTACAGAGCCTGTACTTCCCATTTCCGAGATGCCTAAAACTAGAGTACAGAGCCTCTAATTGCGTGCTTAGATAAAGCAGCCCCCTTTGACAAGGGCTGACGTTAGTGGTAAAGTGGAGAGGAAGTATCAGTGTGTGACTTGGCAAAATCCAGGCAGATGCCAAGCATCTCTTAGCAGAAGAGATAGTGTCTCAAATGCAGCAAGAAAAAAAAAAAAACACCAACCCAAAAAATGCCAATAAAAAAACCCTTATGAAAATCATAAAAACAGTAAAAAGTTGAAGGAAATATGTTTCAGACTTAAAATAGAACTTTCTTTTAGATGCTGCAGCATTTTCTTTTTAGCGAAGTTCTTAACATGTAAGAGAATACAAAAAAAAAATCTTAATGTATAACTTTAAAATTGATTCTTTAATAGAATCAGAAGCTCATTTTTATTAAATAATGGACAGTCATGGAAAAAAAAACTATTCTGGCCTTAACTAAGGTGGTATAAATGTTTTTGAAAGGAAAAACAATTGTCTGAAGTTATGTAATATGTCCTGGTTGAACCAAGGGCAGGATTTCGACATTGCTTTCTTATCTTGTAGGATGGACAAACTATGGCTGTACACAATGAAGTATGTGTTTTATGGCCCCCAGAGCTTAAGAAGATTTTGGTAGAACAAGCTGCAGCTAGCAAGCTTGGTGAATACAGTAGGGACAGGTACAGCACTGGGATAATGGAGACAGATTGGTCTTGTGCTTACATAAAGCATCGTGTGCCTGCTTTAGGGTTTCCACACTCATTTTTGAAAGCACCTCGCTGGGGAATGAAGAAATGAAGCAGGAGTGTTTGGAATGTGAAGAAAGAGATGATGATGAATGGTGGTGAGAAAGTGATCAGGAAAATGGGGCATGAATGGGCAGGAAGCTTTCCATGTACCAGTCACTGCTCTGCAGTGTACAGTGTCTCTTTTTTTTTCTTTGACTTTTTTCTGCTCCAGG